>NW_020955412.1:22323-63044 GCF_003031625.1 Empidonax traillii
ATTCCCCTGTACCAGATTCACATGGGTCTAGCACACCTGTAGGACTTGTATGTTGTGGGGAACTGTATGATCAGAACTCAGTAGGCAAGGGTCCAAATACCTGTGCTGTTAACTGCAGGCATTCACTGAGAGTCTTGTTGACCTTTTCACTATGTAATATGTGCTTTAAAGCATCAGAAGAGTATTCTTGTTCTTCACTTTTAGACTGGGGTCCAAGAAGCGCAAATGCAGGAGGCCGTCTCATCACTTTTCCTCTAGATGCCCTCCAATCTTCCAGGCGAGCTCTGCATTTAAGAATATTGTTAGCTGAAGTGACAGATGTTTTATAATTTTTTGATATTGACTGACACTAACTAGGCTAAGTCATTCAAAGATATTCTTTCCAGATAGTTCAACTCTTCTCCCTTTTAATCCCAAAAGGAATACAGCTGCCATTTAGATCTGCATGGAAATTTCAGAACCATGCATATCGCTGTCATATACATTAGGTATATGTCAGCTCAGAACACTTTAACCTCTTCCTTTCCAGCGGACTTCGGTTACAGACCCTTGTTTTCAAAAGAGGGTAAAAAATGCTTCCGAGTTATTCTTCTGTGTCACCTTTTTTCCCTAATCCCACTTCACAGAAAACTAGAAGCAATCTCTTAAGACAGAAAGCATGGAGTAGCCCAGAACAACCCTATAACACAGTTTTTAAAATCTGAAACTGATGTGATGCATAATTCAGTTTCCATGTTTCATTGCAACCCCATCCCTCTAGATCATCAATTTTTAGTAAATGTGAATTTCTACAAGGCCCTTTATCAAGAATATTTAGTAAGTTTTAGATTATGAATCATCTTTCTCTCCATTGTCTAGGTTGCCTTCATCTAATCGAAAAATGTCATTGATAACTGCTCTCCTTCAGTCTGTAAAGTTGCTCACTTCTCTATACATCCAGAATCAGTCTTTTTTTTTTAAGTGTGACATGCATGTGAAATTCACTTACAGGATTATCTGTCATGCTTAAGGCTGTCACAACACTTAGCCTAAAAAACAGCTTTAGCAATATCTATTTTCTAACTGTGCTGGACAAGCTATAAGCCTGGAGAGCTGCTGCAGTTAGTCCGAATCTAAATTTCTCATTATTAAGTCTACAGTTTTAGATCTGCTTGGGCATCAAGTTTAAATGTTCAGATTTTTTTTTTCAGTGAACCTACAGCAAGAAATAGGTCAAATTAGATATTCTTGGAAAGAAGGTAAATAACCTCCAAGTTCAAGGCACAAGAGTAATACCTTCTCTCTTCTGCTGACTCTTTTGGCAGAATAGAGTTTCTGTGGCCATTAGTTTTAGAATTCTGTCCTGGTTTTGTACCAGGAGCAACAGAAACTGGTTTTGCTGGAGCTTCTGGTCTTGCAGCTTCACAAAAATCTGCACATTTCTTCACACCTCGCACTTTGTGGTCAGGATTGCTAGAAGCAACCTTTGGTGGCTGTGGTCCCCTTCCACCAGCCAGTTTTTGGACTGTTACTTTCTTTGGTGCTGCAGCAAATGTCAGTTGCTGTTTCTTCAGACCAGACGGCGCGTTAATAGCAGCTTTGTCAGATGGCTTGCTGTGAAACGGCAGGACACCACTCGATTTTACAGACTTAGAGTTGTTTGCAACTTTGATGTTCTTCAGAACTGCACTACAGCTTTTTGTGGACATAGAACTTGCTGCTTGTTTGGTGACAGAAGGAAGAAGCTTCTTCTCTGGTAAAGAACCTTTTTCCCCCTCAGTTTTTACTGTTTTTCGGAAGGAATTTATCTTGGATGGGATAACTTTGCCACGGTATTTGCCAAGTGCTGGTTTCTTTGGTAGGCTGATACTTGCATTTTGTTTTTCCGCAATCAATTGCTTCTCTCTTATTCTTTTTATTTCCAAGAAGGCCTTACTAAGTGATGCATGCTGAGATTTCATTTCAGTAGCTTTGGCCTTTGAAGCTTTACCTTCAAGATTCCAGTTTGTCCCTGATAGGTAACTTGTCAGTGGGATTGTGGAAGAGTTTAAAGTAACATTTTTTTCTGAGCTAACACTTGATTGATCCCATGACAGTTTATCATCATTCTCTTTATTTTCCTGAAATCAAAAGCAAATTCACAGTAACATTAGAAGTACCTTCATTCTGCATGTTACTTGTTTCTAAAGTTGCTTCCACTGATTTATAGGACTGAAGTGATTAAAGGTAAATGCCACTTAAAAAGTACCTACAGAAGCAGTGTATAAATACTGAGTAGAATATTTGTCAACTATTATTGCAGAATTCACATTTAAAAAAAAATCAAAAAAATTGCTTAAATTCTGCCTTGGGAGTAAGAAACAAAACTCTCAAAGTAACTGCTGGCTTTTAACTGTCAAAATTACCTTCTAAGAAAAGTTATGAATAGAAACTTGCTTTAGACTGTATATAGTCAAAAGCACTATCTCTACCTACCTCATCACTTAATGGCAGCACCATTCCCCCACTTAGTGTGGATAGTCTACTAGCAGGAGGTAGTGAGTAAAACCTTTAATTAGGGCACTAGGAGTTGTTACCAGAAGAGGGAGAATTTTTCTTACTATTGAGCTACAGGATGCTGTAAGTCAAGAATAGTTATGTCAGTTTTGTATGGATTTACTACTCCCTGAAACTCTCAGCCATATGTTCTCAGCACAACCCTCCATGAGAAGTGGGATCTAGTCTTTTCCTCCAAAGAAGATGCTCTACAGCAACTAATTCAGCACTGTCCAAGCAGCAACTTTTGAAAGAGTGAAATATCTAAGGCAGGAAAAAAAACATGAATGACACATGGACTTCTGCAGAAGCTGATACTCTTATTTAAGATGCCCTCAAACTGTATGAAAACTACACTGCATCTCATTTCTTGGTATGTCATTCAGGAGTAGAAGTTAGATTTGACCTATTTGACTTTTGAGTATGAGGGTTGTTATTTCAGGAAGCTATATAGCTTAACTTCACTTTAAAATCACACAAGACATTTATACAAAACAAAATATGTCCCTTCTGGAAATTTCTAAAAAAAAAAAAAAAAAAAAATTTCGTTCTCACTTTTGGAATTTTTCCACTCAACATTCTGTTTTGAAGTTTTAAGGTTATTGGTTTCCTTCTCAAATAACTCTGCATCTCAAATCTTTGGTAACTCACATTCAAAACTGCCTAACATGAACCCAGGCCTCGTGTTTATTTTTATCTCAACTTTCCTTGAGAACAGATCTGGAGAAGAATCTCTGTTTTGCTATTTCTAAGCAGCACAACCATTTGCATCTTAATTTTGGAATAGCGACATGAAATTATATAGGGAACACATTCCATTAAATTCTGATTAGATATTGGCACCTACTTCTGATTACATTAGACTTGCCAGTACACAAGAGAAAAAGCACACTCAACAGTTAGTTTCGTTAATGATTCAGTTTTCTTCCAAGTACCAGAGTACAAATAGAAGACTTCTCTACTTTGTTAGAAGACCTTAATCAGATTTTAAATTCATTCCCTGAAGACTGAAAATATATAAAAAAAAAATCTGAGATTCTTAAGAAAGTTGTTAAAATTAAAGCATTATTTCAGCAACAATGGTATCCTCTTTAACTCCCTCTCCCATTGTGTACAAACTGAATATCAATATGATCTATACCATACTGTAATGTGACAGCTTTCCAGAAAGCATATAATAAATAGTGACTGAATATAGTCTTAACAGGCTGCACTTCTGTGCCTGAAAACTTCTCATGCACTGGAAGTCATATAACAAAAATATGATTTAAGTGAGTGGAATGTTGTAGCTGCAGGAACAGAGTACCATCAGTATTTAAATATCAGTCAAAAACTTACCATTTCTGGCTTTGGAGATGTTGAGAGCTGTAAGTTTTCTTGCACTTTACTGCTAGTTGCTCTCCTAGTTCTGCTACTGCTTAAAAAAAAAATAAAATCTTAAATCATGCAACAAAGGAATGTATTTTTGATCCAGTCGGCAGTCAGCAGGCTGAACTCACACAGAAGTATTTCTGTTTAGCTTGTACTATTCTTCCAGGAAAAAAAAAATAAAAATTTAAACAACCACTGATCAAGGTCCAGACTGCAAAACATGCCATCTTACACCACGAAGAGCTGGCTAACAGATTGGAATTGACTGCAGATGTCATTCTCATGTTTAAGGATGAGCACCAACTTGTCTAACCTGATGCATTTGCTACAGAAGTTTAAGTTTCTAAATTCTGCAGTTGAGGGCGAAGGAGGAGTAGCTCAAGGAGTCGAAGCTATTGCAATCATCAGAGACCAGGGCATTTGAGGCGAGTCTGAACAAGGACACATAGTTTCTACCATAGTGACAGGTTCCAAAACCTTCAATCAGGCACCAGAGCTGGCATCAGACTACCCAGTGAGTTACAAAACCACCAAACCAGTATTGTCTCCTAGCAACTATGAAAATGTAATGACAGCTCAGAAGAAAAACATCTCAGAGTTACAAATCCAAGCTTTTCCTCAGATGCTTCGTGATGCATTATAAAAAACATGTGGTATTACTTCATGTGACTGAAAATGAACATTCCAGTTCACAGATGGTACCTTTGCATCAGATGATCTTACAGAAGACAGCTGAGATGAAAATTAAGGTATATTAGTGAATATAAAGAATTTAAGCCATAGCAGAAATACTACCTGATCGATGTCTGGTTTTCTTGAATGGGCACACCAGAAAAAGTCTTCTTTCTTGACAAATATTCTTCGACTTTTTGTCGCCTTTGTTCTAGTGGGTTTTAAAAGACAGACTTATTACATTTTCAGCTAAAATGGCAATGACAAACTTTGATTCTTAGTAAAAAAAGGAAATACAATTAGAAAAGCATCAAGACTTCATGAAATAGAGACATTACGGATTAAGGATGTTTTTAGTTTAATATTGACATTGCAGTTACACATTCATTTCTTGAGAAAGGCTATATTCAAGGGGTGCTTGAATGTATTTCACAGCTCTACAAGTTGGTTGTTTTGCTTTGTTAACCCAAAAGAAACACAATTTGATGGGAAGAAGTCAGGCTCACTCATCAGCAAGCACACTTTTCATCTGTGGCAATAGCAAGCATAGCACACATGAAAAACACCACACACATGAACCCAAGTGACCATCTGTAAAGTCATTTGCTTATCTTCCACTGTCACTTGGGCATCTGTGCAAATGTTGGACTAACAGGAGTGTCAATAACAGCATAAAGTGATCCTGAATAGGTCCTAAGACAGCTGTGATTGTCCCTCCAGGGACGGTGCCTCCACCACTTCCCTGGGCAGCCTATTCCAGTGTCTAATCATCACCCTTTCGGTGAAAAAACTCCTTTTAATGTCCAACCTCCCGTGTCACAGTTGGAGACTACGTCCTCTTGTCCTGTCACTGGGAGAACAGACCAACTCCCACCTGGCTACAACCTCCTTTCAGGTAGTTGCAAAGAGTGATAAGGTCCCCCTGAGCCTCCTCTAGGCTAAACAACCCCACCCTCCTCTGCCGCTCCTTGAGGGACTTTTGCTCCAACCCTTCACCAGCTTCGTTGCCCTTCTCTGGACAAAGTTTACGAAAGACCGTGTACACCACCTGCTTCTGAAGACGCTACAGCAGAGATGCACCTGCCAAGAGATGCTGCATAGCAGCAAGCACCCCAAAGCCCCCCACCAGCACCTTCTGCTTTGGAAACTCAGCTCTCACCGCCCTTCGCACAAACAGCAAAGTCCCAGTCAAAGCAACTCTGTTGCTTTAAGTTGCAGGAGTCAAACCGTTCAGAAACTAAATAAACACAAGAGCACGGATCTAGATCAGCGGCACATTTGCTGGTTTCAGTGGGACGCTCTTACATTAGGGGGTCTCTTTCGCCATGAGGGACGGCTTCTACCCCAGGAGCCCTGCCCGGGGCAGGGGGTGGGATGACAGGGTGAGGTGTGGGATGCGACGGGGTGCGGTCCGCACCGGCCCCAGCGCTGCCAAGGGAGGGCGAAGCTCTAAGACCACGGCAGCAAGCGCTGCTACCAAGGCCTGGGGCGCCTTCCCTCGCCTCCGGCTTCTCGGGGAGAGCGACCGGCTCCCCGCTCCCACGGGCTCCCCCGCTCCCACGGGTTCCCTCCCGCTCCCACGGGTTCCCCCCGCTCCCACGGGCTCCCCCCGCTCCCACCGGCTCCCCCCGCTCCCACCGGCTCCCCCGCCACCCGCCGCGCGCGGGGCCGTAACGACGAGCGGTAACGCTCGGCCCCGCGCGGCCGGCCAGCGCCGGGCAGCGTGTATGTGCGGGGGGGAAGGGGGGAGCAGCTCAGCCCGCCGGTGCCCCTCTGCCCCGGCCGTACCTCGGAAGGCGGGCTCGGACCTGCGGCTGGCCGGGAGCAGCGGAGCGGCGCGCGCCGCCATGGCCGCCGGCAGTCAGCGTTTGAATCGCCCGCCGCCCGCCGGGGCCGCCCTGATGGGCCGGGCCGCGGCGCTCGAACTGGCCAATGGCGGGGGGCGGGCGCTGCCCTCCCGTGCCGCCGCGCGGTTCGGGAACATGGCGGCCGCTCCCTGAGCCGCCGCCAGAGGGCGCGGGGCGGCCGCGCACGGTCCCGGCGCGCCCGGCGGCTGCGGGCGGGGGAGCGGCTCCAGCGGCCCGGGGAGGCCGAGAAAGGGAAGGGCGGCCATGGACAGGTTCTCGTGGACCACCGGGCTGCTGGAGCTAGGGGAGACGCTGGTGGTCCAGCAGCGCGGCGTGCGCCTCAGCGACGGGGAGGAGAAGGTGACGGGGGCGGCCCCGCGCGGGGCCTGGCGGCGCGGCGCAGTCCGGGCGGAGAGGAGGCCGCGGGCCCCGGGCAGCGGGGCGGTAGGGCCGTGAGTGTGGGTGGTGTCGAGCGAGGGGCGCGACACGACGGGTGTGAGGGCCTGGGCTGCGGGCGGAGCATCGGCTAGGGTTGTGGGAGGACGTTCTGCACCAGGGTCTGGCGGGGTTTGTGTCTGTGAGGAGATTGTTAGGGCGGAGTTCCACGGTCTGGGGGACTGTGCCGGTCTACAGTCGGCTGAACGTGAGCCATCAGTGTGCCCAGGTGGCCGAGAAGGCCAATGGCATCCTGGCCTGTATCAGCAATAGTGTGGCCAGCAGGACCAGGGCAGTGATTGTCCCGCTGTACTCGGCCAGGCCACACTTCGAGTGCTGTGTCCAGTTCTTGGTCGCTCAATTCAGGAAGGACATCGAAGTTCTGGGGCGTATCCAGAGAAGGGCAGCGGAGCTGATGAAGGGTCTGGAGCACAAGTGCCATGAGGAGCAGCTGAGGGAGCTGGGGTTGTTTAGGCTGGAGAAGAGGGAGGCTCAGGGGGGACCTTTTGCTCTTTACAACTACCTGAAAGGAGGTAGCCAGGTGGGGGTTGATCTCTTCTTCCAGGTAACTAGTGACAGGACGAGAGGACATATCTTTCAGCTGCACCAGGGGAGGTTTAGGTTAGACATAAGGAGGAGTTTCTTCACAGAAAAGGTGATTAAACATTGGAGTGATGGTGCAGCCACTGTCCCTGCAGGTGTTCAAGGAAAGAGTGGATGTGGCACTCAGTGCTATGGTGTAGTTGACATGGTGGGTTTGGGTCATAGGTTGACCTCGATGATCTCAGAGATCTTTCCCAACCTGATTCTGTGAGAAAGGCCTTGAACAGTGTGTGCCACATGGAGGGAGGGTTGGGAGCCCCATGGGGTGTGCTGGCATCACTGTCACAAAGCACTGTCCACTGCTCGAGCTGTCAGGGCCAAGCCTACACAGCGACTTGAGCTCTTACTTTGGTGTCATGTACAGGCCATGACGCAGAATTCACACTGGAGTCATCCTGGTAGCTGTAAAATGCACTGGTGCATCAAGGGTGCTGATCCTTCACTTGTCTGAGACAGCCTACTTAATGCTTCATTTTACTGCTGGACTGACTCTTGATCTCTCCGTTTTTCTACACCACAGTAATTGCATGCCCTCACAGAAAACTGTAAAAGTGTGCATCAGATTTTACAAGTAGGAAGCAATTTGCTACCACAGATTTTCTGTGTACTGTTTGCTGTCTGATAAATAAAGAGCTTTTCAACAGTAACATGGATAGAAGCATTACTCCTGTGTGATAAAATGGAAGATTTCAAACTGTGTGTAGCATCTTCTTAGTAGGTTGTTTTACTTTAAATGTTTGGATATCTTGCACAGTATATGGAGGGAGGATCCCTTAGGATTTCCGAGGGGCAAAGTTTATTCCCATTAAAAAGGAAGTTTGTGTATATCCATCTAATCCCTTTATACTTATTTTCTCCATTGTTTCCTAAACTTCATGTATTTTGGTTTCTGAAAAAAGGGGAGTGTTCTCAAAATATTGTCTTGTTGAATCTGATTGCTATGTCTTGGTAAGGTGTAATGTTTCCAAGATCAGTATTTATGCAACTTATCATTTAAATTTGTTGTTGATCTGTATTATTTTTCTGGTTTAGGTGAAATTTGATAGTGGAGTTTTACTGCTTAGCACACACAGACTGATCTGGAGGGATCAGAAGAATCATGTAAGTCCTACTTTTGTCTCCTGTTTGTCATTCAGCTGTAAATTCCATCATAAACAACAAGTAGCTTGCAATGAAAAGACTGCACAGAGAGAGGAGATTTTTCCTTCCTTTGTGCATCTTTCTTTTACAAGTATATTCAAATTTTTGGCTCACAGTGGAAAGAAAATTATGTAGAGGAAAGTTCTTTGACTCAGTTTCTGCTTATACCCATGCAGAGATGAGGAGGGATGTGAACGAATCCTATAAACTTTCTTTTTCTGTGGCACAAAAAAATAGGAGAAAAGAGCCTAATATCATGTACTAAAAACTTTGGTTTTGAGACTGAAGTTGAATGTGTCAGGCAGATCATAACATGAAGTTTTCTCCCATGATCCTTGTCTAGGAAGACCTTTTCTTCCTTATTGATTTCAAGTACAAGTTTCCCTGTCTTCTTCTCCCATCATATAGTCCTGGACCATGATTTGATAATAGGATGTGTTTAGTGGCAGGTCTGACCCTCCCAGCTGCCTGTTCCTGCACTGAACCATCTCTTCAGTAAGCCAGAACATTTGTCTGTACTCCTGTGGATAGTTAGTCCAAGGTTAAGTAGCACTGTCAGAATTACAGCGTGGTAACAGTGCTGCTGAATGCTTTGTATCATCAGCCCAGAGCCTGAGACTGCAGGCTGGAAGTGGGTGAGAACTACAAACAGCTACAAAGCTCTAAACGTAGACTGTGAAACATGCACCGCACTACAGGGGCAATTGAAGGAGAAGCTGAAGTCCTCAGACCACGTTTGATTATGCTTATTTTGGACACGATAATGTAGAAATTTAGCTCTGGAAGCCAAAGTTTAGACAGCAAATTCAGATGACATCTTTTCAAAGGCAAATTATGTTCTACTGGGCTAGTTTTGTGCAAGGGTAGCACAAGCACCTGTCACACCTGACGGCTGTTCCCTACCAAGTATTCACATCCTTGATCCAAAGCAGGGAGCTACTAAGAGCCTTCTGAAGGCAGTGTCACCAAGAATGTTCTTAAATTTGGCAAAACAATAAGTTTTTCTCTAGGGAGTGTTTGCAGGGATAGCAGAAATATTTTTAGTACAAATGTCTCAAAATGTTTTAAGAACTGTTGCCCAGGGTGGGGTTACTGTTCCACAAGTCAGGGGTTGATTGTCCGGCCTGTGAGCCGGTCTGTATAAATTAATTGTGCTTTTTGCACAGTCAGCATGAGTTTGTGCTAAACTGTGTGTTAATCACTTCTTATTTCTTCATCAGCATCTCTTTTTGAGAGGTGACCATGTACTGCAATATGCACTGCTTCTTGTCTTCTCACTTGGACTTCTTCCTTGTTTGAAGTAACATTAGGCATGATGACTTCAGCAGCTCTTAGAAATGACCATATCCATATTCCCTCCTTTCCAATAAAAGGATGACATCTGTCTCTTTTTCCCAACTTCTCCCTCTGCTCCTAGGCTACATGATTTCCTGTACTCTTTCAAGATCATTGAATTTCCTAAATCAGCAGAGGAGACCCCTGGAGAATAAGGAAAAAAAAAAATTATTTTACCTATTTTAACTCAGCAAAGATTTTGACAAGCTCCAGGCCAGATTAACAAAAGGGGCAAAAACATGTCCTGGAGACTGGCAAAATTTACCCACTTCTGATTATGGAGATGTAATTAACTTTGTTAGTGTGGTAAATAAAATTGACTCATTTTTGCGCTCTTTTGACTGAAACATGGGGAGCACAGTGCCCTTTTATTTTCATGGTGAGTTGTTGCCTAAGCTCAGCTGTGGTGTAACATCAGACTTAGAAACCTTAGCTAGCTTACCTGCCAGAAACTTGTAGAGAGAGTCCCCTTCTATTGTGTCAGCAAACTTTAATAATAAATGGGGCACTTGTCCTTAGGTGAACATAGCAAACCTTCTTACAGACGCAGACAGCTGTGTTTTACAGGTGCTGTTTTTATATACCATCCACCTTGAACAGGATAGAAAATACAGCAATTTAAAAAATTTAAAAAAAAATTGAATTCTGTAACGTTTGTCACATAGATATGTTTTGTACGTTTTCAATGATAAAGTCATGCATAATGTGAGCCTGAGACGTTAGAAAAAAAATTTCCAAATAAACACACAGCATTTTTAACACATTTCTATTTTTGTACTCCTTTGTCTAGTTCTCTCATGAGGAAGGAGTCATTGTAAACCGTTGTACTTAAAATGAGTTCATAACTTTCTAGATGTGAACTAAATGAATCAATCACTTTGACAGTGCACATGGTATATATAGTTGAACTCTTTTGTTGTTTTCAAACCTTTTTTTTTAATAGAAGTATCATATTGTGTGACTTTAAGGTGTCCAGAACTTTGTGGGTATTTTACAAACAGTAACTGTTCTACATAACGGCTGTAGAAACTGGAGCCACTGAAGAATCTAGGTAGCTTGCATGAAGAGTTTTTAAGAACAGGAGGTACAACCCATGTTTTTTGCCAGTAAGAGATCTACTTAATAGTTAGAGTTCCTTCATGTACACTTCCCTGATCTCCAGTTTAATGGGTATTTAATTATTCAATGTAAAGAAGAACAATTTGGGTAGGAGAGGTTGAGAGGGCCCTCTAACAGTGTTCACTGTAGAGTGGTGCTAGGCACACCCTCATGGCAGGTGGAAAAGAGAGGTCCAAAGAGGGAATGCAGCCTGTGTTTCCTTTATTCTCTGTGACTGTGTCACTCACCAAGCTGTTATGTGGAAAATGATGGTCACCAAAGGATGTTCACAAAAACAAGACCAGGCACCTAATTAGATTCTTTGAATCATTCCCTTAGCAATTTCTGTCTCAGGTAAATATTTTAGCTTGGGGTATCTTAGTCTCCTACAGATGGATATTGTCTTGTTTCTTGCCCTTTGTTTTGTCTAAAACACAGTCCAATAAATGTGTGTTGAAACGCATCAAGTGCTGGATTCGGTCCTTCGGTGTAGGATAGATGGAAAAATTTCTATTGCACTGAGACAACAGTCTTGTGTTTTGGAGTTTCAAACAGGCTGCTGGTTTGGGATTTGTTTTAGCTCCCAAATAAAATCAGTGCAAAAATGTTAAGAACCTATGGGTATTGTGCACCTACAGGGATGAGCTGCAGTAGTGTGTCAGTTTTAGTGTTTAAATTTTGAACTTGGAAATCTAACAAATCTTTAGATCTTAGTCCACTTATGAATCTACTTTAGGTTCTTAAGCACATTGACACTTGAATTTGTTGGTTGTTTTTTTTATTAACTAGAACTCAGTTTCAGTTTTGTGTTATTTTTCTACACATATTTCTCTTTAATAGATTGTTTCTATTGTTACCATCATATTTCATATCGACAGCCTCAGGCAGCACCTGTAGAAATCCATACTGTCTGGGAAATGGGGAAAGTGAACACTTGGGTTTAGAGAATGAGTAGTCATGATATAGCTTTAATTTCACTTACACATGTGGTGTTTGTTCCAGGAGTGCTGCATTGCTGTACCTCTATCTCAGATCGTATTTATTGAAGAGCAATCATCCGGGATAGGAAAAAGGTAAGGTGGTTGTCACAGTCCTTTTCCATTTCAGATGAATACTTTGCACATGTATATCATATGACGTACCCAATATTATATATTAATTCATGGTAGATTCCATTTGCAATCTTAAGTTTCCAGATTGACAGCCACAAGGATCTGCTCATTTGAGGTCAGATGTGTAAGACAGTCATGACAAAGCACTGTTTGATGTGATTTGTTAAGATAACTGTCTTGTAATCATGAGCAGGTATATGTTTTAGCATGCCATTATTATTTGATTAGTCATAAAAGACAACAGTGATTTTGCTGGATCTAAATTGAAAGCTAAGTCCTTTGTGCCACGGGACTCTTTGGGAATAGCAACTTTGACACATTCCATATTATATGACTTTTCATAACTGTGTGATTGATTTTGAGCATGGCAATGCTAGTGATGGTTAGAAGGAACTCAAGTGTTTCCACGAAGGGAATAACTAAATCAGTAGGTATGTGTCTAAAGGAGTGTATAAGCCAGCAGTGTGCTCAGCTGTCCAAGAAGGCCAATGGCATCCTGGCTTTGTGTCAGCAATAGTGTGGCCATCAGGGCTAGGGCAGTGAATATCTCCCTGTGCTCGGCACTAGTGAGGCCACACCTTGAATCCTGCCTTTAATTCTGAGTCCCTCACTTCAAAAAGGCATTGAGGTGCTGGAGTGTGTCCAGAGAAGGGCAACAAAGATGGTGAAGTGTTTGGAGCACAAGTCTTACGAGGAGTGACTGAGAGAGCTGGGGTTCTTTAGCCTAGAGGAGGGACACTCAGGGGAGACATTATTCTCAAGTAACAAGTGACAGGACAAGGGGAAATTGCCTCAAGTTGTGTCAGGGGAGGTTTAGACTGGATATTAGGAAAAACTTCTTCACCCAAAGGGATGTCAAGCATTGTCAAGCCTGGAGAAGTGGTGGAGTCACCATCCCTGGAGGTACCTAAGAGATGTGCAGATGTGGCTTAGGGACATGGTTTGGCAGTGCTCAGTTAACAGTTGGGCTCGATGATCTTAAAGGTCTTTTCCAACATAAACGATTCTATGATTTTAAGTTTCACAAGAAAAAAGAGAGAAAACATTAACTGGAAAAATATATACATAGTTGCCATCTGCTTTCAGCCTACAGTCAGATCGGTATGCTGAGGATATCCAAAAGAAATCAGGTAATTCACTAATGCTGGGGAAGTGAAGTAAATAAGGACCAATGCAAAGAGTATCAGTAAAATGAGATGGGAATGGCCGGCTTGCAGTCATGTTGTGATATGAGTCTGTTAATGTTCTTAAAATAATACTATCTGAAAGTTTGTTTTGGTGGTGTCATTTTAGACTGTTATTTCCATGCATGTTACCTTTGAATGTTGGTTTTGGACAAATTCACATACAGTGTTCACAAGTGACATATGCCAGTGGAATAGGTTAAACATAATATTGAGACCTTCTGTTTTCCTGTGGCAAAGATAGTGTATTTTGGCTTTTGACTTGCAATAACTACTGACAAATGAAACGACAACAGTCAGATTTTTTTCAGAAATTATCAATTGAAATTTTAAAATTTGTTATGCTTATTTCTTGATGGTAGGTACATTTTAAATTTGTGAGATGTTGCTGTTTCAGATGGTATAGCAGTTTTTATGCAAGATCTGCTTAGTCAAAATACTTAAATGTTGATGGACAAATGTAAAGCATTTGCTGATGTACTTTAGCTCTCTATATGAGATAAAGTTAATAGAGGTTTTGATGAAATTTTTAACTTTGATTGTAGAAATTTTTTTTTTTTAGATAATACAAAGATTTTTTCTCTTTCCTTTACCTTTTTCTTAGTGCTAAAATAGTAGTTCATCTTCATCCTGCTTCTTCAAACAAAGAGCCTGGTCCATTCCAAAGCAGCAAATATTCTTACATCAAGCTTTCTTTCAAAGAACATGGGCAGATCGAGGTAAGTTTTATACCATGCAAGCCAAGCACATCAACTATTGGACATGCTTTTCCCCTCTTGCTGTGTTAGTGATAATTTTCCATGATCTTTCCGTGTTTACTTTTGAGGTGGAGCTTTTTCAGTACATCCTTTTGGAAGACAAACACAAGTCTTCCTAATTCAATACTTTGGTTAAATGATGCAAATTGAGTTCAAAAAATGTCAAGAGCCATTCTTAGGCTTGATGCTTACTGTAGTGGTTTTGTATAATCTTATACTTCCTTTTTTAATCTAGTAGATTTAACACAGGATTTTCAAAATGACATCTTTGAAATCTGTTAAATGTTTAACAGAGTAAAAGATGTTTCTGTGTAGCTACCTCTCTACTGAACAGGAATCAAACAACTTAATCTTCTCTCTAATTTTATTGCTGAACACTTTTTGTTGCCTCAGAACTTTTTCATTTTATGCTTTATGAATTTTTGTTTTTTACTTATTTCCAACCTCAAAGGCTCTGAGCATTCTAAGAAAATTTTAATATATTTTTAAAACAAGTCGTATTCTAAAAAGCTAAGAAATTACATCTGTAAATAAATTTCACAGTATAAGATCCTCGTTTGAAGAGACTGAGAACTTTAACTTTGAACGATGAAAAAAGCTGTACCTGTTCACTGCAGAAAATTAGATTTTTAACTCAAAGTAATTAGAAATGCCTTGTGAATGCATATGTGTGATCAGACTCACTTTCATTTCTTCGTGAGCAGTTTTCAGATTGACAAGGGTAGATTTATGCATAGTTGTATAGGTGTTTTGCCTAATCATAACCTTATTTATTTTAATGTTAGTGTTGTGTCTGAAAATAAAACTTATTATGCTTACTGGTTCCCAGCATATCAGTTACACCCCAGCTTTTCTTTATGACTTCAGAATGCTTTCCTGTGAACCTGAACACCCATAAGGATGGAATAGATTTTCTTTCTGGATATTGGTCAGTGGGATACACGTAGTGTTAAGTATTTAAGTAATGCCACCTTCTGGTATTAGCAATAAACAAATAAGTGTAATTATCTGTGTGATTGTTTTTATATTGTTGAATTAACAGATCAATAGTAATTGGATCGTTCAACTTTCCTTCCTTTGAAAAGCTTGCCTTTGAGGAAACCTTGACATTTTTAACTTTAGCATGGTTTGGAACATTTTGAATATCTGAAAGAAATATTTTACAGTAGAAGTATTTACATGAGTTGAACTAGTGACTACATGGCTCCTACTCTAATATGTATATTTTTGAAGACTGGACATTAAGAATTTCCAGATAAAGGATGTTGTACTATGGGTATGTAGGTGTTACCACATTTTATCTTACAGTGAAGTTTATTTCATCTACCAGCAGGATGCTAAAAATACCCAGAGAGGTATACAGCACAGTTGATGAAATGTGTGTTGTCACTCTTTAATGTTTGCAGTTCTACAGACGATTATCAGAAGAAATAACACAAAGGAGGTGGGAGAGCATACCTACTGGTCAAGCCATGCAAGTTAACAAGGATACACAAGTATGTGCAGAGCCTCTGAGCAGAATCTGTATGCAATTTCTTGTTTCCACTTCTTGCTGCTCCTCTGTAGTGCATCCAGTGTGCCTCTCAAACCAACAAGACGGGCATGTGGGAATTCAGCTTTACTTCACCTATTTCTTCACTGGCATAAATGAGTTTCTCCTTTGCAATTTTTACCTGATAGAACACAGTGGCCTCTCCTGAGTTTGTTTAGACTGGAGTAGTTGATCAGACATAAATACACATAGTTATGCAAATGCAATGTATCTACTTGCATATAACTATATTCAGCATGAGACATCTAATGAAGTTGCAAGATTTTTGGTCTTAATTGCAATTTCTGGGGATTTTTTGTGACTGAATATCAAATATATAATATGTAACTTTGAAACCTAAATATATTTGATTTAAATGAATATTCTAAATGGGCAGTTGTTATGGAAGATGTTAAGTGGTTAGATTCCCCTCTTTATCTGTCTGCATACTTCTGGGTTATAAACTGATAAACATGTAGATGTTGTTTTTCTATATGAACATACAGTACTGTATGAATGGAATAAAATTATTTAAAAATTCCTCAACATCAAATCCCTCTTGTACTCCTTGGCAAATGTAGTACCTATAAGCACAGTTGCATTTGGACTAATGGGAAAACCTGTACCCTGCATGAAGAATCTAATGAAAATTAGGACCTCTTGGTCTTAGGTCATAACAGCTCATTAACACCAGTGCTAAGCCTTGCAGTGAGAGATTTGAGGGCTGACACCGCTGCCATTTAGGTACCAGCCCTTATAAAACACATTTGGCATCTAGTAAAAGTTTCACCATCATCTCCATACTTCTCAGCAAGGTAAATTAGACTGCACTTGACTGCACTATATTACATAATATAGATTGGATACACTCAGGCATTTCCACAGCTCTAGTAATGCGTGTTCACATGGACTCGGGAGGCTACAATTGAGATGAGTGGGAATACTCTGTTTGGATCAGGCTATTCATTTCTTCATATTAATAGCTTCAATATAATAATGTAATTTTCTGTCTAGTATAGCAAATTCATACATGTTTCACACATTTCCTGTCTTTTAATTTTCACAGTGAGGCAGATGAGAAAACTTAATGTTTCCTATTTTGATTCTTTCTTCTTTTTTTTTTTTAGGCAGGAAGAATAAGAGCTGTAGGAATTGTAGGGATTGAAAGGAAATTAGAGGAAAAAAGAAAAGAGACTGACAAAAACATTTCCGAGGTAGGTACTTCTGAAGTTTCAAGGTCAGCCACCTGTATGAACCATTTACATTCATTCTCTTTTTCTTTTAGGGGCAGGAGCATCTGAGACTACTCATTTTTTTTTTTTTTTTTGTTGAGAAGTCTGAATTGATTGAGTGTACTATTTACATTTACTTATTTTGTTTAACTGACTTGTCAATATATGTAAAGGTACTTAACTTAAACAGTTCCTTACAAGAAGACTGTTCTTTGAAACTGTGTCTATTTGTAAAATTAATTTTGTTAGCATTAAAAATTTGAGTTCAGTGACTGTTCATCAGGGGAAGAACACAAATACATGTCCAGAAAGAGTCTATTACATATCGGGGGACGGGGTGTCTTTAGTTTTGTATTTTTTAACACTAATTTTTGTTTCAGTTGAGAATTATTAAGAATATGCTGATCCAAGCATAACTGTGGTGAAGTTAGGCTTTCATCTTAGAAACAGTAATTTTTTTAAAAGTTAGATTTAGGATTATGATTACAGTAAAATGATTTGTAGTTCAGGCATTGACAAGATGTTACAAGTATATTTTGCAAAACACCTGGGCTAGATAGAGACCATCCTTTTCCCTAGAAACAGCACAGTGGTTGAATTTCAAATATCAATACTGATGGACAACAGAGATGTTTAATTTCTTCATATATACCTGAGAGCAATATCCTCAAAAATAGTCTGAGTCTGCTTGGTAGAGTTTAATCCAGAAGTACTCATAAGCTGTATGCAACAGACTTGTTCTTGTGGCAAAACTTTATGGGATTCAATGTTCCATGAGAAAAAAGGCCATTCCCTGCTGTAATACATAAGAAAATTATTTTACCTTTGCAGGCCATGTGCTGTTTGCAATACTGATAGCATTAAACTTTTTTGCTTTCTGTCTGTGAGGAATGTAATGAATGAAGTTTTGTGTAGTTCAAAAGGTATTGTGGTTACATGCATGTGTATATAGTTCAAAAGGTATTGTCTGCTTATTTTTTCCTTTAGTAGCTTTGTCAAAGACTAAAAGAAATCCATTTGTATGTGTTGTATGAACAGAGGAAAACCGTGACTTGTAAAATCCTGCCTTCCTCCAGCTTTAAATGTTATAAATGACTTAATTTAAAAAATGGTGCCCTGGCTTCCAGGAAAAGGCTTCCTGCATCTGCTGTTCAGTGCTGATAAGAATCCAGTTCTTTAGCCTTTTGTTTATCTGAGGAAGTTCCTGTTAGGTGTGTGCACATTCCCCTTTGTTTCCAGGCCTGCCCTCAGTGAGTCAGGCAGAGGAGGAGTTAGACACAGCCGTGCTGTTTATTTAGCTAAATCAAGGGTTCTTTTGATGAATGATGTTTTCATGCAGGTATAGAGATTAGAAATAAGATGGGAAAAGCCTTGGTAGAAAACTTATTGTTGGTACCATTTCCAAGTACAGTAGAAGGACGTTGATTTACACCAGAGATTGGGCAATCTATTGTAAATTATTGAATTTGGCAGATTAGGGAGTGAAGAAACACTCCAAAAAGGAGCTCTTGTTCTCATATGGGTAAATTATTGTTCTACGGTGGTATATTTTCTTTTCTGCCTTTGAACCTAGGTTTGTTCCATTAAACTTTGGACATCTAACTTAGGTACCAAGTCTTAGGAGGCTGAACTTCTCCAGTCAGTGGAGAAACACTTGGCACCATTAGGAGGTGTTCAGATCAAAAGCAAGCCCTCTTCCTTCCTAGAAGCATCTCCTTTTCTTCTTTGCATGTTCGATCTCAGACCAATAAGCTTCTAAGTAAGGTACCTAAATGCAGATGGGAACGATTGAGTCTTCCTGCAAAAATACTGCTAAAATGTGTCTTTGTAGTGGGGGATTAGTTGGAATAAGCCAGAAATCACATAGAAGCAGTGACTAGGAGCTGTAGGCAAGATATATATCTGGTCATTTGACATACTCTAACTGAACAACCTTCTTTTCTTGTGACTGGAGGGCTTGGTGCTGCCATCAGGCAAAGTTCAGCTGAAAAGGTTCAGGAATTTTTCTCACAGTTGTTCAAAAAAGGTTGTTCAAAAAGGTCGACCACCTGGACGTGTTGTCATGTATTTGAGAGAAGCGAGTGGGGATGCTGAATGTGTGTTGATGAGGATGGGAGAGTAGAGAGTTGCTTGTTAAAACAGGTGCATTCATGGAGTTGTTAGCTCTTTTTTTTTTTTAACATGAATTTTTTAAAGCTAGTTGGTTTTCATTACTAAAAGTTTTGAATTTCAGTATACTTTCAGCTATTTTTAAAGTATGTTTTATTTAAGCCTAAAATACTGCTTGTGTTGTTGTTGTTGTTGTTGAAGTTGTATTTGAGACCATAGCAGTTTACGGTGATACTTAAATGAAGAGATGTTGCTGCATGTTTTCAGAGGTTTTGTCGCTTCAGTTAAGCATACACATGAAAACATATACCCTCTTCCTTGCTCACTTGAAATGATTGTTTCTTATTAACTTAGTAATATCTACTGATTAAAGTAAAACTGTCTTGTCCGGAGGAGTACATCTGTATCTTTACATCTGGCTTGCTGCTGGCCAGAAACAATAGATCTCCTTGAGTGAGAGTTACTTGGTGGAAGAAAACCTGCCATCACCACCAAGAAACCTTCCCCCAGCTTATAGGAGAGCACAATGAATTTCAACAGTTGAATCTTTTCTCAGTGTCTCATTGTTCCTTCCTATTGTGGACTTCATATTGAACTACTGTTTGCATACTGGAAAAGTGTGCAATTGTTGGGTTCTCATCTTCATTCTCTGTTGTTTATGTGTATTTTAGTTGAAAGACCTGATATAATTTGTTGATACTTCTATTTTATATACAATATATCATATTGTAACATATTAACCTAAAGGGGTAGCAGCTCTTATGAACAGCTTGGATAGGTGTACAATGGCAGCTCCCTGTATCCATGAAGATGAATTACACTGATCTGCATTGTCTGCTTTTTATTTCAGGCTTTTGAGGACCTTAGCAAACTAATGGAGAAGGTATGTATGGCATGGGTCACTTGTCCAAGTAGTTTTAAGCTTGTTTTCTCAGTTTCAAGCGTGATTTTCTCTTGATCTGAAAGCTGACTTAATCTATGTGTCTTCCTTGATAGGCTAAGGAAATGGTGGAGTTATCCAAGTCAATAGCTAATAAGATTAAAGAAAAACAGGGTGACATCACTGAGGATGAGGTAAATGAATTTTGTTTTTAAAGTGAACAGAAATGTGCCTATGAAAAGCAAAAAACTATCCCTTTAATGCATGTAATGTTAATAAAAACCACTTCCTGATTGGTTTCTTTGTGTTTTGGTCCCTTATAGAATTTATTTGTTTAGTGTTAATTTTTCCTTTAATGCTTCTTAAAGCAAGGATTTTACAGATTTTGTGTATTTTTTTTCTATTTTTTGACCTCTGCTGGTCAAAAAAAAATTGTGTTAAGTCTTGCCTTCTCTTTGTTAGCAGTTTACTTTTTTGATAGTAAATTTAAGAATTTATTCACTAAAACTGCCTTATAGTAATAAAACCAAAGACTTTTAAAACCCAGAATCATTCACTAGCTGATGTACTTGTAAATTTATTTATTTGTTTGCTCTTCTAGACTATTAGGTTCAAGTCCTATCTCCTGAGTATGGGTATAGCTAATCCAGTTACTAGGGAAACATATGGATCTGGTACACAGTACCACATGCAACTGGCAAAGCAACTAGCTGGAATACTGCAGACACCATTAGAGGTAAAGTACTTAATTTTGTACCAGCATTTTCTCTGTGTTGCTGAATTTTCGTGTAAACATGTTTTGGCTGTAGTGCTGTGCCTCTTTTTGAAGTCTCGGATCTTGCAGCACAGCCTCATATCCAATGTTTACGGGAGGTATAGATATCCGCTTTTTGAAAAAGAAACTTTAAATATAAGTAAGAATTCGCAAAATTCTTCTATTTACAAAATATCAGTGAGACTTAGAAAATTGCACGAGTACTCTTTCTTCTATTTGAACAGCCCTGCATTCATCCCGTGCTGCAGAATATAACATTTTTAAAATAAACTGAAATGACACTGACTGAAAATACAAGTAGTAAGTCTTTAAACTGCTTACCATTTACATATTTTGCAAACATAGGACAGAATTATTAAGTAGATTACCTGCCCTTAGTAATATTTTCTGGTTTAATTTATCTGAAGCTATTACAGAATTCAGGATTCTCACCAAAAAGTTGGATTTCATGTTGCAACTTATAAGGCTATGTTCCTACTGAAAAAAGTACATATTACAGAACTTTTGTGAAAGCAAGGTGCTGCCTGCTGTGATCAGAATGGAAAACTGAGTTTGTTTGAAAAGTAAAAACGATAAACTGATTGATTTACATATTGAAATTCCTTGTTCCTGTTTCATACATTTATTTGCTTTAAAATCAAAGTAATTCATTCACAGTGTTTGGGTGTAGCATTACTGTTTTGTATTTTAAACTGATTAGCGAAAGATGCAATTTACCTCTTTAGTTTTCTCCAGTCAGGCCCATCACACAGCTACTCTGTTTTACCTGTTTAATCAGTCAAATACAACTAGACATCCTGTGTTCACTGGGTTAATGCTTTTGCTCTTACCAGTCTTGTGCTTAACACAGGAGCGAGGAGGGATCATGTCGCTCACAGAAGTGTACTGTCTGGTGAATCGAGCACGAGGGTTAGAGGTGAGAAACTGCTCATATTGTTAAATATTTTATAAAATGTACTTAAGTTATAAGGTAATTAAAGAAAAAGGGTAAAAATGTTCCCTAGCAGTTGCTCATTCTACATGTCTAACAGCAAGAAGTGATCACCCTTTATTAAAATTAGTCTGGTTTTACCTTTTTCCTTTCTTCTTCTTCCATGTATTATTTATGTATCCTTTACGAGTTGTGATAATGTGTGCTGCTTTTTGTAATACCATGTAAAAGGAAAAATCCATCCTTATCTGAAAATAAAACTTAAAGGACAGAAACTACTAAAGAATGGTGAATGTTTTGGGTTTCCCTTTAAAAAATACAACAATTCTTTCTGTAAAGAAGGCAAAAGGATTATTATAGAACACATAATAAAGGAACAGAGAGCAGCATAGAAGCCAAGAAAATAGACGGCACAAAAGAAAGGAAGAAAATTAACAATAAGTGTAGCCTTATAAGTATTTTAACAATAAGTGTAGCCTTAAGTATTTTATAGCTGTAGTTATTGAAACTGTTTGTTTGGGTGTTGTACTATGTACCTGAAATGCAAGCTGTGAATAAATATGTTTTACTATTTTAATAGTTGCTGTCACCAGAAGATTTAGTAAATGCTTGTAAAATGCTGGAATCACTGAAATTGCCAATAAGGTAAGAGCTTTACAGATTTATTTATGAAACATGGCACTCACAGGTCAGACCATGATGATTTAATATTTTACCTGTTAAAAAAAAATACAACAACAACAACAAAAATCTACTACAAAGACATTCTTTCCTTAAAGGATGCTGCTGTATGTGCCAATATCCACTCTACATCAAAATACTAGTTTTTAGGTATGGTTCACTTTGCTAGGAAGAAATTATTCTTTTTACTTCCAATACAGTTTTTTTCAGACTGGGAAAAGGGTTTAACCAAGACCATACATATGCTCTGCTCTTTTCAGTCTCTTTAGCTTTTGAAGATGCTATTAGGCTTAAGTTCATTTTAGAGCATTTGTTTAGGATTTTTTTCATTTTTTCCCCTTTTGTAATGTGGTTATAGGCGTAGCTGCATTAGAAATGTGACCATAGGTGATGTGCACAGTGTTTTTAGTTACTTTTCTTCTCTTTTTTGATTTTAGGCTTCGGATATTTGACAGTGGTGTGATGGTGATTGAACTCCAGTCTCATAATGAAGAGGAAATGGTAGCTTCTGCTTTAGAAACAGTAAGTGCACTTCATTTCTTTCAGTGTTCTGACCATACTATGGAAAATTAAACACATTAGGTACAAAAACTTGAGGTACAGGATTTCCTTTTGAGGTATTGAAATACAAAATATTCCACTTCCATATCTTCTAGAGTAATACTTAAATAGCACTTCTCATCTTCAAAGTTCTGTGCAGGCAATAACTAGTCATTGCTTTCTCTTTAAGGAGTAAAACACTTTTCCATCTCTTCTCAAATTTATTAACCTAAAACCTTCCTCTAGATCTTTTGTGCTGTAGGATGAAATTTGTGGCAGGTATTAAGCACCTAATTTAACAGAAGCCCATTTCAAACACTGAACACGATGTGCTTGAAGGCAGTAGAAGCAGCTCTTAGAGGTCGATATAGGTAGTTGATTGGTTTGGCTTTATTTCATAAAACAGTACTTCATATGTGTAACATCTTGTACGGAGTTCGCTGCTGTGATGAGCACTCGGAGAATATTGTGTGCAAAATTAGGGTAGCTTCATCGGGAAAAAAATTGTATGAATTGCTCAGTGTCATAAACCTTTGTGGTCTTGCTGCCTCTGGACACTTATCCCATTATCTGTCCTGTTATCCCATTATTTGATGCATTTTTCTATGTCTTTTTCAGTGGAATATAATTTCTTGATTTTCACACACTTGAGAAAAGGCTAATTCAGTGTATCTCAGGTTAAACATTAAAGTCAAAGAGGACTTTTTCTTGGGCAGTAGATAAAAAGTAGAGCTATCACAGTCAGCTTCTCACTTGACACGAGGTAGACTCTTCAGGGCATTTTCCATGATTTGTTACTGTATAGCTTTCACTCATCAAAAAGATTTTTAGATAAGAGAAATGTATTTAGATAATGATTTAGATAAGAGAAATGCATATTCTGATCTAAGAGATTCCATTCTAAGATTATCAAAACTAAAATGCTTAAATCTTTCAATATATGTTAATATTTTCAGTTTATTTTCTTATACTTGCAGAAAAATACCTACTCCATTTTAGAGGTTTTTTTCTGATTGGTTTCTAAATATTTGTTGCCTTCAGTAAGAGTACTTATCTCTTTGAAAGGAAAGGAAAAACCTTTCTTGATAACAGAGGAGGCTAACTGGAAAAAGTAACTGAGGGTGGATTTATTACCAAAGTGCCTTTTTTCTGTTATTTTCATAATGCGAGACTTTGACTCCATAGAAAAATGTAAGGGAGAGGCTTCCAATGAGAAGGGCTAGCCCATAAGGGAACAGGAAGATGAGATCAGACTTATGGCCAAAAGCACTCTGTACTTTCATGTTACTGTACATTATACATTAAGTTCTGAGAAGAAGTGCAAGGTTTCAGACAGGAGAGAGATGTGATTTGAATGGCTGGTGAAGACAGGAAATGACACGGATGTCAAAGGAATCCAAAGTCACCTTTGATGAGAGTAGTGGTTTGGGAAGGGAAGATAATTAATCACCAGTTGTATGGCTGACTTCTATTACTCAGGTTTGATCACCTAGCTTCCTAAAATCTCACATTAGGACTAATTTAATCTGAGTTTCTGTAAAACGACTCCTGCTGAGAATGATGCACAATAGACCCCTCCCCACCCAGTTATGTGGGAAGCAGGAAATGGCAACTACATCCAGCATTACAAGTTGGCTTGAATCTACAGCAGTGTCGAAATGGAAGAATTAATTAAGTTTTGGGTAATAAAACATGTTTATCTGGGAAATTGAATGCAGCAATAACTCCAGACTTCAAATCTAGTATTTATCTAGCATTTCAAACATGCACATGTCCAACGTGTGTGAGGTTTCATTTTAGCATGTCTTAAGTAGCGTGGCTGAGACAAAGGGGCCAAAACAGTCTTTTGTATCAAGTGAATGTGATGGCAGCTTTTACTTATCCCCCTAGTATGCTGTAATATCATGTGAAGTACTAAGGTTTGGGAATGTTCCCATAGGCAGTGGGCATACTTTAAATTTGAAACTCAAATTCTTCACTTATACCTGAGATGACTTCAATTTCTACACTGATGAACTGCTCTAAACAGGTCTTTTATTTCCTCATTTAAGCTTTGGTGTTTGCAGAATCACTTAGCATAGATGGGCTGTGTAAATACTTATTGTGACAGTATTCTGCTGTCTGAGGTATTCTGATTTTTCCATTAATTTGGTCCCAAGGTACCTTTTAAAAAAATCCAAAGAAAAGGGTACCATACAATTCTTTTAGATCTTTAGAGATCTAACTCTTTTCTATGTTCCTTTCTTATACTTGGCAATTTCTCCCAGGCACAGAATAGGTATTTTTAAGGGGAAATAGTCATAATTAGTTGTACTTTTTAAAAATGCAAACAAACTAATTTTCTTCATGAGGTATTTGCTACCAATTTATCAGTTCTTAAGGCTAGACCTGATTCAGTAGCTGAGAGAACTTTGTTGTTCTTTTAATGCCTTATGTTATTTGTGTATTTGTTTTTTGACAGGTATCTGAAAAGGGTTCTCTCACAGCTGATGAGTTTGCTAAGTTGGTGGGGATGTCTGTTCTCTTAGCCAAAGAAAGGTAAGTAATAATTGCTGTATTTAATACTTTAGTTACCATGTAGTCCTCAATTAATACAGCACATCTTCTTTTGCTTTCTCTAGGCTTCTTCTTGCTGAAAAGATGGGCCATCTTTGCAGAGATGATTCAGTGGAAGGCTTGAGATTCTACCCAAATTTATTTCTGACGCAAAGCTAATGTCATTTGTATGCAATTTTTTATGTAACAGTTTAGAGCACAGGGCAGAATCCTTCCAAGAACTGACTTAAACATTTTATTTTGTTATCAACTGCAACAAACATGAACATTGCAATGCTTTACAGTTCTCAGGTATTTCAAGTGCTGAATCCTCTAACATGGAACTGAAAGGAAATAGAAATCACAAAGTCAGAAGCATGTCAATTGTCTCAAGCCAACTCACTCATTTTTCACATTTTATTTGATGTGCTCTATAGTTTTTCATTTCAAGAGAAGTCAAATGGAGATTCCACGCAAGTGAAAGTGGAGAGAATATCCCTGTAGTCTTCCATGAGTGTCAGCACCCAGAAGACAGGTTACTGAATACTCCAATTTCAGTTTGTTTATGTCTAGAGTAACAAAGCAGACAGCTGTATCCGCAGCGATAAGAAAAGTCACTTGAGTGTGTACCGAGGTATAAGTAACAAACCAGTGTAGAATAACCCCATCTCCCTGAAGTGATGAACAGTTTTCTAAGAGAGGATCTTGGGGTTCTGTACTTTGATAAAGAAAGAACTTGCTACTGCAGAGATTATTGTATTTTATGTGAATCTAGAAATCATGGTGTTTATTTTGTCATATCTTATGCTAATATTTCAGATAGAAACATTGTTAGCACAGACTTCCTCCCTTCTCTTTCCTTGCCATCTTCCTTCCTGTCAATTTATGTTGCACTTTGGGTGCCCTTTCTCTGTCCGCTCTAGGACAGTAGAGCAGCCTCTTGACACTCTTCCAGTCTCTGTGCTTTGAGGGGCTTGGTTTTTATCTTGTTCTTCTTACAAAAGATCATTTGTTTGTTTCATCAGCTGGTCACCTGTTTCAGGGAGGCAGTTCGTTTGCTTATCTCTCATAATGTGAAAATTAATATGCTTTCAGTATTGAATGGAGGAAGACGACTATCACCCTGTGCTTAATAATCACAAGGTATCATATTGTTTGATATTCCTCACCCTGTGTTCACACTGAATGCAATTTGATAGCCTCAGTTGTCATAACTCCAGTGGAGTTGCTACACTACTTGAAGATCTGTTGTCATGATAATAACACTTTAGTGGATGTTTATGATCCACATCACCTAAATTTTTGGCATTTTGAAGAGATGATTTTTAGTAAATAACAAAATTATTCAAGGTATGGGCTGGGACAACATATAGGTAACTGCATTGTGGTTGTAATGGCCAAATCAGAATTACAAAGAAGGACAAAAAGGTTTTTCATAAGAACCTGAAAATATTTTCAGAACTATTTCAGTGTTACCATAGCTTAGACATGGGTTAAGAGCCTGCCAATAAGGAGTTAAGTGCAGAGATGCCTACAGTGATGGTGCCTGGGGTTTGCAGGATGCTCATTTAGATTCAGTGAATTATGTCCTCTTGTCATGAGCAAACTTTTGTGCACTGCTCTCTTTAGGGCAGTTTTCCTCTGCTCCAGGAGGGTGTTAAAACTAATGCATTTGACACTAATGCATATTGATTAGCTAAAGGAAGCAGTTCCACACTATTCTTACTGTGTTAACCCTTGTTATCATCTCTTCGGGAGCCTTACAGCTTGCTGCTTTTCTTCACCCTCTCCACAACCCACCGAGTGCAAGGTACACCAAGATGACACTTCTAGGGAGGGACTGAAAAATGAGAAATTCAGAAGCAAAAAGCTTTTTGTGGCTACTGTCTCTTTTGCCCAATACCAAACCTGTCATGGGAGACCAATGGTTTGTGGGCCTGAACCTCTCCCCACAAGGGGGCATGTCTTGTGCAGAAAGAATAAAACCTCAAAGGAAATGCCAAGTGTAAAATCCCAACCTCTGTTCCTCCAACCCTGAATGTTTCATTATCTTAATTAAGCAATAATAATACAGCCTATTTAGAATAATGGTACCTTCTCAAGCTTTTCTTTCCCAAGATTTTTCCTTGATTTTTTTTGCTACAGAGAAGAAGTCCATCAGGTGAATCGTATAGCTGGTTTAGAGAAAATGAGAAAATGACACATGAGAAAATGACTGCTAGAAAGTAATAAAATTAAAACATTTTCTTAAACAGACTGTTCTGTTGAGTTTTTTTTCTTTCTAAATATGTTAGGCAGCTTTAAAACCTTTACACATCAAAATCTTGTGATTCCATGGGGCAGGTTTTTAAAGCATAGCTAATTTTTTACTGTCTTTCTTTGTACTGAAAAGGGTGGAAGACAGTTTTAAGGGCAGAATTAAATGTAATTAGAATGCCCTGGTTTTGTTGCTGAGTAGCCTGTGACCCATCCAAGCCAGAATAGTCAAGCTACAGATGTCTACAAAAGCACCACTTTCCTGAGGGAACCAGTCCAAGTTCGAGCCAGGCATTTCACTGGGAAGGCATTTGGCACATCTAAACGTGTTTTGCCAGCTGACATACAACAGAAATCATGTACCCGAAACCATACTGAGAGTCAGCTGTTGGGTGAACAAGGGGAGTGACATGTTTACAGGTGTGTGGTACTGTGGTAGTACACGACGCTATCCTAAGCTGTCACTGTCCACTCCCGTTTCCTAGCACGATTCTAGAAGAGGGGGAAATGTAGGAATTGCCATTCTTACAGATGACACTAGTTTAATACAGAGGGTGCATATATGAACCTTTCCTGTGTTGATTGTTCCTGGGATATTTATATCACAATATATAACCATTACCTCATTTTGCCAGGGCTGCCCCAATACATGGTCCTTTGAACAGAGGTCTGCTCAAAAAGTGCTTGGCTTTTTATGGAGCAGTCTTGAATGATGATTATGTTTTTCATTTGAAAACATGGGCCTTTTTATATCTGACAGGAAAACACTCCTCAGGAATCTGTACATCTTTTCCGTTTCTCCTTTGCCTTTGTTTTCAGAAAAATTACATTCAGCCTATGGAAACACAGATCTACTCTGGAACGTATTTCTGAAATGCAAATTTTTTTTCCTCTGAAAAGTATGCATATATGTGTATTTGGGAGTCTTCAGAAGTGTATCTTTAATAATAATTAGTGGGTGCATATTGATTAGCTAAACTCTTTGATGCTCAGTTCTTCTAACAGGACTTTTATGGTTTGTCCAAAAAGCCTGACTCTTCTTCTTCTAAAATTAGTGCAAGTATTGTCACTGAATTCACGAGGACAGTAGTGGGAGGCAGTAGGAGCCTGTTGCCAACAGTAGAGGTTCTCATTTGCAGTTGGACAGTTCTTTCAAAATACACACTGAAAAGGCAGGAATGGCCAATTCAAAATTACTTGTGGATTTGATAAGAAACCGCTGTTTTCTCTGGGAGGAACTCCCTCTCTAATGTATTTTCTGTTGAGCTAGATTGACAAATCTAACAATTAC
Source organism: Empidonax traillii (assembly GCF_003031625.1). Classification (NCBI taxonomy): domain Eukaryota; kingdom Metazoa; phylum Chordata; class Aves; order Passeriformes; family Tyrannidae; genus Empidonax; species Empidonax traillii. The sequence goes on from NW_020955412.1 coordinate 51,154, forward strand.
TTTGCTTCTCCCATTCTTGCAGCTCTGATTTCATCCTAATTCTCAGCCCTTTAGGCATTCATGTGAAATGTAAGACCCTGTAGTTCCAGATCGTCTTCAGGTGGGGAGACGTCAGCTATCATTTTGTTCTTACAAGACTGAGCTACAAGTACTCAAGCTGAGAGGATATTCTAGACATGTCTGTTGGCAACATTCATCTGTACTTCAAGGATCTATTCAAATACCTTTATTGGAGCAGAGGGCCAAGTGTCTGCCATACCTCCCAGGTACTTGACCTGGCCAGCAAGCTTGAGAGTAATTTTTCTTTGGGGCTTAGAATTATATTATACAAACTAAAAAACCCAGCAAACAACAGCATCGAAACACAAAAGTTTCAGGAGTGACTGAGACAATTTCAGTTTCAGAAAACCCCATAGCCTGGAAGTTGGTACATGCTCGTGACAGGTACACCTCACAGAAACCACCCTGCTTCATATCCCTGCTCCAGACCAAAGACCAGGTAGGCTCCTGGGTTTCCTGCTTTCACACTGGACTGCAAATGCTGTGACTTTAAATTTCTGCTGATGAAAGAGCACATTAAACCTTGCTCTGCCATGGTGACAGCAGAGCTGGACAGCAAGTTCAAGGTAAAAGGGGAATCGTCTCAGCACTGTTGTGACTCTAGTCCTGCTCTGACCATAAGGCTCAGACTATTTAGATGTTTTGCATTATTTTGTCAATTCAAACTATTTTATGTACTTAAATTATCATCATAATTATTTCAGTAGGTAAGTAAAGGAGAGGACTGATAATCTAAATGCTGTTTCACTGTATTTTTGAAGTCAACCATTTGGTCAAACAAAGTCAACCAATTGGTGCTCCTGTGCCACCTGCTTCATGCGTGTAGAACACTCCCAGAAACCAAAAGGCAGGACTTGTTATTTTATTCTAACCAAAAAACATTGCAAGAGGATACATGCTATGTGAAGCACTGTTTTTGCAAAGAACAATAAAAGCAGAACAGTTGCACAGAATACGTTTGTGTCTGTGGCAGGTATGGCATTTGTACAGTCGCTATTTAGTGACTCACTTCATGTAGGTAGAATTCTTTTCAAATGTTGCCTAAATATAAGAGTATTTGACACGGTGTATGAGAAACGTCTGTTCTTTCAGCCATACTCAGCAGTTGTGTGTGTGTGTGGCATAATTCCCCTGAGTTTCATTTTGCATTGGATGGAGGATCTGAGGTGTGTCCTTAAATTGCAAAGATATTCTGGTTTGATCCACCCATTAGATGAGAACAGCAAAACTCCCACCGACTTCAAACCCAGCCTTTGTTATGATTATCAAACACTGACTAGTTAGCAGCTCTGGAAATGGGTGTATTGTGCATGGCTGACTCTGTCAGGAAGAAAGAAGATCTTAAAAGACATTCTGCAGTAAAAATCAAAATCTTTTGGTCTTTTCAGTAGAAATACCAAACTAGACAAAACTGTTGCAAAGCGACTATTTCTGATCTTTCTGCATTCCTATTGTTTTTTCCACAGTGTTTTGGGAAAGCCCAAGATAAGGATAATTCTTTTTTTCCACCGGGACTCTAATCTATTTATAGGTTACAAGGCCAGAAGAGAGTATTATGACCACCTCGCTTGACCTCTCGGGTAACAGAAGCTGTAAGGCTTCCCTTGCTTAATTTGTGTTTGAAGTAGAGCTCCTCTTTAGAAACAATAAGAGGTTGCATCTTCTGGGAAATCCTACTGCAGCCCTTGGCAGATTATTCCAGTGACTATTACCTGTTGGAAATACGTTTTCAGTGTACATAATCAGAGTTTGTTTAGCTTTGGCTTCTGAGCACTGGACCTTATATTTAAAAAGTCCTTTATTAAGCCTGGTGTCCTGGAATGTAACTGTTTCTTAAACATAAATTATTTGGATTCTTTTTGTCCACCACATTGTCCTTTTTTCTGCTCTTCCAAAGGCTTTTACCTAATAACCACCTTAAGCTGTGAACACCAGCAGGGGACCAGGGAAAGCTATAGTAAAAGTCCTAACTGCAGAGGTACTTTGTTCCTCCAGTTTTTATACTCACAGCCATCGCACACAGACAGCATGTCCACGCTATCAAAACCTTGCTTGAACCTATGTTCATGCTCAGCTCACTCCCCATCCACATACCTCAGATGCAAATATGACTCAGATGTCAGACTTTTTCTGGACTTTCATTCCTGTGGGCATTTTAAGAGGGAATGTGGGGTGTGAGAGTGGTCTTCTGAAAACTACACTAGGCTAAGTGCACTGCAGGCAGGCTTCCCGGTGGACATCTGAGGCTAGAGTTTTCTTAAGCACAGTAGAAAAACTATGAGCCTGAGCCTTAGTGGGTTTATTAGCCAACAGTGTAGGTGGAAAGGTTCAAGGCTTCATCCGATTAAACCTGCCCTGCAGCTTCCTTGGCAGGTTACAGATGCTTTCCTGCAGGTTTGCTTCCTCAGGGCTTTTCCTTCGTGCTATGGTTGTGTGATTATTTCTCAAAGTGACAGATGAAATTTCACTTGATCATCTCTTTATTTTGATACCCATGCTAACTACTCTCTCACAGCAAGTTTTGTGTTTCCTCATAGGAATTTGGTTGAGGTCATATTTCTTGCGCTTTGGCAATACTTTCAGGTGGGATAGTGGCAAAAGACTTGTCAAAGTAAAGTGACATTGTTCTCTGCTCCAAACCTGTGGGCAGCAGCACGAACTAACTGGTGTGACAGTGGGAGCTCAAGATTAGTTAACAACTCAGTATGAGCTCCAGATCTTTGTAAAGTAATGAGTCCCCAGGAGGGAGCTGCACATCCTGTAACGCATGTTCTGCAATCTTTGTTCCTAGATGTGTAATTTTACAGGAGCTGTATTAAAATAGGTATTGTCTGCTAAAGCCCAGCTTACTCAGAGATTGTTCAGTAGTAGTGACTTTTCTTCAGAACTTACCAGTCTCCCATTTTGTGTGTTATCTGAAAAACTGAGCAGTGATGATGTTAGATCCTCTTTTAGCTCTCTGATGAAGTTTTAAATTGCTAAAGACTAATCCATGCTTAAATCTTTAGGTAAATACATTCTGCATGAAAATTAAAAATTAAAAGGACATTTTGAGACCAATTAGTGAACACTTAATCTTTTTAAAGCATACTGTGCTAATTCTACAGAAGCATCCTTGGTGGAAATGTCAGGGGTTACTAAACCAAATATTCTATGAAAATGTAAAGTATTATTACATTATAACATTGCTCCCTTTACTACCAACCTCGTAACTTCATCTAAAATGTATTTTCCACCAACTTTTGTCAAGTGGCATTGGTGATGGTACTTTCCCTTTTTACTATCAGCTTTTCCATCCCTGTGTCTGGAATCAGGGTAAGGCTGACAGCTCTGTATCCGCCAGGGCTGCTCTCTTTTTACAAACCAATCAAATCAGTAAAAACCCACAGATGATAATTCATCCAGTGGTCTGAAAGCTCCACAGCATCTCCAGACCAAGTGATTGGGAAAATAACATTTACAAACTGTTGGATAAAAGTTTATCCTAGGATACTGCTTTTAAGTTCTTTAAGTGGAGCTGCTGTTATTTTACGTTCTCAGCCTTGCATTGGTACAGGAATTATTCTCTTACCAACCTGGAACAGGGATTTATCATCTGTTTTCCACGCCAAACCAGAACAGAACAATTTACTGTGTTTCTTTTGCATTCCAATTAACAGGTTTTTCACACAACAGTAGATCAGTTGAATAGCAACCATTCTTTTGTTTCAAATATATATTAAAATTAGACAAATACCTTATCACTCAACATTGCTGACTGCAGATCTCATCTTCTTTTTAAGTTCTTCACCAGCTTTATGCTTCTGATTTTGAATGATTTCTGACAATTTTACCTTTTTTCTACTTATTTTTATTAATTTAAATACCTTTTGTCATTAAATTATTAATATTATTGACAGTTTTCCAATCAAGGCTGTAGTCAGTCAGTGCAAAGGCAGTGCAACATCTCTCTTTTTTTTTTTTTTTTTTTGATAACTCAAGAAATTTTCTTGAACAGTGCAGAGGTATCATTTAAAAAAGGACATGGTTCAATTTCTTCCTTTTTTCCAGCCTCCAGTTTCCAGCTTTTTTAAGTTTCCCCCTAAACCACCAAGTATTTATATTACCGTTTTGGCCCTTACCTTGATCATCCATAACAGATGACTATCTTGTATCCCAGCCAGCAATGCTTTGGGGGTTTCACAATTAATTCTCCTTTGCCAGTGCAGATGAAGGCAAATAAAGATTTCTTTGGCTTGCACACTTCTCTCTGAGTCGAGATATTATTACTGCTCCCGTTGGGAAGCTTGAGGTCAATTTCATATCAGCAAGAGGAGGCTTTTAGCATATTTTGCACAGATAGAAATCACACACAGTGTCACATCTCTTCCCCCCTACGCAGAGCAGAGAGGGAATTCGGTAGCCAGCCATTCTGCTTTCACACCTGGTGGTCTGTAGACAATATGTGCTACTACACGATCTTGCTCTTATGCCAACGGAAGAAAAAGACGTTTTCTTCCCATCCCAACTGTGCTGGCAGTGGGGAAACCAAAACAGCACCTTATGCCCACTGAAAACCACCAACACAGCCAATCTGGTGATGATGCCCTTCATACAAGTACCCTTAACTTGGTTTTGGGTAAAATCAAGCAGATCTGTTTCAGCTTGTGGCTGGAGTCAGCCTGGCTGAGCAGGAGGCAGCTGCCCACACTGCCCTGACACCGCCCATCACTGCATGTGCAAGTGCTTTCTGCACAGCTGCCAGCAGCTGGAAAACACGCAATCCCATTTTTACAGGCCGTCATGCTTTTTTTTCTGCCTGACCTTCCTGCCATGGCTGTCTTTAATGTTTCATCCACACGAGCCACCTCAGCACAGCAGCTACCTGGAATCTGCACGCAGGTGAGATCTGTCTGCACGCTCCCTGCTTGTTTATCGCACTAGCAGCTGGTGCTACGTATCAGCAATTAAAGGTTACTCTCTCTTTGTATCCTTCAGTGTATAAATTATTTTGTCCTCAACGTTATGATGGTGGACTAAATGAGTATTCATCTGCTCTCTTATTCTCCTGTCCCTTCTGTTACTAGTTTCTCCCTCTCCAGGGAGACCAACTCTAATGGCAAGGGAACCCAGCATTTTATCCACTGCCACTCAGATGCCTCAGAGACCAGCTCTGTTGAAATATTTTAATGAAAAATGCATTCCTGATGAAATTTGGGCAGCGTGTTAACAAAGACAGATGTTAGTCCTTAGCATCACAGTAGGTATGTTATGTCCAAACATAATCCAGTGTGCTTCAAATGGTTTAATAAAGTAGCCTGTGTATTTATCCTGAGCTCATCTTTCTGTTATCTGGGGTCTACAATTTTTACCTTGTACACATAGGGGCAACTTGTGATTTTTTAATCGCTATTTTTTTGGACTCTGTTCCGTTTTGGAAGGTGAGATGGGTCTGAAAGAAGGCACAGAGGAGGAGCACAATGACTTCAGCTGCCATCCTGGCTTTGTTTCTGGCTTTACAATTTAAGCATAATCTCAATCTCAAGCAAATCAGTTTACTCTGGCAGAAAAAATAAGACAAAGCTTTTTTCATCAGGATTGGGAAACAAAAAGATCAAAGATCACTCATAACTCATAAAATATTCTAAGGCCATTGGATCAAAGGCACTAGAGTAAGTGCAAAATACTGCAATACAAGTAAAACATCTTGCCACATGTTCCAGACTCTTTCCTGATGCGTGGATTTCTTTACTTTCTCCTCTGCATTACAGCAGAGGAAAGAGATTTTTTTTTCTTAGTGATTAAAACTTCAAAAGATTGTGTTCATAGAGGAAAAAAGCCTGGCAATACACTCACCAATGTAAGATTTTTCAGATGTTAAATAAAGGCAGCAAGTGAGACTGGAGTTTCCCAGTGTTGGGACTTGAGCAGACATTTCAGAGCAGGGAGCCATTCACCTTACTCTCCTCTGAATTTCTCCATCATCTGGAGTATACTTACAGTATTATTTTCTTTATTACCACAAGTGATTTATTTCCTGTTTCATTCAGACCAAACCAGTATACCACACTGCATCCCCTTGGAGCTCTGGCACAACTGTACACCTCCGTACCTTAGCACCTCCACAGTGGCACTGCCTGGAGCCAAATTCTTGCTGCCAGAGTCACACAGACCAGGACTGGGCACGGGAAGCTCCTAAGCATCCAAAGGAAGGGTTGAGCAATCTCATCACATGCCATATAACAGATCGTGTAGCTGCAAGTGTCTGGTGGCAAAACGCAGTGTCCTTCGCTTCTCAGACTGGATCCGCACGTGTGTGTCTCTCTTGCTCTCCAAAACATCAAACAAAATCTTACAGACACCAAGAGACAGCTGAATTAACAAAAAACTGTACACAGTCCGAGTTCCTCAGTGTTCATCTTGCCCTCTTGAAGGTTTTTGTCAGTACTCCAGATGGCAGTGTGCCTGTGAAGCATTAACCACCGCAGACCCCAGCTAGCATACGGAAAAAGGTTTTAGCACAGGTTGATCAGAGCCCAGTGACAGCGGTGGGCGGCAACCCTAATCAGCTGTTTGGTCTCAGCATTCACTTGGGGCAGGGATTCCAGGGATTTCCACAATGTGGAAATAGTATTTTCTCGGTCATATAGATGCTACGAGTTAACTAGGAGGGACGTTTTAATCTCTTTATAATTTTGGACACCAAAACTTAACTTACATTTACTTACTCTTGGGCCTGTATGTCGTGCCCACACTTACTGCAAATGAATTACGGAAAGCAGGAAGATTCACTACATGTAACACTGCCTGATTTAAATGCTCCTTGAAATCCTTTAGTAGCTTGGTGGGCATGTGGATATCCATTGGTTTGTATTTAAATCACAGACTCCATGTCAGTGAAACAAATTTAACCGCGGTTTGAGATCTCTGAGTCTGTTGCACAAAAACAGATGGAAGGGTTGTGGTTTTTTAAGAAAGCTCTGCAAGAGGATAGTTTTATCATGTAACAACAGTCCCTGAACATTATCCATAAACACTGGACATGACAAATACCCATCCATATGTGATGTTTGGCTGCAGATAGGCACATTAAGGAACTCATGCTGCTCTTTGCCATTTGATGTTCTGTCTTCACCACTGAAAGCTAACTCGCTGACTCTGGATAGCGGCCTCCTGCCTGCCCACTGCTCTCTTCATAAGTCAACAACTAGCACCAATGTGCAAGCTTGTGCCTGGGCAGGTGCCCAGTGGCAAGGAAGTGATTTTCACAGAACATCCTGAGTTGGAAGGGACCCACAAGGATCACTGAAGTCCAGCTACTGGCCCTGCACAGGACAGACCCAGGACACACCATGTGCCTTGAACTCTGTCAGGCTTGGCGCTGTAATCACTGCCCAAGGGAGCCTATTCCAGTGCCTGACTACCCTCTGGGTGAAGAACCTGTCCCTGAAATCCACCCTAAACTTCCCTGACACAACTTCATGAATTTCCTCGAGTCCTGTCACTGGTCACCACAGAAGAGATCAGTGCCTGCCCCTCCGCTTCCTCCCACGAGGAAGCTGTAGACAGCGATGAGGTCTTCCCTGTCTCCTCTTCTGCAGGCTGAACAGACTAAGTGACCTCAGCCGGTCCGTACGGCTACCCTGCAAACCGCACCGCACCGTGAGGAGAGCGGCCGGGGTACGAAGGGCCCTCCCCGGGACGGCCCGCCGGCCCAGACGGAGGGCGCACACGGCCAAGGCTCCCGGCGCGTCCTCCCCTCGGCGGGCGGCCGTGACCCTCCCGACTCCCCTCTGCCCCAGGGGCCGCCGCAGCTCGGCGGGCGGGCGTGTGAGGGCGGCGCGGCCCCGTCAGGGCAGGGCAGGGCAGGGCCGGGCCGGGCCGGGCTGGGCAGGGCCGGGCAGCGCCTCGCCGCCAGGGGCGCGGGCTCCTCTCGCTCTGCGCCCGCCGCGCCCCGCGCCCCGCTGACAGCCGCGCCGCCATTCAGCGCTCCCGCCGCCACCGCCGCCGCCGCCGGAGGGCAGCGAGCGCCCAGGGCCGCCCCGGCGGTGTCTTCTCCACGGGAAGGATCTCGCTCCGGCCCCGTCCCGCCGGGCGCTCCGCCCGCGCAGAGCCGCGGGCAGCGGCGTGGAGGTGAGCGCGGGGCGGGCGGAGGGCGAGCCGAGCCCGGGGGCGGCGGGGACCGGGCGCGTCCCCCCGCGGCGGCAGTGACGGGGGACTGGGGCGATGGGAGCCCCGGGCAGCCCCGGGCGCGGAGCCGGCCAGGCGGTGTCTGGCGGCGCGGAGCCCGGCGGGCACGGGCAGGGAAGGGCAGAGCCCGTCGGTCGGTGCGGACGGGACCGCGCCGTGACGCTCGGCTATGGGGGGTTTTAAAAACAACCCCCGTGACTGCAGGTCCTGGTTTTGTCCCTGCTCGCCGCCCAGATCTTCCCTGTGTTCTCCTGTGTCCCGGGGGCACGGTCCGTCCCGCCCGGAGCCCCGGTGTTCCAGCGCTCCCGAGGTGCCGGGAGCATCGGCACGGGGAGCGACTGCACTGGTTTGTCACCAGAGTCCGTGATAAGTAGGATTGATTTTAGTATTTTTTACTACGTTCGGTGATTTCTGCTTTATAGCAGTGGCTAGATCAGTCGAAAACGTGTGAGTACACGCTAAAACCGGGGTAATCCGTAGGAGAAAGCTTCCCAGTTGTCTTTTTAACTTCATGATATTTCAGACCTGCTTCTCAAACGTACGTCTAATTGTTTCAGCTGTGCAATATATATTCCCCATATTGTGATCTCTAAAATAAACTACACTAAAAGGGGAATTCCAGAAACAGTAGATAATATATATTAAAAAAACCCAAAAACCATAAAACAAAAAACAATTCTAGAGGGAGAGGGAAAGAATAGATGACTGCGTTCCTTCCCTTATGCCGTAAGGTCTGATCTAATATATTTAATTCTTTGCATTCTTTATTTATTATTTCTTGGACACCTTCCCAAATCTCTTTATGCTTGCTAAATTTGTTTTCACTATACATTTTCTAAAGGAAATATCATCCATATATTCTATTTACTGTAAGCCTTTTGGTTTCAAAGGACAGATGTTGCTGGCCAGCTAGCTCATGAATTTCTGAGTTATTATCAGAAGGAGCTGAGAAATCCCAGGATTTCATGGGATCTGACCCCAAATGTTAATGAAAATAGGCTTTACCAGCTAATTATTGGTTTTTTTACGTGTACATGGAGGATCTGATGCTGACAGTTTCAGCCTAGTGAATTTAGATGCATAATTTTAATAAAGCTATTATCTGATAACAATGTAAAATTGTTGGAAGTGTAAATAAGAATGAAAGATGCCTTTGAGGATGTCAGCTCTAGCCCCCTGCTGTGGCAGACATCACATAGAAATGTTTCTGGCTAGGCTCCGTATCTTCTGAGAAGTGGCATATTTTTTGCCCTGACCACTCTGACTGGTCAGCAGCGATTAGATTTTGATAAAATGTGATGCATATCTGAGGTGCTCCCTCTTTAATGTCAGAGCAGGAAGACTATATGGGAAGTTCTGAAACTCCCAGCAGGTGGTAACACTTCAATAGCTGCCTAATCCCATTGCAATAAGCGTATGCTGGTTGAAAATAATTAATCTCTTTCCTGCCATACAGATAAAATACCTTAAATTTGAGGAAATGTTTCAGATATACATTTCTTTTTGTTATTAGTGCTGCTTGTGAAATGTAAGGAGGATTTAGGCACTTTTCAGGCTTTTCTGTCTCTAGCCTATTTTACTGTCAGCCTCTCATGCATAGCCAGAATTGTGCACATTTTGGGTTGCAAATACAACTGAAATATGTTAACTAATGGACAGCTATTAAGATACTGTTTTTCATCTGGGATCCCCCCTTCCTCTCTTCCCACCACCCCTCCCCGCATTCTGTCAACATTTTGTTTGCTTTAAATTCCAATAAATAGTTTTCTGACAGCATCATTCCAGATGGCTGTCTGGCTTCTTGCTGGGTTTGTTGAGGTGGCTAGAATAGGTGCTCCTGCTTGGGGCAGTACTCAGGGTGGGAGGCAGACTGGCTCCAAGAGGATCACTTCTCAACCTGACAGCCCCCTGCACACACACTTACTCCTTCCCCAAACCCTTCTCCCACCTTGCCCTCTCGTGTACCCTAAGTTGTGGAGAGTTCTGTGCCATGGCTGGGTCAGCCTGCACTTGGAGTTGTGGGGTCTGGGGGACAAGGAGAGGCCAGGGCTGTGCTCAGAGGAGAGATGAGCCAAGACAGGCCTATTACCCAAGGAGGATTGGGCTGGGGCAGGGGCGGGCTCGGCTCTTGTTGGGCGTTTGCAAAGAGGAGGAGGGCTGAGGGTACTCATAGGTAGGGTGAAATATGGGATCTGTCAGTGGCACTTCCCTTTGCATGAATGAGGTTCTTTGGTGCAGAGGTTTTGAGTGCCAAGGGTTTGTGTTCTCAATAAACTCAGTGCTTGGTCACGGAGTATCTGATTAATTCCTGATGTCCCTTTCTTAACTTGAAGGCTCATTTGCCTCTCATCTACCTTAGGATGTGGGAGTAGGCACTGAATGCTATACTGTTGCAGCTGGGGAAGGTGGTAACTTCTCAATCAGCAGGTGACAGCTCTCAGAAGATGTAGCAGGTTTCTGAAATGTCATATCTGCACTGTGGCCTTGGATCCTGCTGCAGTAAGTACTGGGAGTCATAAATCAAATTGGCTTGGGGTTTGTTTTTGATTTGGGCTAGTTTATTTTAGGAGCTTTTTTGTGAAACCAAAACGATCACAAAATACTATATGATTTTAATGATGTAGAGAAATAGGGATGTTATTTGAATATATTTGGTTTTTTTATTATTATTATTATATTAATGGATGTGTTTCTAATAGACATTATGTGTAACCTATTCTGTTACTTATTTGCAAAAAATATTGTAAATAAAATTTTAAATTTCATGTTTGGCTCTTACACAGTTCATGACACTGTGGTGCCTGCAAGCCTCAGAGCTGATGTGAATTTATTCTTGTAATACCCATACCAGATAGTGAGGTACTACTCTCTCCAATGGAGAGCTATGCCACAGGAAAATGAAGTGATGTGACCAAGATCGCACAGGAAATCTGTTGCAGAGCAGGGACTCAGAGTTTTCCCGTGTCATTTGCATTACACATAAGCCTCTTGGTCTTCATTTCCAAGACGCTTTGTGGCTTATGCCCTCCTCATCTGTCATTTCAAATTCCCCTTGGAGAGGAAGTCTTCCACTTCCAATCAGTCCATTACACCGTCTCTTGGAAGAAGAAAGCATCTTTTTATGTTGCTGTGCTTCTGCTGCATCTCACACAATAGAGCCTCAGTTCATGCTTGTCCACGGGAGCAATAAATTAAAAAAGCCAATTATTCGAAGTCTGATAGCCTTCTCTGTTCAATCATTTTTCATCTCATTAAGTTAATGAACTTGAGGTAGAAGATCTGAATGGAGTAGAAACCATTTTAGAGGCACTATCTGCCTTAAAAAGCAAAATTTTATATATGAAAAGTGGAAAAATAATAGAACAAGGGGAAAGATGTGGAGAGTTTTGGAAGAAGACCTAAAAATGAAAACAACTCTAGGAAGAAGTTGGCTTAGGGAAGACAGAGGAGAGAGGAAAATTCTGAACTGAGATTAGAGATCAATGTAAGGCCTGTCCTAAACTAAGAGGAGGCAAAAGGAGGGAAAATTGAAGGAGGGGAGAGTAACAAACCTGTGCAGAAAGAGATGAGAAGGAGAGGAGCCATAATACTCCAGAAATGGGCCAGCAATTCTTGCATTTAGAAGTGCTGTTAGAATTGAGCTAACAATGGTACAAGAACTC
>NW_020955412.1:63368-66323 GCF_003031625.1 Empidonax traillii
TGTAAGGCCTGTCCTAAACTAAGAGGAGGCAAAAGGAGGGAAAATTGAAGGAGGGGAGAGTAACAAACCTGTGCAGAAAGAGATGAGAAGGAGAGGAGCCATAATACTCCAGAAATGGGCCAGCAATTCTTGCATTTAGAAGTGCTGTTAGAATTGAGCTAACAATGGTACAAGAACTCAGGGAGGCTTTGAGGAGACAGTTTAATTGGAGCTGTGTTCAAAGGCAGGGCTGTATTTCAGCCGGTAGCCTAAAGTGGCTATACGTGTGTGAGGTGGGAGGGCTCCTGCTGCAATCCAGTGATGGCAGAGGTGTGCAGAGGGTGAAGTAGCCCTGGGCTAGGCTTCCAGAGGTACCTGAGCTCACTAATTGGAAGTTAGTTTTGGTACCGTTTCAAATACTGCAGTTCTAGCCTGGGTGTTGCCCACATGGCATGCTGGAGTCTTTTCCCAAGCAAGCCAAGGTAACACAGAAGGAGGGGTGAGAAGGAAGTTTTGGTCTGACGAATGATTGGTGTTACCAAAACACCCAAGGGCTATGGTGCTGGGCTCCATCCACAGGCTTGGTTAGAAAGAGTCTCTGTCCTGAAGAGTCTGCTCTATAAATACTGAGTATGAAAAATGGGGTGGGAAGGAGGGGAGCAGATGAATGATGCAGTTTGCTGACATCGTATGTCTGGCAGTGACAGGAACAGGAACAGAAGTCAGGTCTGGTCCGTGTGCCTCACGCTGGCGCTCTGTCTCATGAGCCATGCTGCTTTTTTCTCTGTTGGGCTGATGTGCAAATTAGGGTGTAAGGCAACTGCCTCCCTCAGGAGTGCTCTCCTGCACAGGCCTTTTCTTTCTTCATGAGGATTTATTCTCCATTCCATAGCTTCGTTTCCTCTGTGTAGTGTGTCGCTCATTAGACTGAGATTAGGATTATTTGAATTTCACCTGCCTGTGTGTGACTCTCTGAAAGAGTATTTGTAAAAGCCATTTGAAAAATACACAGCTAGGAAAGCTAGAAATGGAAAGGATCCATTAAGTCATCCAGCACAATCACAGTTGTGACCCACAAAGTAGTTTTTCCCCTCTTTATTTCAGGGCAGTTTACAGCATTGCCACATAACTTCTGCTGTTTTCCTCGAGCAGCTAGGCTAGAGGCCAAGGCATCTATTGCAATTATTTTTTTAAACTGAAACCTGCTTTTTCTTCCTTGGGCTACCTTGATTCTTTGTTTTAATTAACTGATTAATGACCAGGAATGATACAGGCTAGGAATGATGTCCCAATGCGATGCTGTTCCTGCTGCACAGTCACAGAGTGGCTGCTCCAGGAAGCCGGCTGGCTCTACACCACCCTTTGCTAGTAGCCTGGCCCTCTCTGGAGGCATAAGGTTTGTCTTCCTGTAATTTACAGCGTATCAAGTGAAATTGTGGGTGGTGACAGTATCACTGTCCCTATCTAATGTTTTCTGGAATCTTGTCAAGTTTGTGGGCCGGATGATGATTATTCCTTTCAGATATGTACAGCTATTATTGTAATGGGCTTTTACTGTTAGTCTTTTCTTAGAAATTATTCTCTCCAACCACTTGGCACAGAGAGCAGTTCACAAAGCTTTCAAATAACACATCTGCTGCCTCTTAGATCAACAAGTCGAGCAATGTAATTGTTGTAATACCTCATTTGTGATTCCTAAAGACGTACTTGGTGATCCTTGTGATCCTTGCCGTACTTGGTTCCTATGTTTTACCTTTATTCTCTGCAGTTTTGCTCATTCCTAACTTCTGCCTGCTCCAGTGCCAGATTTCTCTCATAAAATTAGGTTGTAAACCTAATGGATCAAGACCTTTCTTGCATGTTTGTGTGATGGTTAGCACAGTAAGACGGACCTGCAGGTGCTCCTGTGAAACACAGAAGAGCAATTCTTATATTTTGAGCATGGCCTATGAGTTAGAACTTCTCTTTTTAGATTCCCTCCTACTTATGTATCTGAAGCAAACTGTTTGGTTTTGCTGCTATCATTGTGCTTCCAACCTATTTTATCTAATTGTTATGAGACTCATAAAGACTAGTTTAAACCTCATGGACATAAAACTGGGAAACTTGCCAAAAAGAACTCTGTATTGGCTTAGCCAAGGCTGCAGAGAATGTAAACTTAAAAAATCATGGAGGAAAAGGTGAAAGTTAGCACCTTCTCCATCTGATCAGTCTGAATGACAGAAAAGGCAGTTAAACATCTTTTATAAATCTAGTAATATCATTAAGTATATTACTAGACCTGAATTACAGAGGATTTTGAGGACCAAAAAGGCACTTTGCTCCTGAGCTTCTTTCATGCCTGAAAGCAGTTATGAAGCAAAGCCTGAAGCGATATGAATTGTGTAGCAGCAATAAGTCTCCAATATCGATATGTGCTGAGATCAGTTATATTTTGTATAAATATTCATTATTTTTCTATCATGAGCCTTGGTCTTAATATAGGACATGCACAGCAGCAGTTACTGCAGTGCAATGATAATATTTTTGTGATCTGTCTTTGTTGTTCTGGCTCAGGAGCTGACATTTCAGGAGGAAAAATTTATTGTACGGTGAATTGTAGTTGTGCTTATTCAGATCGATTGATACAGTGTTAGTAATTTTGAGTAGGGGGGGAAATGTTGATTAATAGTGCTTTTTTTCTTTTTTATGCTTATTAGCAGGATGTCTTTCTTCTTGTATTTTATGAAACAAAGTCAAGACAGCTGTTTTTTTTTTTAACTTACAGGTGTTCTTGGAAAAGGTGCCGGCACTTTGGAGCTGAAGAAGGACATGAGGAGTAAAAGGACCTGGGATCTCACTGGTCAGAATGAAACAGATGTTGAAAGATTTTTCAAATCTGTTGTTAGTAGTGCTCTGTGACTACGGTGAGTATTAGAGCTGTCAAGGGAAAACTTCACAATGTGCATTCACTGCGTAGTTTTGGATTTATGTTTC
>NW_020955412.1:66629-115454 GCF_003031625.1 Empidonax traillii
AGCTGAAGAAGGACATGAGGAGTAAAAGGACCTGGGATCTCACTGGTCAGAATGAAACAGATGTTGAAAGATTTTTCAAATCTGTTGTTAGTAGTGCTCTGTGACTACGGTGAGTATTAGAGCTGTCAAGGGAAAACTTCACAATGTGCATTCACTGCGTAGTTTTGGATTTATGTTTCCAGGTGATCTGTTGAAATCAGATGCTAGAGAAGCTACTGCTGATATGCACAGAAGTTAGATCTTATGCAATATTTAGATGGAAAATGCAACTTGCATAAACTGTCCCTTTAGATCAGAGTGGCAGGAACCTTTCCTGCTGTAAATTTGCTCAGAGTATTAAACAAGATAAATGAACAGATTTCCATGAGCATCAAGGGACTGGCTGTGACAGAAGCAGCAACTAGAACTCTATTCTCTTGTAAGACTTATATTTCATAGTATTTCATGAATGTCATGAAAAATAGACTTGTTTTAGGTATCCATAATAGGATGAGTGGAACTGCACCACACAACTACCAGTTTCTCTCTATTACTAGAAGAGGAACCAGCTATGGTTGGCTGAGATGAGCATCTGCAGTACAGGCAACCTGCTATGTCTGAGTGAGCCCCCACCTCATGGACATAAGCTGCCACTTAAAGAGCTTTTGAGAACAACAGAAGTGTTCTTTCTTCTGACCATATAAGAATCTAAAGGGTGATGTTCATATTCATTCAGTCTTGATCACATAAAATTAGGCAGGTAGTCAGAGACAATCAGTCTCGTTTGAGTAGTCCATGCACGAATCAGCGCATACTGAAAGCAGCACCTACCCATCTGCAACAGAGATGTGTAGAATGAAAAAGCACCTCCTCCTCACCTTCAGCTGCCCAGGAGGGAGGTTAGACATCTTAAGTTCAAGTCAGATAACTGCAAGATGTCTACAAGCTGAGGAGTATCATATGCATGGTGTCTTATCCTTTTCATGAATGTAATAAGTAGGAAGTAGGTTTGCAAAGGGAATTAATTTCTTATTGCACAGGGAATTAGAAATTTTGAAAATGGGACTCTTAATTCTGAAACAATACATATGTTTTAGAAATTTGCATTCCTAGTTTAAAAGCAGACATTGTGACAGCTGCAGTACATTGTCAAACCATGCAAAGGATTAAGCCATGCACTGCTGAAATGTCTACAACATGGAAAAATGGGAAAAGGAGTGGTTAATCCTCACTTATGGAATGAGCTGTAGCAGCAGGTAGTTCATGCACCAAACAGCTGAAGGTACTTTACGAAGGAGAGAAATGGACCAAAAACGTATGCAGATTGCTCTCCACATATAAGTGAGAAAAATCTGACTAATGACTGAATGTGAAGTGTGCTACTCATGCCTCTCTGCTTGCTTCACCTCTGCTCTAGAACAAGGGATTTTTGGAAGATATAAAGAACCTGTAGAAGAATTGCCATCTTTTAGATGAATGTAGCTCCAGTAGAAGTGGAGACACTTCTCTATGGCTCTTAGTACCACTTCTTACTTCAATAAGACAAAGTTAACCAGCCCAGTTAGGAATTACTGAGTGGGTAACACAGTGAGGGTAAGTTCAATTCACTGAAGCCAAGAAGTGAGATGAATGATTGCAATATCCAGTGTTTCTTGGTGAGTCAATCCTGTAGGCATTCACAACCAGTTGATTCAGAGGTAAAAGCTATTATTCCTGAACTGTGTAGAGCGTAGTGCAGTATGTAATTACAAGGTGCAATTAATGAGCTAAATCTCTGCTGCAGACTTTAGGTGCATCAACCTTTGCCTTATTTCCAGTTAAAGGGCAGTACATAATTCATAAAATTACTTCCAAACAGTTCTGCATATACACATCTTTGAGTATCCCATGCATGGTTTTTAGGTAACTATTTCACTCATACAGTTCTCTGTTTCAGACATGACTATTTTTTAAGTGATCCAGTATGCTCTGGAAAATTACTGTAGTGCTAAAAAAAGCCCTAACATACAACAAAATAGTATTCTCGTTTCTTATCTGTTTTACTAATGTTTTTGTTCTTAGCTCTCTGCCATTGGTGGCTGACAAACCAATAGCACAATCCAAGTTGGCTTAAGCATACTTAAAAATAAGTATCCAAATAGCACCCTCAAGTAATTCTTCTTGCTCTTCAGTCACAACAAGGATTTTTCTTTTGGTCTTTCTAAGCTTGAGGTCTTGCAAAAACTGCTTGACAGGTTGTTGGCACCGCATCCAGGCTTCTTTCAGTGGGAGACCATTGTAATGACAGTGGAAAATATACAAATGCATTGAAAGCTGCCTCTGACTGGCTGTCCAAACAATTGGGACTAAGTTTTGGCAGGTGACACAGTCATGGGCAAATGGTAGGCTGGAGGGCAGCTGAAGGAGCTTGTGGTGGAAGCTGACTGCTCCTGAGAGGTGGCTTTGGCAACATCGTGATAAAGTGCTGTGTGGGCTGTCCAAGAGTGCAAAGTTCTTGTGCTGTTTACCAAACATGGGGGAAAGGATGCTGTGAACTGTGGTGCACCAGCCAGAGCTCTGCAGTGCCGAGCTTCAGTAACGCTCACTTTCCTCACTTCGTAAGTGAGTGGGGTTAATGGGAAGTATATGGCAGTTCCCTGCCTTCTCTCCAGTCCTCCCAAGCTGCATACATAGTGCTGTTACTTCTTGTATCAGCCATTCCAAATTAAAAAAACAGTGCAAACAGTCAAGACAATTGTAAAAGAGAGTAAAGACCCTAAAGCAATAGGTACAAACATCAGTGCTTTTCATTACTTTCAACTGAATGTTTTTGCTGTAATTTAAATCTTAAAATCGAATTTTTTCATGCTGGGTTTTTGCCATGGTGTGATTTCTTTTTCCCCTACAATATTTCAGCTAAGTTGAATCTGGCCGATTCCTTTGTAGAGAAATTCATCTTTGTAATTTGTAGAGAAATTGCCCACTCCCAGAGAAACGAAACCCCAGTGACTCGCAGCCACTTCCCTGGGAAGCTCTAACATAGCTGTGAGAGCTTCATCTTTGTTAGTGTGCTCACAGTGGCCTGGAACATGCTTTCTGCTGTCCTTATTAAGAGTTGCCTGGATCTGGTAAAGATCTAAATCCTTGCAGATGGGTTAATGATGAGGTTCTATGAAGGGTCAGACATGCCCCAAGCCCGCTGGCTCCTCTTGCCAGCCCCATACAACATGCTTAAGCCCAGGGCAACAGAGTTCCCCAACACAGTTGGACATTAGAGTTGATTGTCCTGTGCTCAGTGATGTCATGCTAGCAGGGAGCAAGGAAGATGGGAATGTGCTAGAGTTAATAGTAGACCCAAGGAACAGTAGAAGGTAAAAGCTGTATGGTACAGAGATGAGGGCAGGAGTTTGGAGAACTGTGGTAACAGTAACAGAGTTAGGCTGCTACCCAAGAGATATTGACTGTAGGTGATGGTAGGAACAGGGCTGTAAAAGATGGACAGGCACACATGGCAAAACCAGAACATGAAGAGCAAGGAGAATGTGTTGCTGGGCAATTCAAAGAGACATTTTTCACAGGCACTTAGGGTCTGTTTCTTATTCTCTGAGTGTCCAAGTTTGAGATGAGGTTTGCTGGGGTGCTATGTGCTCACCACAGCTGAGATCAACGAGATCCTGCTTTGGATGTCTGAGGGACCATTGTATTTAAAATCAGGTCCTGGCTTTCAGAGAGCATCCACAATTAGTTGATACTTGACAGTTTTCACCTTTGTGCCTGTGCCTTGGTTCTTAGTGCACTAAACAAGAATAGTGACATCCTCTCATCTTCCAGGGATTTTGGAAGGACAAATTCATTAATGTTTCTATTCCACTAATATACTATAAGAGCACAAAAGAAGAGTCCACGGGGGAAATGAATAATTCCGTGTTATCAGGGTGGATTTTGGAGTCAATAATACATAGGACCACCCATGGAAGAATGAGTACAAAAGAGCCTTCTGGTAATGAGCACCATCCATCTGCCAAATGAAGCAGCGTCTTGTGGAAATGCAAATGAAAGACTGAGTTACAGTACATATATGTAAGAGTATATGCATGATTTATATGTGTAAGGCTGTGCATGCCACCTTTATTAGGACTTTATGTATGTGGTTGGAGCTGGTTATTTTAAGGACATGTTATAGCTGGTGGCGAGTAATAGGCTCTTTTTTTTTTTCTACTGCACACTGCACCCCACCCTGATGTAAATGTCTGTAGCCAGTCAGATGAATTTCTTCCTGAAAATTTTCCCCGCTGAGAAGAAAGTGAATCCAAGGTGACTAACTTAAATTGAAGCTTAGAGTGGTAGGCGTTCTAATATTATGTGAGATGAGTCCTGCTACTCCTGACTGCCGAGTGCTTGTCTTGGCAGTTGCAGTGTTTTTCCAGCAAAGCTTTCTTTGAGGTAATCTTAAGACATGTGTAACAGATTTAACAAGTCAAAGTATTGTTAGTTGATACTACTTAGGAAAGGATTTCTTTAACTGAAATTTTACACTTCCATAGCACCTTCCATCCAAGACTCAGAAGCCTTTTCCCAGACAATTAAATAAAGATGTCTCACAGGGCATTCTGTATCTGGAATAGATGTATGCAGTTCCCATTTTTCAGATAACCTTTCTGTGTCTGAAATCCTTAAGTTTCAGGCAATACAGAAAAGCTAGCTGAGCTAAGAACAGAAATGTGATCTTCCCAATTCATTGCTTCAGATATCATCACTAGTTACAGCCTGTCTCAGGATAATTTGGCAACTTGCACAAACATGGTCATGCAAGAAGGGAATTTGAAAAGACTGCGCCATTTATAATGAAATGATGTCATTTAGACATGTTGCACCACATCTGAGACAAGAAAAGTGCTGCAGTCACCATCACTGTTATTTTCAGCTCTTTCACTCAAGTGTCTGCAATGCAAATGAGCAAAATGAAAGATTCATAAGACAGAGAAAGAGAAGAGGCTTCAAAAAGCATCATGCAGTCTTTCTATTTTATTTAATTTGGGGGACATTTTTCATTTTTCTGTACTGAGAAACCACTGTACTTTTTTGCCAAATTATAGCTAAAGTAAATGAAAAAACAGCTGGCCTCTGTGAAGTGGACTTTAAGAATCTGTAAGTGAAAGAAGTTGAGAAGTTTGAGAATCTATCCTGATAAATTAAATTTTCTGTGAATCTTTTGAGTGGTTTATGGTTTATTTTAAAATACTCTTTTTTACCTTCCTGAACATTTTACTGCAGTGGACTTTGAGCTGCTCCACATCACATCCCTGCACAAAGGAGAGGTGTTGAGCTCTAACTGCAATAGCTAGAACTTTTTTTTTTTTTTTTTTTTGCTAACTGATTCACTTGAAAAAGATTGAGAACCACTTTTTAATATCCATTTTTAAAATATTTGTTTTCTTCCATAGGGTAGATAAACAGTCAGTTGTCTGCTTGGTTCTTAATACTGTTGTGAAACTGTTTTCCTTTCAGTTCTCGGTGAAGTGGAATATCTCCTGTTGGAGCGCCCGGGTCATGTAGCCTTCAGCAATGACACAGTGCCTGTGGAATATCAGTACTATAGTGGTGGTAATGTGACAGCAGAGCACGCGTCCATCCTTTTGCTGGATGCCAGCACCAATGAGATAATTGCAAGAAAACAGCTTCCAGCAAATCAGTCCCAGGGGACGGTAGAATTTGAGTGTTTCCATTTCAAGAGTGCTGGTGACTTCTTGTTCAGAATGGTCTCTCCCAGCGATAACAGCAGTGCTGCCCAGTGGAGCAGAAGCAGCACGTCCACTCTCCGTGTGGAATGGCCTGTGTTTCACATTGATTTGAACAGGAGTTCGGAGGTGTTTGGGAGCTCCCTTCAGGTTGGACTTTTTACTAATGAGCAGTTGTGTGCCATGGATGAGACTGTGATTTCACTTGATGTGATATTCACCAGCACCCTTTATGAATTCAGAAGATTAAGCTCCGATGAGACTCTGGGCATTAGAACTAGCAAAGGAATCCCACTCTCTAGGTCCCAGTGGATAGAGTTTGACTGCCCGCCTGTTGGTCAAGAAATATACCTCACTGTGTTACTCAAATCATTAGAAACACATTCTGTCATTGCCTCCATAGGACCTGTAGATCTTCTCCACAAATTTGGATGCAGACTGGTTGTGGCAGCAGAAGCCACATGCAAAACTCTGGTTCAGGTCTTCGTAATCTCTCCACCGTGCACTTCTATCAGTGGAAAAATAGTCGTCTATAAAGAGGCTCTCAAGCATCCAAGTCAAAGAACAACTTGGCTGTATGAAAACACCCTTCACCCAGGAGACAACAGGACAGAATTTAACTGCACTTTGTTTGATGTGGGGAAGAACAAATATTGCTTTGACCTCTTTAATTTCTCAAACCGAAGCTATTTCCCAACAAGAGTTAAGGAGTGTATAATGATCCAAAGGAATATGGGTTTGTACCGATGTTTTTCCTCTTTTAGCTAAAATCAGCACTCTTCCCAGCCAACATGGGTAATGATAAACCAGGTTCATTGTGGTGTCCCTTACTGAATAGCTACTTTTTGGATCTCCTGCACCAATCAAAATAGTTGTGATGTCATATGCAGGTGGCAACAAGATAGGTTGTTATGTAGAGGAGTACACGAGGATATCTGGTAGTAAGTGCCACTGTGGTAGGTTAAAGCTGCACTGAGTTAATGCTAACAACCAAAACCATTTAGGGTGTTCTGAATGATCTATATATGTAGTTTGGCTGAAAATGAAACTTGTTCCTCTCAGTGAGGTAAGAAGCTACTGCTGTAGATCTGGCCCATTGAAGACTTAAAGGTAGGATTAGTCTTACCTACATATAAGTGTCTGAAAGCCAAGAGTCCAATGCTAAGTAGTTGTCTAGATTCTTAGTCAAGATGCATCTCACAAGGGCGATTCACGGTTATAGAAAATACATGAGCTGAATCCTTACCTGGGTGTTTTTTTCTCTAGCCTATTTGCTGTGAAAGTTTAGAGCCCTACCTGTTAGATGCACAAATTTTGGTGAGATGAATCAGGATTTGGCTACAGGGAAAGACACTGTCATGTCACTGGGACAGCTTGTGGGTTTTTCAAGCCGCCTTTCAAGAGATGTCTACTGCTTAGAACAGACCAGGGTGCATTTTCTGACCCATGAGGCCACCTGGCAGATCATGGGTCACATTTATATAGCTAAAATTTTCCTTAGAGGAAAGATTAGAATTATGCAAGCTGCCAGCTGAGATCAGCCCGTGGTCCATATAGTCCTTTGGACCATGGTCAAACATGATCTGGCAGAATGCTCGTTGGCAGAAGCCAAAACCAAGCCCAAGAGTATGAATGATCACTGTTAAGAGTGATCCCAGTTAAGCGCACAGGCAGAGCTTGAGTGCTTTCCTCAGACCTGTTTAAAACCTTTCTATCCCTTCTATTTGTATCTGTATATCTTATGCAGCTGTAGCATCAAAGGTGGCAGTCCAGGTTTGACAGAGTCTACAAATCACAGTTGCATGGCAGAGGATGCAGATGAGCCAAATATCCTTCTCATCACTCATTTGTGGAAAGGCAGCCACAGTGGGGGGAGGGCTGTATGTGCACGAGGTAATTGAGGTTGGGTTGGGTTAGGTTGTCATGCTTGCACCGTGGAACGTAAAAGTGACTTTTCCCATTTGGAGCAGGCTTGTGCGTATAGGTAACAAATTAGTCTTTCCCATCTGTACACTTCAGAGAGGGAGTTGAAAGATTTGAGATGTGCATCGTTTTCCTCGCCTCCCCACCCTAGTCCCCCTGAAAAGGAAGTGCAGGAACTCTAGCCAAAAAATGGTTATTGCACTTCGTGGGCAAGTGTCTGAGCAGCATCATGAGGACACCAAGAGTGTGGAGGAAATGCTTCAGAGCACACAGTCCAGACACAGCCTACCTTAATTAGGTTCTTAGCTTCATGTGGTCTTACTTTGTACTCTTTCACAAATTCTAAAGCTGTTAGCTATTTAATTAACACTCTGTACTAAAAATGACACATGCCAAACCCAGTGCATAGTTCCCTTCATCTTAACTTCCCATCTGCATTCTCTGTTGGCACTCTCTCACTTCCTTTGGCATAGAAAAGTCTATCTAAAAACGAAAGCATATTATTTTCTTAATGGAGATAATTCTCAAGGAAAAAGGAAGAGAGAATTCTAATTTTTCCTCTGTGCTTGGGTGGTATGTTACACTGATATGATCTAGATAATTGCCCTGACAGATAAATACCTAGTATATGATACAGATATGTTTCTGTGCCCAATATTTAATTGTTTTAATTGAAGAGATCCATATTAAGCAATGGCTTCCTGCAATCTGCTCTGTTTCCTTGGGTTCCCCAATAGCATCATCCTTACAACTCTAGTCAAAAGAATCAGGCTATGCCTCTGAAGAACAGAGTTGAGTCAATAGCTGCCACATTAAGAGCATCAACTCTATAAAGCTGATGAAAGCAAAACCACACTGTGTAGTCGTAAATAAAATGTCAACCTGAAATTAATTAGACTGCAGCACATCCGACTTCGTGCCTGTATCTGTGAGACTTCAAAGCCTGCAGGCAGCATTTGAAAAGACTGGTGTGTTCTGGGAGGGGCACATCAGCCTGAAGCCACGACAGGCAGAGCAAGCCTGTGCTGCCTGTGATGGCTATCTGCCTCCTGGCTCCTTTGGAAAGTGCGCTCCTGAGCCCTCTCACCCTGCTGCAGGGCACTGTGCAGTGGCCTGCATAGACCCAGACCCCTCAGTAAAACTCTGCTGCACAACAGAGACCTCGCCTCAAGTCTCTTATTCTCTGCTCTGGACTTCCTGAACTCAGTTTAAGTCAAGGAGAAGTGATAAATCCCCTAGTCTGGGCTCCTGTGAAGTAGGGGCCCTCATTTTCATTCAGTTACCCTGGTGTTGAGTCCCAAGAGTTATCCAGTCTTTTATTGAAGACACCACAAAACAGAGACTTTTATGGTAATTTTTCTCAATCTTGTGCTCTGATTTATTTATTCTTTAAAAAGGGAAACTCTGTGTGTTTCATAACTAAAGCTCATCTAGCTTCATCCTCTGGTGACTGGCTTTTACTCTGCTGCTTTCTGTTAGCTGTTTCCTATCCACTGTCTTGCCCTCATGAAGACCATCCAGGTCATCTCAGTCCTTCCAGATTATCTCAGTGTTTTGAGATAAACTGAAAAGACTTGAGTCTTTAACTGGAAGAGATTTCTTCAGGATTTGATTAAGTTATTGATTCTCTTTGGCTCCCTTTCTGTTATTTTAAACTCTCACTTTTATTTGATGACCAGGGTACTAGCTTTGGGTGTTGTGTTCAGATGTCCTTCTTACTGATGATGCTTGAGCAGTAGCGCTTCCCTTACCCCTGCCTCTGCTCTCATTCCCCCAATTGCATTAGGTAAATTTGTCATGACTTTCACCCTGTAAACTCTTCTTGCACTGTTTTTGTGTATATAGTCCGCCATCCTGCAGGTGCAATTTGCATTTCTTCTTCTTACATTTTTCATTCAGCTGATTTATGATCTATTTTATTTGAATTATCCTAACTTAGCAAGTACCCTATGGTGCTCCATGCAACTGCACTATCTACTTTTGTCATTACAGGAGTGACATATTTTCTCAGTAATGGTTTTATATTTATTTTCTTGTCAACTAGGGAAGCACTGGACCTTATACTAATCCCTTTGGAATCTCTCCAAATGGATTCCCACTTGGTGATGGTTTTCTGTTGACAGTTGCATATCCAGTCTGTCACTCAGCCAGTTCTTACTTCGTTTTAGCATATGCTCTATTGTTTTGAAGAAGAGATGTTGTTTTGTAAAAGATCAAAGTTCCTAAATCATTAAGATTATCTTCATGCAAACCACAGAGGACGAGATAAAAGAGGATGATTTCACCACATCTATTTTCCATATATGAGACCTCAGTTATATTCTTGATCCTTTGTCAATCCTGCTCTGTACTCCTCATCCCAGCCAGGTTTAGTACAGCCTTTTGGAACAGGAATCTGACTTGTGCTTGAAGCAGGAAGGAGAAAACTCCCAGTGGCCCTGAGCAGGCCAGGGCAGCAGGTCTTCCAGCCCAGGCCATCAGGCTCAGAACAAGTGTCACAAAACCCTGTGCTATCTGAGACTGTGAATATATCTATTAAAGGTGGGGAATACATCCATTAAATGTGAGCCAGTACTTGTGCAGCTTTCTGTAGACTCTAGGTGGAGACCCTGTGAAAAAATTAACAATGAGATGTGAGTCACTTCATTCATCTCAGTGGGCTCCTCACTGTTTGACACAGGTGACTTAGGGTCATGCAGCTGTTTTTTCCCTAGTGTTTGACCCAATTATTTGGATGTCTGAGGTAGGAAACTCTGTTAGACCATCTTACCCAGCACCAGATGAATTGCAGGCTCATTCTTTTCAGTGCTTTATCCTGTGCTTTGCTCATCTGGGTTTTAAGCGTCCCCAGCAGTGAGATTTCTGCACCCCTTAGAAGGATGTTCCATGTCCTAGCCTGTATCCTACTTGAAACATTTGTGATGAGAGGGGTAAAATTATTCAGTAATGCTAAAACATAGAAAAAGGCATATTTTCTTCATATTTCTGCTGTTAATTAACTTTCTTTCCAGTTCTTAGTTACACTCCGGAGACCAATTTCAACTTTGGTGTGACTCCCAGTGAAGTCTCTTGCACTTGCCTACAGCAGAGATGAATTTTGTTCATCTGACTTTTGCTAGCTGTCAGAGAAACTATCAGTATGTCAACAGGGCATAAGAAATGCAGGTGTTTCCAGAAAAGGGAAAGAGGAAGTCAGGGAAAGACCTTCTGAAGGGAAAAGTGGTCTGTAAGGGAGGAGAGGAGTAAGTGGAGTGTCTAGGGGTTAGATAGGGGCGTACAACTTCCATCAGATATTTGCTCCCTGAATAAAACCGTATGAATCAGACCTGCTAGTCTGGGAAGGAATTAGCTCTACAGCCTAAATCTGCACCTGGCTTGCATTTATTTAGAAACAGGCAGATGCAGGGGATCTGGGAATGCCAGGGCTGGTTTGTACCCCATTCACTTCTGTGTCAGTTAATTCTCCATCTCTACACATTAGGAATAAATCAGGTGTTACAGAGTCTCTGAGTTAGCTCTTAGCTTCTGGAAAAAATAATTTTTAGGCTGTGCCTCCACAATTCCTAAAGCTGTCTATTTGTGGGGAAAAGACTGTAATTTTCCCAGGTGGAGTCTATGTTTTCTTCCTTTAAAGAGATCCTTGTCCTTTCACTGTCCAAATTAGTAACCTGTTGGAACATGCCACCGTTTCAGTGTACCCAGGCTTCATTTCCGTGGAAGGCTGAGAACGGTGTTTTCAAGGTCTTGTCCAAACACCCATGCAATGCATGTAAACTCATTTTCGGGATCTAAAAACTGATCTCGGCTTCCAAAAATACCTTGCAAGCTGCCAGGTTAGCATAAATGTTTATGTGAAATTGTAAATAATTAGTGATTTTGCCCCATATCATTGGCCTTGTTGAAGTGCATGGGACTATCCTGTGCATCAGGCTGGAGGGATGATGCTGAGTGTCCCTCGCTGACTGTGCTGATGGATAGCACTGCGTGCACAAAGTCTTACGAGCACAGAAATATGAGAGGAGATAGTTATGGAGAGCAATAATTAACACAGTTGATTGCATGTATCTTTTATGTTGGCAGACCTGCCAACTGTCAGCTGGTTCAAACTAACTCATCAGTTAGATGTCTTCACGTTGATAATTGATTCCTCAATTGTATGTGGAAAAAAGTTCATGCTTATTAGAACTTGTTTGCAGTGCATACCTTCTGGTTCTCTCCCCCCACCGGCACCTTCAATCTGTTTGTCTTAAATGGAGGTTAATCATTTCATTTCCTTGGGGGAGAATAAATTATACTTCATTTTCTTTTACATTCTAGTAATTGCAGGAGGTTGCAGAGCAAGTTGCAGGAGTTCAAATCTTCCATCTTTCATTTCAGCTGGCACATTTCTTGCTCTCCTATTGCTTAAGGCACATTTCTTAGCCCCAAAGCTATGGATGCCAAGTATTTTTGCTAAGGAACTCTGTGCCTTTAGCCGAAGCCCAAGTCAGTGAAAAATACCTGAGAGCAACGGGCACATCTTAGGTTTGACGTCAATGTGGAAAAATTACTCATCCTGAGTGTTCTTGTATGTTGAAACCCACAGGCATCAATATGGAGACAGCATCAATACCGAGCACCCAGTGTTAGCACTGGAGGCAACCAGAACCTTTCTGAGTCTGGCTCTATATCTGACTCTAATTAACAGACGTTTAAACAAGCAGGGAATGTAGAGAGAGGGAAATGAGTTAGCTCACACACTGGAAATTATGGCAGGAATTCACCAAGCTGCTCACACAAAGTAGTCTACAAGGATGTAGGTCCTTCTCTGACTAGCCCTTCTGCCAGTGGTGAGGGACACTGCTGAAGTCCTTCATACTGATATGAAGAAAAGTGTTGTGAGATCCCTAAATAATGTGATACCATGAAATCCTTTTTTGAGGAGGGATCAGTGAGCCCTTGACTGACTACTAATTATGAACATTTTTTCTTGCTGCCCTCACCAATAGCTTTGCTTGCTAACTGATGTGGGGCTCCTTACCCCAACAAACTTCCTCCATTCCCTTCTCTCTGACATCCTCTGATTCCCTTTTCTCCTGACACCACACACCATCTTGCTCCGTTTTGCACTTTACTGGGAACTGGCATGGCTGCAAACTGGAGGAGGAGTGTGAAAGCTCAGCCTGCCTTTGGGCTCTTCTCCCCTGCTGTAGCAGCTCCCCAGCTCCAGACACAGAAGGGTGAAAGCAGAGAGGCACGTGAAGAGCACAAGTGAAAAACAGCCTGGGATCACCGATATCGCAGTATAGTAGTGGAGTCAGGGGCAAAACAGATGGGAAGGTCACTTGGTATTGTGCGGGCTTAAAACCGCAGCGCCACTGGGGTGTCTCACTGTGCCCATCTCCACTGTGGATTAGGTGAGGCAGATGCACTGGAACGTGCATGGACACGAACGTGCTTGAGTATGTGCCCATACATGCTTTGCAGCCTTGGCAGACAGCACAAGTGTAATCAACACCTCTGTGCCCTGTCCTGCAGTGCAGATGAGTACCTGAACGCGGGAGAGCAGCCCTGCTGGTGCTGTTGGGCTGCTCCCAGTAACATTACTCGTACTGGCATGCTCACAAAAATTTGTAGGACAGGGCCCAAAGCAGGTAAAATTTCGTGTTTATTAAAACACAGCTATATTTATCTTTGTTAGAGGTACTTAAAAATAATAAACACACTATGAACCATACAGCAACCAATATAACATGAAATCATAAAGCCATTTTCAGTCACATAACACTGTCTAGTCTTTTAACATCATAACTTGGTCAAAGGCTCAGGGGCATGTTAGCAGCAGTGCTAAAATTAAAACCCATGGCCTGTGTTGGCAGTAGCAGCACCATAAATTATTTAAAAGAGCAAACTTTAATAAACCTGATCTACTTTTTAAAAAAATTTTATTCAGATGTTTTTCTACCTAATCCTCAAGCAGTGAAATGGACTTAAGTAGTCTATTGTTTTTCTTTCTGCCAGATATTAAAACCAGACCCCTAAGTCAACTGAGCCATAGCAGGGTCCCCTGGGGTTTTGTTCTTTAAGATTGTACCTGAACTTGTGCATTAGTTTTGAATTTAAAGTTGTGGTACTGCTTCAGTGTCACAGCTGTCAGATATGGGTAGGAATGGTCCCTCCTTTCTCTGGTTTCTTACTGCTGTAAAGTTTGAGTGTTGAACATTGGATGAGGATGTAGTCTAAGAAGAAGAGGGATCTTATTATACAATAAAAAATGATAATGTTCAAAGTACTATTAGAACCTGAGTCTGCCTCCACTTGAAATAAATAAACCTACAAAATTTCATCTTGAGTTAATTTCCTAACCATAAACAATAAACCAAAGGGACCTGTAAACTGTCAAATTAATGATTCAATAATACGTTCATGTGCTGAGAAGATAATAAAGAGAAAAAGCAATGTTGCCATTTCATTAGGCCTTGAAGGCTTATCCTCCCGTCCCAGTCATATAAATCAGCAGTAACTATACTTAGGTCAATAAAGTTATCCTGCTGTAAATGCACTGTTTGTCAGGCAGGAATTGGATTAATATATAAATTACCAGCCCACTCCAAAGGTCTGTGGATTCATTTCCTTTTGCTATTGTTCCAGGCAGAACTTGCTTGCCAGTTGATTGACCGCTGTGTTGCAGGCTGGGGCTTGGGGTGAAAAAAGGAAAACAACAAGTTTAGGAAGCTTAGGCCCAGACTCTGATGGGAACAGAAGCAGGTCCCTGGATGCTGTGTGTTCTTTTGGTCTTGCTGTTTGCATTTTTTGGTTATTTGTTGCTGTGTATCTTAAAAAAGAAGACAAACGGTTGTGTCTTTAAAGGTAAGGAGACAGACGCACTCCTCATTGCTGTGAGCTTTTTTATTTGCAGAAACATGGAGCCCTTGGCAGCCCTGGAGCCCTTGCAGTGTCACCTGTGGGGACGGCATCCGGGAGCGCTTCCGAGAGTGCCTCACCTCCTCACCGGCAAAACCAGGCTGCGCTGGATCACCGAGGGAGACTTCCTTGTGTTCGCTGGAGGAGTGTGCGTGTACGTACCTCTACTGTCCTCTTACCCCTGGTTGCGTGACTGCCCTGGCCAAAGCAAAGGGCCTGTTGTGAGAAGGGCTGTGTAAAATGGAAACATCTGCTCTCTCCTTTGGGGGGCTGTCACATTCCTGTGCTTGATGGAGTAGGGTGGGAGCCTCCATGTGTTTGTGGGACAGCTGGAGGTAATGCTCCAAAAGGCATAAGATTTCTGAATGCTGTGGGTGCCATGGAAGCAGTTTAAAACCTCCATCATGGCCAGGGAGCGAAGAAGCACTGAAGGAGAGATCTTGGGACTAGCAGAACATGTACATTAGTGAAAGCCACTCCAGGCAGTGGGAATCTATTAAAAAGTTAGTCTGATAAAAAAAGAGTGTTGGTTCTAGTTGGGACCTGTGGTGTGAGGTTCCCATTCTGTGAGTTTTTTGAGGTGGCAGTGCCAGGACTGCCCCTGTACCAGCCTGTCACTGCTCTTGGCCCATGATATTGCTGGCTGGCTACTGCTGGTAAAAATTATGTTTCATCAAGCCAGGGATTGCATTTTGTCAGTTTTCGTGCAGCACTTGGAATGTTTTAACAGGTCTGATGTTTTTGATGACTTGAAAATGGTGGCCATGTGGGTTTGCTTATTTTGTAAAGCTGTAAGTTCAAGCAGGGAGGAACAACTCAGGTGTATTGGGCCCCAGTTTAAAACTAATGTCCTGCTTTAGAGCTGGTTGTTTTCTCTATGCCAGACTCTTATCAGACTGCTGTCAGCAGTAATGCCACCAGCAAAGTGCAGTGGGGTGGTTGGTGTTTTTCTAAAGCTGATGTTGAGCTGTGCTATTCCATGCCTTCTGTTACCTGCTGGAGAGGTATGTCTTTAAGGACATAATTTGGTTTGGCTCCTTGCCAGCCATTTCCATAGCCCTCCTGGGGAGCTCAGAGAGTAGTCCTGGTGCACAGAGCTCCCCAGAGAGCGGTTCTGTGCATTCAGAGCATGTGCTGGACACATGAGTTGTGTGTGCGCCTTGCTTTTCATGCACAGAGCTGAAAGGCCTCTCTGGTCCTCCTCAGAGGTTTCACTCCTCCCACGCAGGTGTGCAACTGTGCAAGGTAAGCGATGGTTGCCAGAGAGGTCAACCATCCTGTGCATACACTGTTTACATGCCTGTGGCAGTCTGCTTTGAGTTACAGTATGACAGCACTCAGCAGGTCTGGACAGTCCTCAAATTCCAGTGAGGTCTCTGGGTTAATAAAGAGGGTTTTATATACATAAAAATCAGATACACAGGAGGCCTGCATCTGTACCCTGTGGGATCATCTGGAGGAAATACCTCGCTTCTCTCTTGCACATGCTTTCTAACCCTCCTGCTCCCAGCTTCCTTTACAGAATCACCTATATGATTTCATCCCATTGAATCTTAGGTTGCTTGAGAAGTGATTTGACACTGTGACTTCACCGTGCCCATCTGCTCCTGATCTCAAGCTGGGAGTTTGACCCTTCCCACTTCTGCTGTCTGCAGCTCTCCAAAGCAGACAAGCTTAATTTTCAGCATAACTCTGCAGTCATTAGTCCAGCAGATGGAGCAAATGGCTGAATGAGTGAGACCAGCAGAGTGTAGGGGCAGGGGAAGATGAGGTGCAGAGAGAGGCGATCCACAGTGCCGAAGTCCTGTTTTGAGCCTCGGCATTTGCTAAGCTGTTAGCTGCCTGCTCCAAATGACGCAGCACAGTGTGCATTACAAATGGAGAACAGAGTATCTGGAAAACAACCATGAGCAACAGGACTGAGAGAAGGATAAGGAACTAATTAATTGCTCTGCTGCAGTTAACAGAGCAAATGCTGGACCTGTCTTCTTTCTTGAGGTCAGCTTGTTCACTCCCTGATCAAGCCTCCAGAACAGCAGTGCTCTGGGCTCTGGCATGGTAGCACCGGGCTGAGAGCAAGTTACAGAGATCCTCCTAAAAGATTCATCAGTCTTGTTCTTTAAGCTGGTTTCAAGCTCTCAGAGTGACACAAAGATCAAAGTTTATCCATTGGCAGGATTTTTTAAAGGGCTTGGGGCTATCAGGTAGCCCTGAGTCAAAGAAATGGATCTTCTTGCCCAACGCAGCACCCTACATGTCTGTTTTTAGCAGCCTGAGACCTTCTGGTCTGTGTTCATCAGTGCGTTTATGCATGCTGCACACGTAAAAGCTGTACTACCAGCTTGTTCTTCAATAGTTTTTTTCTGAATTATGGGAAGTATGTGGTGTCTACTTCTCATTATTCTGCAATTGCATTTCCACTGCCTGGGCAGTCCCTGTTGTGCAGGCAGGACCACCTGCCAAGTTTTATAACCACTGTCACTCTGATGGAAGGCTTTGGCTTCTGGATAGAACAAGAGACTAGGGCAGAGTGGTTCAGTGGTTCAGTTTGAGTTCACAGCTTCATGGCCAGCTCTTGTTGAGTATGACTGACCAGCCTTGCTCTCCAGCAACATTTTCATGGTTTTAGTGAGCTAATGTCTGACCTCAGAAATTGAGGAGTGCTTTTCCCAAGCAGCTATTCTCTTTTCCCAGGCAGCTATCAGTAAGACAAGAGGACATAGTCTCAAGCTCTGCCAGGGGAGGCTTAGGTTGGATATCAGGAAGAAATTCTTAACAGAGAGGGTAATCAGGCATTGGAATGAGCTGCCCAGGGAGGTGGTGGATTCTCCGTCCCTGGAGGTATTTAAGAGGCTGGATGTGGCACGTAGTGCCATAGTCTAGTAACTGTGGTGTTAGTGGATCAAGGGTTGAGCCTGATGATGTCAGAAGTCCTTTCCAACCCATCTGATTCTATGATTCTATGAACAGATACTAAAATTAGCTGCCGGACCAATTCATCCACTTTCAGCCATGCTGTATTCTGCTTAAGGCTGTCCCTGAAATCCTAGAGACTTCATTCAGAAAAGAATCATTAGTTTCTTACTGGTTCAGCCACCTGTAATGTGGTGCAATAGGCGGGTGAGAGGTTTAAATAGGGCTGTGGACAGCTCTAAGATGTTCTCATTGCAGGTTACAATCATAAAATATCTCAAATTGGAAGTGACCCATAAGGATCATTGAGTCCAACTTCCTGTCTTCACAGAACTACCTAAAGCTAAACCATATGACTTAAGACTGTCATCCAGGCGGTCCTTGAACTCTGGCAGGCTTAGTGCCACGACAGTTTCCCTGGGAAGCCTGTTCCAGTGGCTGGCACCCTCTCAGTGAAGAAAGGTTTGCAGAGTATTCTTCCCTGTTGGAGGCCCCACCTCCGGTGCACAACAGAAGAGGGTCAGTCCTAGAATACTAGGGACACCAGAGCAATGGCCTTTTCAGCTGATAGCTTGCTGTGACATGTTAAGGTTTTGGCCTCTGGGGCTGTGGCACCAGACAGTGGTGGAAGCAGCACCCTCAGAAGAGAAGTGCTTAGAAAAGTTGCACTGCCTCTGCGAGTGCTGTCTCTCTGCTCTTCAAACTCATTCCAATTCTCACACCCACGTAAGCTCACCTAAAAATAATTTTAAAGTGGTACCTGAAGTACTAGCCTCTGTTGGATTATTTTTTTCCTCTTTTATGGCACTTTTTATCAGGGAATCTTAAAGTACTTAATAAACAAGGGCAAATAGAGTTACCGCATTTTACACTTATTTAGGAAAGCCTTGTGGAAATGGCAAAACAGGAAAAAGTAATGACTGCACTTAAAAGTCCATGGATGCCCTGGTTTAAAGTAGGTAGGTCTGTTTGGGCCAGTTTGAAGTCATCAGTAGTAAGTCGTCTTCAGTGAGCAAATTTTAATGGCAGACAACTTCCTGTAGAGTATTAATTGCTTATTTTTTCTTTATAGTAAAATATCCATCCTCAAGTACCAAAATGCTGATGCCAGTGCAACTCTGACAGACGTGTGTGCTTTCTCTTACAGCTGTCAAGCCTCCAACCTCGCCTCCTGTCCAGCCAGGAGAGAACCGCAAAGCAGATAATATAGTTACCATCACAGGTATCTCCGTATGCTTGTTTATCATCTTTACCACCGTTCTCATCACCCTCTGGAGGAAGCTCTGCAGAGCTCAGAAATGCAGCACCGCCGTCCGACGAAACTCTGTCCATTCCCCTGGCTTCCGGAAAAACTCCGACGAGGAGAACATTTGTCAAGGCAACAAGCAGCGGGACAGCTTTGCTGAAGGAGGGGATGCCCCTGTTAACATTCCTCTGACCTATAGGCGAAGCCTCCAATTTGCCCAAGAAGATGATGCCTCTGGGAGTGAAAACTTTCAGCCAAACGCCCAAAAAATAATCCCTCCAATTTTCAGCTACCGCTTGGCACAGCAGCAGCTGAAAGAGATGAAGAAGAAAGGCCTGACGGAGACCACTAAGGTGTACCATGTCTCTCAGAATCCCCTCACGGACACAGTTGTTGGTGCCACTGCGATGCTTCCCCTGAGCGGGGAAAGCCAAGAGGAGGTAGCGGCTAACAAATTTCGGATCAAGTCTCCATTTCTTGACCAGCCAGCCAGTCAGCACAAATTCCTGGGGGAAAGCTCTCACCCCAGGCTGGATTTTCCGTTCTCACAGGCCAATCCTGCAGTGAGCCCTACCCAAACCCTGGTAAGAAGAGCTCATTTCAAGCACCAGGATAACAGAGCAGACTTGCCCGAGAGGGGCTATCGCAGGAACTCACAGTTTAGAAGAACAGCCAGTTTCCATGAAACTAAAAAGGCCAGGCCTTTCAGAGAGAGAAGCATGTCCACTCTCACACCCCGACAGACTCCTCTCTACAACTCCAGGACCAGGACATGGGACCAGAGTCTGGAGGACAGGACACGGCCAAAATCAAGAAATGCTAATCCAGCATGTGAAAAGCTGGATCAGCCTCACAATGCTGTGCTGGGGTGTGAACCACAGGGCCATGGCACAAAGTCCCACCACAGGGCAGGTCCCCCGGTGAGGAAGCTGGACCTGATCACTGACCACCAGCCTGCTGGTCAGGAGAAGGCAGCTGAAAAACCTGAGCCCAGCCGAAGTAAGAGGGGCCCTTCACCTAACCCCAGAGGCATGTGGCGGAAAGAAACAGGCTCAAATGGCAAAGATAATTCCCAGAGAGGCCTAAGCGTAAGCCCTGCCCAGCACCGTAGGGACAAATGCCAGAGCTTCCCTTTGGACCCTGAGTTTGCCTTTTATGATAATAGTACTTTTGGCTTAACAGAGGCAGAGCAGCAGATGATCGACCTCCCTGGATATTTTGGTTCAAATGAAGAAGATGAAACAAGTACTTTAAGCATTGAGAAGCTGGTGATCTGAGTTATTCATTGCAGCCCTGCAGGAGGGGCATGCATGGTAGAGAATCTGCAGGATCAGTTGGCTCCTGGTAGAAGAAGCACAACAGGAATCACATTACCTTCACACGGAGCAGGAGGGAATAATGCCCCAGATGTGGCTTGTGGGAACATATTCCTTTCTAATTACTGAGAAGTGCTTTCATATAATATTTTTTTGTATGCATGTGGGTACAATACACACAAAATACCCTGGGAAAGCACATGTTAGTGAAGGTGTGACCCAGGAATAGCCACTAGAATTTATTGCCTAAAGCAGTCATGTTTCATGAATCAAAGATGATGAGTGCCACTGATGTAGCCTTTCGCACCTTGTGGACTCTGTACTAGTAGACTGTGACATACTGAAGCATTCGTTGTCCAGTATCCTCAACCATCTGCCCTAATTAGTGAATGATTTCCCATTTAGGAAGGACAAACTTCTAGTGGTGAGCAGTTTTCATCATTTTTCTGTTAATCATCATTGAACTGTTGTACTTGCTCAAATAAGTCACCTGGTGGGGTTTTTTTTAATGGGTTGCATGAAAGTGCAAACAGTTGATGCTGAATACTTGGAGTGAATTTAAAACTGAGGAGGCATTTTCATCATTCAAGACTTTGACATTTTCTTTCTGTCAATATTTGTGCCAAGAAAACAATAATGTACAAATATTTGCAGGAAATTTGTAGAAAAGGCATGCTACAGGGACGGCAAAGAAAACAGATGATCAGATATTAGTCCTTGCAGAAATGTTACTGCAGAATGTTACCTGTAAAAAGCACTGAGAACTGTTGAACCATGCATCCTTTCCATAATTATCCTTTCCTTTATTAAATTTTTTAAATGTAAATATATTGACAACAATACTACTACAGCAAGCTCAAAGTAAATTATGAACAAAACCAACAAACAGCAAGATTATCTGGTTAATACCTGTTATGTTAACAAAAATTAAAAATAAAATTACAACATCTGGTGATTCACAAAGAATCTTATATACTCATAGAATCATTTAGGTTGGAAAAGACCTCTAAAATCATCAAGTTTGACCATTAACGTAGCACCACTATGTTTACCACTAAAGCACATCACCAAGTGCCGCATCCACACGCCTTTTGGACACTTCCAGAGACCGTGATTCCACCACTTTCCTGGGCAGCTTGTTCCAATGCCTGACCATCCTTTCAGTGAAGAATTTTCTTCTCATATTCAATCCAAACCTCCCCTGGCACAATTTGAGGCCATTCCTCTGGTCCCATGACTTGTTACTTGAGAGAAGAGGCCAACCCCCACCTTGCTACAACCTCCTTTCAGGTAATTGTAGAGAGCGGTAACAGTGAAGTACAACAGCCATGATGGGTTCATCTGTTGTGCTTTAAAACTAGAGGTCACAATTTGCCATTATATTTTGCTGCAAGTATTCAGAGTTAGGCTGGAACCCTGGTTAACAACAGAGGCAGAGCTCAGGCCAGAAAGAATGACTTAGAGACTTTGCTTGCCATTTGATGGGATAACTCTCTCTCCAGGGACTTGCAAAGAGCAAGGTAATGCTAGTGGGCAAAAGCAAGAAAAGAGGAGGTGCTGCCCATGGAGGTAGGTGGGAAAGAATATAGATTTATGTGGTGGACTGTCTTAAATCAGCTCTCCCATAAGGAGCCCAACACTACATGCCTTTAACCTGCCTTGTTGGTGAGAAGGAAAAATTTGCATGTGCTCCATTCTCTGGAAGGAGCTGCTATCTTTCTCAAAATGGGCTTTCTGAGCAGAAAGATAGGTTTCCCAATCCCAAACTTCCCCCCTCCCCCCACCCGCTGCAAAGCAACAGCAATTGTTAAGGAAGAGCAGCGTCACTGTGTGTCAGCTGCCAGTTACCAATGGCAGCCCACTGAAGTGTCCAAAGCATGCACAGGTAGCTTGACAGGCACACCGTGTCACTTGCTGTGACAACCTAGGAGCAAAAAGGCTCTCAGCATTTGGCCACCAGAATCAAACCCGGCTGTTTGAATGGCCTTTTTGATGGATGAAGTTTTGAAGCTGCTGTTGGAGCGGCAGATCCGACTCGCAGGGTGATGTGAGTTCCCTCTTTCCCAGGAGCTGTGCCAAGAGGGCACATTGTTGGTGTTCAGCCTCTGGCCCAGTGTGGCATTAGTACTGGCTACGCATTCCCATAAGCTGTCAGCTTGAAATGCTGCTTAAAGCATGTAAGAACGTGTCAACTCTTGAAGAGTTATCCAAAGGCAGTCAAACATAATGAGTCTTTAAACTGACTTAAATGAGCTGGAAATCAGACCTCTGAAGCAACTGTGGCTCAGGTTACTCACCATCCCTGTACTAGGGTAAATTATGCGTTGTGAAGCACATTCGCCCTGAAGGAGAGATCTGTCAGCCTTGGAGCTGCAGGGCTACAGTATCTATTTAAGTTTTGTTGAGCCTCTCAGCATGGGAAACCTTGGAGAAACTGGAGATCAAATGTACAGCACAGCAAAATTCAGCAAGCATTCCCCTAACCTTTAGTGGAAGTGATTTGAGCTTGGCGGTAGCCCTCAGATCAATTAAGTACTCAGCTAGTGGCATTTTACTCTGTTTATTGAGATAAAGGGGTTCTGAAATGCTTCCTGGGGTTTGCTGTGGGAGCTTAAGGCTCCTGCA
Source organism: Empidonax traillii (assembly GCF_003031625.1). NCBI lineage: Eukaryota > Metazoa > Chordata > Aves > Passeriformes > Tyrannidae > Empidonax > Empidonax traillii. The sequence continues at coordinate 89,252 of NW_020955412.1, forward strand.
CAAAGCCCTGTGACCCCTGCATCTCCGAGGGGATCCCCTGTGCCACAGGAGGGCAGAGAAGGGGGAGTGTTGCTCTAAATCAAATGCTGCTTCCTGCAAACTTGTCTCAGTGTTGGACTGTCTTCAGAACAGCTCCCGCAATGCACTAAATGTACTTAGGTACACTTTACAAAGACAACAAGGCAGACCCCTTCCCTCCCAGACTGTCATACCTTGGCCCCTCTTTTCTCTGAGAGAGAGAAAAAAGCACCATAACACTGATGCTGGCTGAAGGCAGTCCAACAATAATGCCTTTCCATATTGACACAGAGGAAAACAGGCTCCATAGTCTGGACTTCACAATGTTCATTGCTCACTCACTGGGGAACTTGACTGTGTGGCAGTTGTCTGACTAAGCCCTGCTGACTTTATCTCCAGCTTGATACTTCATTATCAGATGGGTTATTGGCTGCTTAATGAACTGTGAAATTACTAATGCTGTCCCTTCAGTGCTGCAGTTTCTGCAGTCTGTAATCTTTACCCTGTTTTCTTAGCCCTCTACTGAAAAATGGGATTTAGCATCACCAGCCAGAAGGCATGAACTGATTTCACTCACATTTCTCCTTACCTTCAATGTAGACAAAAACCATCCTTAACGCCCTCAGCACTTCATCAGTGGCCACACAATTATAATGTGTGCAAAGTCATTCCTTACGTTCCCAACATGCAGTTACAACCTTGCACCAAGATTTTACCCTAGTAAAACACAGAAGTATTGATCAGAAGGAAAATAGCAAGTGCTGGCTCTTTGCAAGTCTTTCTTCACAAGGGCAAACTCATTTCAGACAGTTGGGTAGGTGCACATTTCTTTCCACGTGAGCTTGGGAAAAGGGCAGGGGTGCAGTCTTGTGAAGGGCACAGACTTTAGGAACACAGCTCCCTACAGTGCTGCCCACTGCACTCCATTGTTCGCATTTGTAATCACTGAGATGTCTAGGAAGCAGTGAGAACAGGGTTTACCTCTTGGCAAAGCAGAGTAACCAAACCAGATTTTGTACTGAACCCTCACCACATGTCTCTGCATTGTCTCCCGGACAGCTTGAGCCATGGAAATTAAACTTACCTTGCAGACCATCTTAATTACCTAGGACAGCAGGTAGAAAAGAACTGGAGCCAATATCAAAGGAATGCTTTTCTCATATTACAACCTTCACAAGATTTTAATCCAACTTTCTGTTCAAGTTCCTACTGTTAAAAACCAGATAAAAAATATTAAGTCCTACTCAGCTGGTTTTATTTCATCCTTTATGGATGTATATACAAATTACAATATGTATGGGTCTAAAAGCCAGTAAATGGAAAAGAGCTACCTGTTAAAAAAAAAATATTTTAAATGAGAAAAAAATTAGGCTTATTCTACATCACAGTAGTTAAATGACTTGCATCAAGCTGATACTGCTGTTCATTTTTAACAACTTGTGGAAAATAGATTTTCAGTGTTCCGTTTCTTTCAGTCATCTGTGTTGCTCTTTCGCTTCACTCCAATGAGACAATGAAAGTAGCTTGCCCTGTGGTTCAACCACTTTCTACCTTCTAATTCCCTTTCACTAACTCAAAGTCATCTCTGGTAAATTACAGGAGAATGTACAAATGAATCATGTCCACATTTTAGGAACTTGTAAGAATATCTGTGTTCAACTTAAATTTAGTAAAACCTGCCTAATTTTAGTCTAGGGCTTAAATCTAGTCGGCAGGGTTGTCTTTGCATTAATGTGTTGCAGTGTGCTGTAGCAGTGGATCTGCAGCAGGAAGCTGTTGGCCATGGAACTCAGTGCCCACATTGTCCATATTGTGGAGGTTTACTTTGAAGTACTGGCTATCAACTTACACAATTCTTTTCAGCCTGTACTTTTCCTCTTTCCAAAGCAGCAGGTTTCAGCTGCCCTGACTGTTCTCTCCATCTCCACTCTCGCTGTCAACGAAGAACGGAGCCCTGATTTTCATGGCTGAATATTTTAGCGAGTACCACGTCCCATGCCACGTAGACCAAACCATACCATCGTCATGGGATCCCTTGTACCTTCCTCTTCTGTAGTATCGTCCATTGAGGTTTACAGCATGGCACCTTGTAACGATGTAGGAGAGAGAAAAAGGGAATTATGCTTAGCGTGGGAAGATATTGCATCATTGCAGTGCAGTAGTTTTCACACAACATACATTTAGGAATACCAGGGTGGGATGGAGATGTGGGTAATGCACTTAATGGAACCCAGACAAGTATGTGGGTCATCCTAAAGCAGACACCTACACTGGTCACAGAATTCAACCTGTAGACTCCTTCAGGTGTAGGACATTATAACGACATTGCCTAAACAGAGAGGTGTAGTGCCATTTGTTAGGCTCTAGCTCAAGTGTAGGCAGATTCATATTGACACTTAAAAATGCAGGTGTCTTTTAATTGCGGTAAATCCTACTACTGATGTAGCTTCACTGACTTCAATTGTTATGGTCAAAGGGGCTCATCCTGCACTAAAGCAGAGAAAAACTGAGAGTGGTGTGTCCATGGTCCAGGGGCAGGTGAACCTGAGTCCTTATCCACTGATATGTGGCATATGCCCAGCTAGCAAATATACCATCACATTTGTTATGGGATAGCTCACCCCCCTAGACATGCTCCACAATAGAGAAATGTCCTTTGCTCATGCTTCAGCTTGCTATGGGTACAATTGTTTTCTTTTCTAGAGTATAACCCAAAGCACTTTCAGGAATTTTAATTGGGCTCTTTTCCTTCCAGGTCATTGGCCTCTATGCATTTGTTCTGACCCATTTTCCTAAAAGGAATGCAACTTACCTGTGGCCCATTTCTTAAAATTAATTCAACTTAGCTGCTTTGCTATAATGAAAGAAGCAGTTTGATTTCCTTTGAGGATCTGTAGGTGTGAACATCTTAGGTTTGGCTGTGCAAGGTGGCAAGTGAACACAGCAACCTCCAGCTGCTGTAAGGCAGGCAAGTCCTCTCAGCTTTACAGCCACCCACACCCGAGTCATCCAAGAGGAATCAGCTATTTTGCATACCTGTTAAACCACCAACCGCCCTTATTCTCTGATGCACAGTTGCCTGCGAGGAATCGATCGTGATCCTTGTCAAATGTGGTGAACTGCATCCCTCTGTGAGAGGCTGACCACTGATCTTCAAAATTGCTCCCACCAGACAGAGCGTCGCCAGCGTTACCAGAATAGGTGCCAAACCATAACCTGTAATTGTCCTGCAGGAATATGTGAAATATGTCTTTGATATCAGGTCATTCTGCCCTTCCTCCCATTTTTGAGATCAAATTTGCTCTGGCCATTTTATCCACTTTTGAAGTCAAGGGTGACTTTTGTCTCCATGCTTTAATAATCCTAGTGCAGATCAATGAAGGATTTAAACTGCTGCTGCTGCTACAAAGGGCTTCACGTTTCTTGTGGTTCAACAACCACTTGATACACTCTACAGCAAGATGAAAGGCACTTTTTAGCTGATCAGGAACAAACTTAGCAGAGAGCTGTGCCAAGGAGTTGCCTTCATAAACTGATCAGTTGTTCAGCTAGAATAAATGCTTAGGCATTTTGCTCTTCCAAGGATGGGAGGTCATCTGATTTCTAGCTAAATGGTCTGGTCCTGGTGGGAATAATTAGAATAATAGTTCTGTTGTGCACAGCAAACAGGTCTAAGAGACATTTGATATGGATGGATGATTACTTTTGTGCTGTGGGCTTTCTCCTGTCATCATAGCCCTCCTTTCTTTATGAAAAATGGCAATAAGGTATTAAAATGAAGCTGTTCAAACTTTTAATAAGAAAGCTGTAATCACAAACTGAGCATAATGTGACATTTCTGGAACAGTGATGGAGTTGGTACTAGGACTGGTCCATGCAATGGAACTCATGTCCTTGGTTATTTGGGCTACTTGCATGTGGTGTTCAGAAAGGCAAGCCTGCAAAGAACAGCACCTGTATGGAGCAGGACGCTGTCTATAGCTAGAAAGCAGACAGGGAAATACAGGATGTTTCTGTCTTTGGGCTTTCTGTGTCTGTAGCACAAGGTGTAGTGCTACAGGTACCTCTTTTCAAGATAGGAGCTTACAACTGTTCTTTCAAGGCTTTGATTAAAGTTCACTGTTTTATTTTAAAACAAGGTAGAGAGGGTCTGTTCTGGTGCTTGCCTTTTATGTTACAGTCTGAAACACTCTCTTAGGAAGTAGGAGAACAGGGTTCCATTTTGTTACAGAGGTTCAAACCCTAAGGGTCTTCTAACTCACAGCAGACTTTTTTAATCATGAGACCAGAGGCAAGAACATATCTCTTTGTGCCCTGCAGCAGAGATGCATCATCATAGAGCTGCCCTTGGTGCAGCAGCAGAGATAGAAAGACAGCACACACACATGATTCTGTGCGGCTTTGACACTCTGCAGTTGTAAGGGAAATATCCCAGGCTTATGTCCCTGCTCTCAGGGTTGTTTGTCAGTCAGACAAACTAGGAAGACCAGGGAACCACAGCAGATAACTTTTGCAGAGCTGTAGTTACAAACCTGATACTGGTCTGATGCTCTGCATGTGTAGATGCCCCACCCTCACAGACCAAAACAAGCAAATCACTGCTGTCCCCCTTTCGCACCTGCTCATTTGCAAGTTGGAAATTTTCATAGACTGCGTAACGTCTTTCCCCATCCCAGTCCATCAGTTCAATCTTTAATGAGCTCTCTCCTAAACATAAAGTTGTGTCCTGTTAGATGAACTGTCTCATGCAAATTACAAAGAAATCTGTAGAGGAAAAATACTTGGACCTCTAGCGAGCAGGTCATAGATGTGGTCGTTGCCCAACCAGTATTCATCATTCTTGCCATAGAATCTCCCAAATCCCAGTTTGTAATCATCCCATTTCCTGCAGTGAGACACAAATATCAGTTTCAGCGTGTGAGAGAATTAGACAGTTTATGACACTTGGGTATGGTAACAAGTAAAATTTCAGCTGTGTTTCTAGACACTGTTTTCTACAAGCTGAGCTGAGATTTGTCACTCTGCCTCAGAAGTAAGTACAACTCACAGCTTACTTTTTCTCCTGCTAAACCTGTGCACACACATATACTGGGATCAAACCTTCAAACTGGCATATGTGGTGCTCGCAGGATGAGGTTGACAGTTAGATGAAAAGGGAAAGCAGCAGCTGTCACATTGGTCTTCAGCGAAACACCTGATATTGTTCTTCAGCAAGTCATAATTCACATGATTTATGTATTATCTTTGATATTCACATATACTTCCTGTGTATCATCATTTCCAGTTTTAGTAACCCTGTGTTTATTCCCTCTCTCATGTTGTTATGGATTGATTCTATGTGACCTACATACTAGTCAGTGCTCCTCTGCAGGATGTTTTCAATTCACCTGAACTGCCATGGCCAGATAGCAACCACTCTCTGGGTAAGCCAGCTTAGAACAAGTTAAGGTAGCTTTGCAATGGGCTGAACAGACTTTAAGAGGCACTAGATATGCCCTGACATTGCGTGTGCTCTGATAGTGAAATAATCTGCACAGGGACATTTCTTTACTGTGCTACCAGAGCATCTCTCCTCCTGTAAATTTCTGTGTGAAAGTCACCTCTCTGGGACTTTGCATAAAGGACAATCTGGTTTGGCATCTTTTTGAATTATCTAAATATAGTAATAAATCTTACAACATGCTGAGCATAATCCCTGATATGGGAACAGATGTGTTCAACAAGTCTCAGCCTATGCACTGGCAGCAAATACCTGCCAGTTTGGAGCTTCTAACAGTCTCCAATAATGATAAAACAAATATGCATTCAAATGCAGAGAAACTATGGAAAATATATGATAGGTACAATTTGAAAATGGCCTCCTGCTGCCACTAGGTACCACCAGATTGCCCTACTCCTAAGTAATCATCATTAATATATAGTCTTGCATACCCTGCTTCTCTAGGGTGAGGTTTTGCCAGGCAGCAGGACAGGAGTGGGAGCTGTTGCATCCCTCCGGATGCAACAATGATACACTCACCTGTTGAAATTCTCCCTGCCATTACTCCGCCGTTGGATGACTGTCCACCCCCCTCCATCAGACATGTCACAGTATGCCAGGAAAGGCTCTCGGTCTGCTCTGGGCCTGATTCGGTAGTAGCCACTTTTGGTTTTCTTCCGATTATACACCGCAGAGCAATCTAGGCAGAGTGGTATCTGTTTGTTAAACAGGGTGGGGGAGAAGCAAAGGGATATGTGCTACCAAGAGAAGACATCACTTAGAGGCTGTGTGGGACAAGAACACTTGGCCAGCCTGTGTACAGCTATGCAAGCCCTGGAAAATTAAAGCAAATAATTCAGCAAGGTAGTAGCAATGCTATTTTGCAAGTGGCTGGGCTTGACAAAGAACAGTAAGGCTTGATAACCTTTACAGCTATACCTTCTGAGGGAATTATTCCCAAATCTTTGGTGAGATATAGGACAGCTGTGGCTTAGGCTGAGGCTATAACATTATAGTGACGCAGGACTGAAACCGTCTCTGTCAGCAAGATATTTGCAGGGAAGCTGATTTCCATGTGGACGGTAAGATAACCTCAGCTGTACTTCAGATAGGAGCAGGGAACAACAATTCTAAAATTAGAGGCTAAGTTCCTGTGACCAGCTCTACAAGGGCTGTATCAGGACACAGCCTTTCAGAACCTCAGTGCTCCGCACTTTCAATGTAATGCCCACAAAGGATAAAATCTTGGCCACAGGCGACAATGGCATTTATGACTATGTTCTCAAAGTAACGCAAAAGAACAAAGCATGCATGCCTGTTACTGTGCCACAGAAGTGATGGAGGTACTGAGAAACTGGGAGACTTGGCTCCTCTAAACACATTTCAGTGCCTGCAGCTGAGCCAGGCACTCTGGGCTTCCCTAAGTCACTCGGAGGAAATGGGCTCTTCAAGAGCAGGGTCCCTCTTTTCCCAAAGCAGATGCCTAAAGTAAGTCTAATGGAAAACATGAGAGGTGGCTGTTCTTCTCTGCAACAGAGTCCCAGGTGAGAAGCCCAGCTCCAGTTGTCCATGTTGTACTTGGGTGGTGGCTGCCTAAAGATGGGCCAGTGGACTCTAGCCCCAGGAAATATCTGCTGGTATCACCACCACCAGTCAGCTCTTCTCCTTCCCACATATCTGCATTTTAAAATACAATCCACTTTAAAAAATATAAAACTTTTAGCAGAAATAAAATATGGCACATGAAACACTGCAGAAAGAAATAAGCATTGTGGCACGTTACCGCAAACTGTACCTTGGTCGTAAACTATCAAATTTCCACTGGTTGTGGGTAAAAGCATCTCATGCTGCACACTCCTATTGCCTGAGAACAGCCTACTTTTTGTTCTGTGGTAAGTGTTCTCCAGGATGTCCTTCAGCTGCAGCTCGTATAAGTAAAGCAAGTCTTGAAGTTGTTTTAACCTTTGTCTTAATTTATTGTTGTCTTGGAGGCAGACATCTTTGTCCTACAGAGAAAAAGAAACAATGCCCCCCATGCTTCAGTCAGTGGTAATTAGCACAGAGAGGCAGAAAGAGGAGTATCTGCCCAGAGAGGTGGTGGATTCACCGTCCCCGGAGATTTTTAAGACGAGGCTGGATGTGGCACTGAGTGTCATGATCTAGTAATCACAGTGGGGTTGGATCAAGGGTTGGACTTGATGATCTCGGAGGTCTCTTCCAACCCAGTTAATTCTATGATTCTATGATTCTATGTCACATTGCCTCTGTGGATCAAGACGGTTTGATGGTGATATCTTGCTAAGTTACACAAATCTTGCACAGCATGAGCTGTTGAGTTGAATCCAGTGAAAATGGTGTTTCTACAACAACCTTGGCATTGATCAGAACATGCCAGAATATGATCAGGTGCACAAAAACTTACTTTGTACAAAAATAATTTGTCTTGACCCCCACTAAATGAGCTCAAAGGGAAGGTTTGCAGACTATGAAAATGCTCAGATGGATAAGAGGGAGAAAACTCGGCTCTTGCACTGCAGACAGGGCAAACCAGCAAAGTTCCAGAATCATCTTTGTGTAAAAACAGGAAGATAAAAGAGCTGATATTTTGGCTATAAAAATATATTTTTTTTAAAAAGAGTTTGTTGTTGTTTTTAATTCTTAGCAATGTCGATTCCGTCACCCAGACAGCTTCACAGCCCTTAATGCTGTGAAAACCCTGTATTATCAGAACAAGGAGACTGACATTCCTTTAGCTGCATGGAGATGCTTTCTTGCTCTACTCTTGCAAATCTCCATCCCTCTTGTGAGGGAGCATCCATCTCTGCATGACTGGGAGTGACGAACGGTTGAGAAGTTGTACAGACACTAACTGAAAGATACTCACGGAAAGCCTGGGTGCAGGTGAGCTGAAGCTGACCAGGAGAAGGAGCAGCAGCAACCTGTGCATCATGACACTCACTTCTTATCACCTGAAAAGAAGCATAGATAGGCTGCACTAGAGATTTCTTTAATTCCTCTCACAACCTAATCCCCCTCACAGTTATGTTTAATTCCCCAGAAAATGCTGTAGGGTTTGTTAAGGAGGTTGCTTGAAACTACAGGCAGGATAAAATCAGAGGAAAGATGCATATTAAGGCAAAGCTAAAGCACCAGTGCAGCATGCTGACAGGGGCATCAAGCCTTAGGTCTGAGCTCCTGATTCCCTCTAGAAATAAATCCCTGTGTGACTTTCCAACAGCCTCTGCCACTTCTCCCAAGTGTCTTACACAGCTGGGAACTTACTCAGCAATCACACCTCCTTGGAGCACTTCTTGCAAAAATCACACAGTGTTTATTCAGTTCAACCTCCCCAAAGTTAAGAGGAATTTTGCCTGCTGGGTTGAGTGACCATGGACATTGCCCCTCCTCAGTCCTTGGAGTGGTCTGTCAGGATGGGATTGCCTGAAGGCCAAGGGCAGGAGTCACACATATGACAGAGTGGAATGGGGTAGTTTTTTCTTGGATTTCAGAGGAAAAGATCTCTGCGGCCAATCTGCCCCAACACACCGATGTGACTTGGGTTGGAGAGTCCTAGCTAAAAAAAATGATAAGTGCTGACAGTGGGAACATGCAGCTGAGTGTTACTGAACAGTACAAATTGTTCTCAGTGTGCTTGCATGATGTTTTAAAAAAAAAATTAGAGAGAAAAAAAATCTGAAAAATAGGCTAAGCCCAACTCCCCTGCTTCACATCTGGAAGTGCTGCAGAAACTTGGCTACCCAGCTCTATTCTCTGAGCGATGTGCTTTGTTCCAGCTATGGCTCTACTAGCAACCCTGCAGCGGCTGATGCTAGAGCTGCTTCCAAAGCCAGCAACAGGGGGACTCCTCTGCCAAGATGGGCAGGCAAGGCCCAAAGCAGTCGAGGGAAGATCTCCATGCAAGTGACCCCAGTGAAAGATGCTGTGCAGGAGGGTGTCCCAGCACATGGCAGTTTCTCAGCTCTTAGAGAGCAGAGTTCAATATTACAGCAAGGGATCACTGCAAGCCCACGACCACTGGTGCTGTTCACACCCCCCGTAGCCATGCCGGTGGCTGCAGCATTGGTGCTGAGGTCAGAATCAGGCCCCGCACAGAGCACGTGGGTGGAGGCAGAAAGCTAACAGGAAGGATGGGTTTGAGCGACAGCTCCTGAAAACCAGACAGTGAAGAGCAGAGGGAAAGAAAGCAACTCCATCCATGCCTTTATCAACACACATGAAATGAACATACCTGTGACTTGCCTTTCTTCAGACCTCCTTTTGATAAGATTATTGCCCTTAAAAGTCAACTGCGAAAGAAAATTATCATAAACCTAGCTGGTTTTTTAGCAGTTGCTGAGATTTCCCTCTCCAGAAGGCCCACATCAAGTGCACTGATGAAGAATGTTTCACAGCACTAGGCAGTTTCACAGAAAAGATACTCGCAATTCCTCATGGGAAAGTTACCCAAATCCCGGGTTTTCTATTGTTACCCAATACTCATCTTGCTGCTTTCCTAGGAAGGATAAACGACAGTAGGCTTCTATCAACAGTGCTCTCCAAAGGAGGAGGGGAGAAGGTTTCTGCTGCTTGTGTACTATTACCCACCTTATTTGACTAGGAAGCTCAACCAAAGCTGACTTCTTTAAGTGTTTATATGAATCACTCAGTCTAATGCTCCCAGTGGGAGTTTTAGCTCATGTTTTAACACAGCCAGGCTCATTTCACCAAGTCCTGAAAGGTAGAAATAACACAGCTTTTCCATTCAACATTCCTTTTGCTGTTTAATCTGTTTTATAAGAGCACAGCTGTTATGCCAAAGGAGCTGCAAATCTGAAGCAAGAAGTGAACACAGGGGTATTAAGCAAGATTTGCTATTAGACTGAAATCTCAGGAGGTTTGTAGTTGTGTAACTCTTCTGAGCTGGATGATTAGATTTGTCTGTTAACACAAACAAGGACATTTGTGGAAAAGAAAAATAAAACAAACAGATGGGTGGCTCCCTTTGCATTAAGGCCAAACAATTACAGATTATTTTAAAGAAAACAGAAGAATGTTCCATTTTACAGAGCATTTCTCAGAGAGACAATGGGGACAAAAGACAAGGCATATAAACACACAGTAAACTTCTGTGCTACTCTCAAGGAAAGCAGGACTATCCAGCTACTACCTAATACAACAATGCTGTTTGTTTCTTAAAAAGTGAATTCCTCTTCTCCCTGGCCCATTTCACTGCCAAAGGATTATGTAAACAGTGCTTTTTTTCTCACTTCTTTTCTACCCCCAGTTTTAGGCTGGTTTTGACATCTATGAAACCAAATGAGTGAAACACCTCCACATTTCCTCCTTAGTGGGTACTTAGTCCTTTCTTCTGTCCCCTTGGCCAGGGACTGCAGCCTAAAGCAGGGTGCTCAGGTACCTCACACTAGAGCACAGGAAGGTTACATGTCATCCCCTGGGGCTTTCATTCACATCAGTGTCTTTCTCAGCTGGACACATCCAGATGGGCATCGAGATGCTGCACACCAATTTATGCTCTTGCCTAGGTGGCCAACATTCTTACTGGCCCGTGAGCACCTCCTGATCCCAGATGGGGTCGGTGGCAGGACCGAGTTTGTGGTAGCAGTATTGGAGTCATGGTGTGGGCTGCACGGTCAGTCCCTGCAGCTGTCTGCAGGGACATATGGTTAGGGAGCATCAGGCCTCATGTCACTTAAGTCTTACTGGTCCCTGAGTAGGAGAGAGAGGTGAAGTTGCAGTGCCAGTGAGACTCACACATGTTATGTGACTGCAGCTTTGCAGGAACAAGACTCAGTCTCCAACCCTTCTTCAGTGATTGCCGAATCATCTCTCAGAGCCAAGATGTCTGGAGCACTTTCATGCTCTCTGTAGGACTCCTCTGCGGTGTTAACCTCACCAATGTCTGCATGTAAAAAACCCAGTCAGCTGGAACAGGGTTCTTGCGTACCTGCTTCATGATTAACTTTTTTTTTCCCAGGCTAGAGGAGGCTTTAGGAATATCTGAAGTACAAGAGAGGAGTTGCCATGAGGCTAAGTTCACGTGAGGTGGGTCTAGCAGGAGGGTGTGTTCATGCACTGCTTCCACTGGCTTGAAGCTAAAATAATCAAGTCATCATAAAGAATGTGGACAGTGTGTGATCACTGATGTTTCCTCACAGATGTTGAAATCCCTAGTCATTTACGACTGTAAATGCGCTTTTTTTTTTTTTTCCTGGAAAACACATGTTTCACAAATATTCTGCAGTGCAAATTCCTGTTCAGTTACTTGGAAGGAGGTCAGGTTCCCTTAAAATAGTCAGTGATTCTTGTCAGCAAATAATAACAGTCTCATTAAATAAAAACCTCCCCATCCTGCTGTCCTCCACCTTCCTTTCAGCAAAAGTATTTAGGTGCTGAATAATAGTCACAAAAAACTATTATTCACACTTAAAATGCACAGCCAGCACATGCAAACTGGTGGATAAATGTGCTTGAAGAGAATGGCTCTGGGGTAGCTCTTGATATTCCACAGTCAGGGGACACTGGGGTCCCTCTGAATAACTGGCTTGGGATGAAGACATTAAGATGATACCCAATAGATACTCACACTCCCAGAGTCCAAAGAACATCACTGCAGATGGAAGACAGTCATGGGATCCCAAAACTCTTCCAAGACCAGTTTCTTTTTGTCTGTTTGTTATTAAAGGCGGAAGGGAAGAAATGGGGCAGACTGCTTCAGGCTCCAAAGAAGGCACAGACACTGAGGATTTCACAGCAAGAGTCTCACTGCCTACCTGTGCTCTAGAAAAATTCAGGGTAGTCTGGACCCAGCTCAAAGCAAAACAGATCATTTGCAGTGAATCCAGGCGCTCTGTGCATTTGCATTATTTTTATATTTCCCTATCACATCCCACCATCCATGAACACCCTGCTCACTGGGAGGGACTGCAGATCAGGATCTTTTGCAGGCACTGCAGGTGTGGAGGTACCTACCGGGGCCTGTGGGCCCTTGATGCGTGAGCTAGTATACATCTTCTGTAGGAATCTTGTGCTGCCAGGTTTTTTACAACAAAGTTAATATGTGAGATCTGAAACAAATATTTACTGTTTTTTTAATCTAACAATAAAGGGTTTCATCAAAAGTAAGATAAATTTAAAAGACCGGGATGACATCAGAGACCATAGTTTCAATCTATGAAATAACCGAAACCAGTATATGCGCATGAAAAGTCTGTGGTTTTTAAGCAAGGAGTAACCACAGAAATCTGTGTACAAAGAAGAAGTAATAGTGGCAGACCATGAAACATGCTAGATGCGAATGTTTCGATAACATTCAAAGAGCAAATACATAATTCAGTTTAACTAATGAGTCTGCATGCAGCCTATGAGTATCTAATGGGTTGACACAACAAACGTAATTAGTTTGTAAGTTCCTGAGGGCAAGCACAGGTCCCAGCGATCTCACATCAGGAATAGCTGTACCAAAGGGAATTAGTCACAACACCAGAGGGAATATGTAGATTATCTGCATGATCTTCTACCTACCTCAGGTCAGAGAACTCCCCTGACCTAATTCCCTCCCATTTGAACTATAACATTTCTTTGAGAAAAAGACATTTTACTGTAAAATATTTAATGCTGAAGAACTAGCCACAAACCTTAGCATGCTTCTCCAATTGCTTAATTACTTGCATTGTTAATTATTACTGGTTTTTTGTCTTGAGTCTGAATGTGCCAAGTTTCATCCTGCAGCCTTTTAATCTCATGAGGCCTTACTCTGAGAAGGGGAAGAGCCCTCTGCTGTCTTTTTCCCTGCTGAAGGCTAGGTCCAAGTACACAGGAGCTGTGTGCCTGCTCCTGGATGGGAACCCAAACCTCTGTTATCTACTTCAGCCACGGGTGTGCATGCTGGGGGAAAGCCATCAGGGTCATGGAGAGAGGGGTTGCATGGAGCTTTTCTTAGGCAAGGCCAAGAACCGCAGCACAAGCACATTACACTAGTGAGTAGGGCACCTGGCTGGCATGGGGAGGAGGGGCAAGAACAAGTTCTTTTCCTGGAGTGATTTCAAGGCTGTTTAATGCAGAACATGTACACAGAAGTGAGAAGATCTGTGGGTGGTGTATGACAGTGGTGGACGTGGCCTCAACTGGGCATGCTGAGGGGACTCCAGGGACTGCAATACTCTGCCTAGATTTAGGAGCCTGATCCAATCTAGGCAGGAGCAAGCAGCAGAGATTTGTGTCCAGGACATGCACAGCAACAGAACTGCAGCCCAACAGAGAGGTGCCAAGTCAGTTTAGTTGCCTCAAGGGTTAGGCAGTTGCTGAACAAATACCTTTCTACATCTAAATTTTGATGGTGTAAGTCTGCTTACACACCTTCTGGGGCACCCAGATCTTTTTTCTTATCGAGTCCTCACTGACTTTGATTAAGTCACTGCCCTGACTTCAGCTAGGGTAGAGTTAATTCCTTCTCAGTAGCTGTTGCAGTGCTGTGGTTTTGATTTGGAACGAGTACGGTGTTGATAACACACTGGTGTTTTGGGATTTTGCTGAGTTGTGTTTATCCAAAGTCAAGGACTTTTTTTTTTTCTTGTCTCATGCTCTGCCAGTGAGGAGGTACACAAAAGAAACTGTGAGGGAGCATAGCTGGGACAGGTGATCCAAACTGACCAAAGGGATATTCCACACCATAGAATGTCATGCTTAGTATATAAACTGGGGGACATTACCTGGAATGGTGGCCAAGCTAGTCTTGGGAAGGTGGGTCTGGTATTGGTCAGTGGGTGGTGAGCAATTGCACTGTGCATCACTTGGGGTTTTTTCTCTGTTTATTATCATTATTTACTGTTATTATTTTATTTTACTTTATATTCAGTTAATAAACTGTTCTTATTTCAACATACAAGTTTTACTTGGATTCTCTTGCCCATTCCACTGGGGTGGGGTGGGGGGAGAGAAGGAGGGTTGAGTGAGCAGCTGTGTGGTGCTTCATCTCCAGCTTGGCTTAAAAGCCCACATTAAGGGCTGTGTAAAAAGTACAAGCAATATTTCGAAACCAAAATCTTTCCTGTTTGTGGACCCAAGGATCTTGCTGTTCCTTTTGTCACAGAGTTACATGCCCCAATCACCTGTTACTTGCTAATCCCTACTGTTTGCTCCAGGACTTTTCAGTGTTGCCTGTCTTCATCATAGTCACTGATGCTCCAAGTCTGACCTGCATGGTGTTACTCCCTGCAATCAGGATGGTTGTGATTTGCAGCACATGAGAAGTTGGTTCAGAAATGCTTGACAGCTTTTCAACATGTACACACATATGCCATGCAGATGGCAGGTGCCTTGCAGTGAATTAGTGGGACTAGTGGAATTAGTGAACTAGTAGACTAAGGATTTTTTAAAAAGATGTTGCATGGTCCTTCAGGTACTGAAAGCTGAAAAATATTATCCTGAGGTCTTTTGTTCTGAGATTGACAGTGGATGTACGTTACAATTTACTCAGTGCTAGGCAGCCATTCTTAATCTATCTGACCACTGTTCCAACCTTTGTGTCAGCTGCAAACTTCATCACTCACGATTATATCCAGGACATGGTTTAAAACAAAACAACACATTAAACAGTGTAAGACAACACCCAGTCCCTGCACAACCTCTCAGGAAAAGAATTACTTAAGGATGGTTCCTTTTTCAGTTATTTTAAGACTAGTGTGCCTGGTTTACACTAATGTGAACAAGATCGAGTTTATATTCTTCTACTTTTTTAATCAAAGTGATTTTCTAGCCAGCTGGTTGCTTACAGAAGCAACAAAGAAGCAGTAAAACTTGCCATCTTTTTTTAGAAATATGTTTGACACAACTGCTTTCTTTAATCCTATGTTGATTTGCATTAATAACAACAACAACAACAATTATTATTATCATTACTACTACTACTAAGCTTCTTTAATATTTCATTCATCAAAACCCTCTGTCTACTCTGTTCTCATTTCTCCTGGGAGCAAAGCGAAGCTGACAATCTGTCACCATCAGGTTATCTGATATACCTGCTTTTAATATTGGCAGAGAATTGATTTTTTACCCACCTATCTTCATACTTCTGCTATCCCAAGACTTAATGAAATTATAATTATTTTTCTTGCCTGTCTCTCTTAAAAGTATCAGATACAGAAGGGTCATACCTACCAATTTTAAAATCCGTCAAGTTAAGAGATTCTGTTTACCACTCTCTGTTATTTTTGGAATGTAAAGTATGTCATCAGCCCTCTGAGAAATGCATACTTAATCCTGCTCTTTACCCACTATGTAACTGGATTATTTACTAAACATTTCAATTTTTTCTGCATGTTTTTGAAAATTCTGCTATTTTACACTGATGAATAATCATCAGAGGATCAGAAATGGATTCTGAGGGGTTATGAAATATCAGTATCATGAGTTAGCCAGAAAAATATAAAGAAAATTATTAAAAGTCTTGAATTTAAAAACCAGAATAGCTTCAATGCTTCCTTTTTACTTCTAGCTTTATGAACCTTAGATCTTGTTCCCATGCTTTTCTTCACCAGCTGAGAGCTAGAAGTATAAGTTTATTAATAAAAAGATGTTCTTTTTATTTTAGTCATCTGACTCCAGAAGTTAGGGCTTTAAGAAAAGAGATCAACCACCAGGAAACTTACGATGACACATGAGAGCTGTTAAATTTTCTACAGCATCACCAGTGCTGTAAGAATAGTGACATTGAAAGGAGCAGTTAGTGACAATCAGTACCACTGCCAATGTGGCATCTACCTATTTGGTTAAAAATGGGAAAAACTGGTTTTCCTTTTAAAGTGCATCTGCAACCTCTAGCAAGCTGGCTCTGGCATTCAGTCTGGTTGCCATACTGGAAGCCTCCCACCTCCAGCTCCTCCTTTGACTGGTTGTTACAAGCTGTTCTGTGAGAAGCCCACTTCAATACCCAAATTGCCTTCACACACTGGTGCTTCCAGAGCCCAGGACAGGGAAAACTGGACTTTTGTTACACCCTATATAAGTGGTATAGACCACAGATATAAGCTCCTGCTGAGCGTAGGATCCCCACATAGTCCACAGGATCAAGCCTACACATGTCAACGTTTTTTTCAGAACTAAGAACAAATTAATTTAAAGCTTCTTCTCATCATCCAGCTTAGTTTTCATCCTTGTTTAGCTGTCTCTCAAATACATAATTATCTGAATATACAAAACATACTTAGCACCAGCCATTTGAAGTTTAACAAAGACAAGTGTCAGATTCTACACTTGGGTTGGGACAACCCTGGTTGTACATACAGACTGGGGAATGGGAGGCTGGAAAGCAGCACCACAGAGTGGGACCTGGGGGTCCTGGTTGATGGCAAGTTGAATACGAGTCAGCAGTGCCCTGGCAGCCAGGAGGGCCAACCGTGTCCTGGGGGGAATTAGGCACAGCATCATCAGCCAGTTGAAGGAGGAGATTGTCCTACTCAGCTCTGCACCGGTGCGGGCTCACCTTGAATATCATGTGCAGTTTTGGGCACCGCAATATAAGAAACATAAAAAGATATTAGAGAGTGTCCATAGGAGGGAGAAGAGTATGGTGAAGGGCCTGGAGGGGAAGTGTATGAGGAGCAGCTGAGGGCACTTGGTCTGTTCAGGCTGGAGGAGACTGTAGTGACCTCACTGCAGTTTAGAACTTCCTCATGAGGGGAAGAGGAGGGGCAGGCACTGATCTCTTCTCTGTGGTGACCAGTGACAGGACCCGAGGGAATGGCCTGAAGCTGTGTCAGGGTAGGTTTAGGTTGGATACTAGAAAAAGGTTCTTCACCCAGAGGATGGCTGGGCTCTTGAACAGGCTCCCCAGGGCAGTAGTCACAGCACCAAGCCTGACAGCATTCAAGAAGTGTTTGGACAAGGCTCTGAGGTGCACGGTGTGATTCTTGGGGTGTCCTGTGCATGGCCAGGAGTGGAACTTCAATGATCCTTGTGGCTTGCTTGCAACTCAGGATATTCTATGATTCTATGTTTCTGTTATTTGCTGCCACTGTGTACTAGCTATTTACCCATACATTTATATATATACAGATGTAAAAGGGAAATTTTCTGTTTACTCTGCTGCTCAGAAATGCGTCCTATTCTCGTCAATCATCTTAAAGATATTATTTCTTTTGGGCAGGGAGCATCCACAATGTCTCCTGTATCGGTTAACCGCATCTCCGCCGACCAAGCCCCAGAAGCCCTGGGAGCGGGCTCCAAAAGCTCGCTTTGAGCTCCCTCTGCTGCCGACCGTCCTGCAGAAAGCCTCTCGGGCGCAGCTCTGGCCTCAGTAGCAGGAGCAGCACTGTTGTACCGTGGGATGATCATGGACTGCTTGTCACTTGGCTGTTGGAAGTGATGAGGTAGGCGTGAAGCCTCTGCAGAACACAGGGTAACGCACCACATTCTGGAGGCTCCGATTCTGCGAAAACGTAAGTGCTTGATGCTGTGTGAAAACCCCAAGTGCGATGCATCTGCATTGGATGGCAGCAAGTGCTGCCGTAGGCTGTGGGGGCCTGGATGGCCCACAGCCCCTGCCCGACCTGCGCCAGCCCTATGCTGAGCGCAGCCCCACAAAGCCACCATGACGTGGGAAAGGCATTAAGAGGCTTCAAACAGCAGAAGCAAAGTTTACAAAACCGAAGTGGCCAGGGCTCGGACGATGGAGCCAGGGCTCCCTGCTGGAGTGGGCTGGCCGGAGTTTGGTGGGCCAGGGGCCCAGGGGCAGCATGGCCCCCACACAGAATCAATTAGGTTGGGAAAAACTTCTGAGATCATCCAGTTCAACTTATGACCTAACAACTATACCATGGCACTAAGTGCCATGTTCAGTCTTTCCTTAACCACCTCCAGGGATGGTGACTCCACCCCCCCCCCCCCCCCGGGCAGCTCATTCCACTCTTTAATCACCCCTACTCTGAAGAAATTCCTCCTAATGTCCAATGTGAACCTCCCCCGGCACAGCTTAAGACTATGTCTTCCTCTCCTGTCACTAATTACCTGGGAGAAGAAACCCCCCCAGCTGGCTACAACCTCCTTTCAGATAGTTGTAAGAGAGCAATAAGGTCCCCCCTCAGCCTCCTTTTCTCCAGGCTAAACAACCCCAGCTCCCTCAGCTGCTCCTCATAGGACTTGCACTCAGACCCTTCACCAGCCTTGTTTCCCTTCTCTTGACATGCTCCAGCATCTCAACGTCCTTCCTGAATTGAAGTGCCCAGAACTGGACACAGTACTCGAGGTGTGGCCTCACCAGCACTGAGTACAGTGGGACAATCACTGCCCTGGTCCTGCTGGCCACATCACCACTATTGCTGATACAGGCCAGAATGTCACAGGCCTCCTCGGACACACGGGCACACTGCTGGCTCATATTCAGCCACCGCTGACCAGCAGCTACCAGGTCCTTTTCTGCCGGGCTGCTTTCCAGCCACTCTTCCCCCAGCCTGTAGTGTTCCTCCTGAACCTCATGCAACTTGGGCCTCGGCCCATCGATCTGCCCCGTCCAGATCCCTCTGCAGAGCCTTCCTGCCCTCCACCAGACCAAGTGCTCCCACCTAAGTTGGTGTTGGAGCCCGCGAACGTCCGCCGGGTGTATGCGCGGGGGCGGTGGCGGTGGCGGCGGGCCCGTTGCCATGGCAGCAGGTGTGCCCGCCCGGCCCGGCCCGGCCCAGGTGCAGCCGAGCGGCGCCGCCGGCACATTCACCCACCCGCGGCCCGGGGAGCCCGCGGCGTGTTCGTGCTCCGCGGCTCGGCCTCGGCTCGGCGGGTGAGCGGGGTGGCGGCCCGGCCGGGAGGCGGGAGGGCGGGGGGACAGCCCTCAGGAAGCTTAACGCAACTTTCCGCTGAGTGCGCGGGGCGCCGGGGGCGGGTGTCCGGGCTCGACTTTGAGCCCGGCGGCCGCACTGAGGTGAGGCGGGGGCGGTGGGGGGACAGAGCTCCGGAGGGGTCCCTGTGAGAAGGGAGAGAGCTCCCGGACCCGCTCCCCCGGTTCAGCCTGCGCTTGCTGGAGCAGCCTGGGCCTGCAGCTGTCCCAGAGGTGCTTGCTGGGGCTTTTTTGTGTTTTAGAGCTTGCAGCGGGGGGAAGTGTTTAATCGTGAGGTGAAGATGCTGTTATCGTTGTGGCGTATTTGGTATGGTCAGAAAACCTTCATCACGGTGCTGAGCGCACTGACTCTTATTAGTATTATAGTTAAAAGGTTGAGCTTTGTCAACTTTAGGGAGGAAATAGTTGAAAATTAGGCTGAAGCCTCACTTCTGGTTATGCAAGTGTGAGGCTCCTATAGGATGCTGGTGCTCACTGCTTCTTGTAGTCGTCTCTCTAACTAGGTGTGCTTCTTTTAAGACCAGCAGGGCAACAACAGGCAAGATGACAGCTGTGAGGTATGAACAAGGGACACAGCCAACAGAAGCATCCGGGTGAGTGGAATGAACTGTGCCAATGTGGGGTTTGGGATTGAATATGCCAATATTCAATATGTGTGGTCCCCTGTGTCTAGTTTCTTAGTGCTTCAAATATAACAAAGGGGATAATGATGCAGTGTTTGAAGTTCATATAGCATATAGCTTTTTTATCTCTCACATGCCCCAGCCCCCCACTTGCCAATGCCGTTGTGTGAGAGGAAGGATATCTTTGAGAGAAATACGCTGTGATTGATTTCTTGTAAGTAGTTAATAAGTGACTAATGAGTGCAGAATATCCACCGTTGGTATAATAAGCTCATGGCAGTAAAGTCTGCTCTTTTTTAGCATCCAGACTGTCAAGATACCAACCAGAGATTGTCAAAGTTTCTTGTACAGCAAGATGCTCTGTTCTCTTTTAAAGCCTCAAGTCTGAATTGCCTTTACCTGTAAGCAGGCAGAAAAGCTTATACTCTGTAGAGAGAGTATATGTGTGAAGGAAATAATTTCTACTATGTCCTCCTTTTCTTCTCTCCCACCCCAGTAGTCAAAGGCTAACTGCAGTAGCTTGTGGCAGAGAGCTTGTTCTGGCTTGGACAAGTAGATATAGAATGATCAGCAAAACAACCTCCCTCTGAGGAAAGCATTATCTAGAACTGAATTCTTGTGTGAGAGCACAATGGAAACACTGTACTTGGACTTGGCTTCTGTTTTGTTGTTGTGTGAAAGATTGTCTTCCTAACTCAAAACACTTCTGTTTCTCATTCTTATTGTGGCTTATTTTATTCACAGTAGAGGATAAGAAGGTGGCATTTAGTGCATTTCATATGTCCACAAGTATAAGCAAGTGACCTTCAGCAAAATTGCTGTAGCAACAGCAGTAACATGCTTTAATAATTGAAGCATTTCTGCTGTTCAGTAAGTGTAAATACCTAAGTGAATATTCCATAAGAATAGCTGGGAAGCAGACTTGAACAGCTACACATTACTAGAGCTTTGCTTTGGCTGTAGGAGGAAAATGAACACACTGGCATCTGGAGATACTGGAGCTAAAAAAATAAGGTGTAAATACTGAAATTGTTGTGGTAGAATCATTGCTCTGTTGAGCCTAATATTGAGTGCAGGTGATAAAACATCAGTGCTGGCTGCTGAAACTATAGGAGAAGCATCATTAAACTTCCTGCCCAGGCTGCAGAGGCAGTGGAGGATGAAGAATACTTGAGTCCACACTAATGCTTCAGACATGCTAGGCTGCTTCAGAACAGTGTGAAAACATCAGTATTGAATATGTGTGTGTAGCTGTGCCTGCCCAAGAAGCAATGATGCCAGAGGCAGAGCCACTGTGGCTGTCCTATTATGCACCACAGTATTTCTGTGGAAAAGGCTGAAATAAAAACTTCTGGATTTGGATGTTAGGCTTTTTCTCTGAAGTTGTCATGTGGCCTTCAAAAACCAAAACTTTGATCTAAAGAGACCCTTTTAAGGAAGTTATGGCAAGCAGCCACTACCCCAAAAATATGCTGGTTTAGCACTAGCTCAGCTGCTACTCTCGTCTTCCAGTTTCCGGTCTGGCATCCTGCTCTGTACAAAAACATTTCTGTGCTATGGCTTTTCTGGTGAAAGAAGTTTACTGAACAAGAAGTTTACTGTAATAGCATTAGTGTCACTTGGGCTCACTGAAGCCATTTTTATATGTACATTTCCGGCACTTCTAGAGCCTGGACTGTTAAATCCTTAGTGGATTCTTGAATGCCCTGTTTTAAAGCCCTTTATCCTACTGCTGAACACATCTGTCTCTTTGGGGGGAGGGAAAACTTTTGAGAGATGGATTGCTAATGGGAAATAGGTCACTACAAGCCAAGGGATTCTACTGTGTCAACACGGGGAAAATCTTTCTTCCCCCGGTACTAGGCCTATTTTCTGGCAGGGGCTGCTGCTCACTGCCCGGGTGACAGTTAATTCTTCTCTCTGGAACAACAAATAGTAGCAATATATTGAGCTGACATCTGTATCACTGTGTGGCTTGTATTATTCCTTTACCAGCTCTCCGACAGCAGAAGAGCCCACAGTAAAGATTGATGATGGTCGTGATGAGGATAATGAACCCAACAGCTATTCCAAGTAAGCTAATGATATACTAAATTACTTACTTACTCCCAAAAGTGGAATCTGCAGAGCCAAAATAAGAAGGCAGATGGCTTGCTGAAGTAAAGATAAGCCCAGTAAAATGCTTGATATTGATATTTGCTCTAGCACATAGTTAAGACAAGTAATTTGAGGAAGCTTCTTTATGCCTGTGGAGATAAAAGCCCAACACAAGAACCCAAGTTCATATATTATGGAGAATGGGTAGTCCAAACTGAATTGATTAAATTTTCCCAGAGGAATGAGTTTGTGGGAGCACAGAAGAATAAGTGCTGGTGAGAAAATGAGGTGAATGAGTATCTGGAGTAAGCAATAAGCCTCATGGCCCTCATCAAGACTAAACTGCCTGAACTTTCTAGTAGGTAACTCTGTTCTTGAAGTAGTTATTTTCTAACAGTGTTTAGCTCATGTCACCATGTTACTGACTCTTATAGCAAAATTAATCAATACCGTGACAAGTCAGTGGACTTGTTTCTGTGCTCCTGCAGCTCAAGAACAGCAAGACTAAGCCCATTATCTTAGTTATCCTATGTGATGTGTTTTTCTAGATTTCAGGAGTTGACATCTACAAATGTATTTCACAAAAGCTTTAAGCTAAATATGTAAGCAAATGTGCCATGTTTTCTTCAACTGCTTTAATATTTTGGCAGGCCAAATTGGAGTTGTATGTATATATATTTCAGCCTGTAGTGTACCTAGTAGAGGTACTTGTCCGCAGACTGTGGAAGCTGAAGTCTTGGTGTACCTACTTCAATTGCATTCTGAGTTGACTGGACAAAGACATAGACCAACAAACAGTGTAATTATGGCAGTGTTTCCTTAGATATTTGACATTCATAAATGTGAGGAACACCTTCTATATGCAAAGCTGCTTCCAGGACAAGACATGTTATAACATCCTTGACTTCTGTAAGAACAGAAGTTCTTACATATACAACCAAGTATTTCCTTCCTGCTTAAGGATATAGATGTTTGCTGATTAGAACTTGTACCTTGGTTTAAAATAAGAACCTAATAATGAAGAGTGTGGGTGAATTCAGTAACCCCAGCAAGATTCTGCCTCAGAACTTGAAAGGTATCTAGCTGTGTCTTAAACTGAGTTATTGAGGTGTACCAAGTGAAATGCAATGCTTAAGTTATCCTAGAGGAAACAAGTATCTTGGACAGGATCACTGGGGTGCAATGTGTTACTGAGCAGACAAAAACTTCTTGTAAGAGTGCAAAAGAAATCTACCAGTACTTTTTGTCAGTATGCTAGTAGTTATGGTAAGTCCAACTGTTAATAATATGCTGGGAAAAGGTGTTTTCTTTTAAGTGTCTAAGAAAAGACTTGATGCTTACAGTAGTTAAATAATCTTGGGATTACTTAGCAGACTGGCAATCTGTTTTTTGAACTCTCAGAATCAAGGGTTTCCAGGTTCTACACCAAAAACTTCTACCTTAGTTATCAGTGCAACCTAAAGAGACTTCCTGCCAATGAGTTACATAAAGGCCTGTCTCTCAACCAGAGGGCTTAAAGCAAACCAAAGAGGCAATAAAATCTACTGTAACTGAAAATGGGAGCTGTGGTTGAAGATAACTCTCACAACTGGAAGAATTTGGCTTCAGAAACTTTCTTAAGAGGCAGTTGGGTTTTCAACCTGAAAGCCAAACTGATATTTCCTTTAAAGGTAGAAGTGGGATTTGCCTTCCTCTATTCCAAGAGCACAGGAGCTATTAACAATGCAGCTTTTTTCAGGCTTAGGGAAAAAAATGGTCTGATACAATGATCTAATATATCAAACAAAATCCCTGAAGAGATGTCTAGCTTCCAATCTTCCTCTTCACCAATAGTTATTATATAAGCCCACTTTTTATAGCTTATTAAGCCAGAGTTCTAGTGTCACTGGAATTGTGACACTGAATAATGTTACAGATAAGTACATACTGCTGTGCTCCTAGGGTCCGTAAACTGATTAATACTTTTTCTAACAAGTGGCCAAAGCATTGTTGTCAAGTATACACTTCGTGAATGCAACAGAATAATCTTCTCTTAAACCACTACTATACAGAATACTAAAACCAAAAGAACATGAACAAAAGGGTATAACTGCTCTTGTGGCTAATATCTGTAGCAAAATGTCACTTGTTCTGATGTCAGTTCTCTTGTCTTGCAGTGCAATTAGGAGAAAAATTTCCCCATTTGTGATGTCATTTGGATTCAGGTAAAAACTCATGCTTGTAATGATATATGGGCAAGGTAAAAACAGTCCTTGATTGTGGTGTAAGAACTTGGAGAGTTACAACAGTAACTCTAGCCTGCTTTTCTGAAAAGTACTGAATGCCCTGTCACCCCCAGAAAGGGTGACATGAGACAAGTACTGGGATTGAAAAATAAGTCTTAAACAGATATGACTGCAATCTCCAAGGAGAGCTGAAAGTCAGACCTGTAAATGCCATTGACTGGGATAAAGTGCCTGTAATGGCTTATTCTAGGCTGGCAGCCTTTGAGCAAACAGTTGGTCAGCTGTATGCAGTCTGTGTGCTGGAACAAGGTAAGCTGTTAAAGGCAGGTATTTTTAAGGGACTGAATTAAGTCATGAGTGGGAAGGAAATTTGAGTAAGATGAAAGTACTGAAATTTGCGTGCCTTAAAGCATTCAGGTTTGCCCTGTTTCTAGGTAGCTGAAGAATTATAAGGTGATAAATACAGCTATGTCTGAGGTAAATGTAGGGTTCCACGTGGATGATGCTTTCTGTGCAGATCACTTAAAAATGCAATTGGAATCCTTCAGCTGCTAATTAAGCGGGCCTCAGTCTATGTAAGAGGACAAACTCTTGCTGAAACAGCTTAAGACAAATCTGGGATTGTGCTATTCAGTTGATAAATGTCAGCAATTCATTCCTACCTCTCAAGTTGACTTGTATTTTTCTCTTTGCAGAGTATTTGGAGTAGTACTTATCATTGTGGACATTACAGTCGTGATTGTGGATCTGGCTATCAGTGAGAAAAAGAAGGGTGTTAGAGAGATTCTTGAAGGTGTTTCCCTGGCAATAGCACTCTTCTTTCTCATCGATGTTCTTCTGAGGGTGTTTGTTGAAGGGTAAGACATGGGCAAAAATTAAGTCAGAATGGCAAATCCTCAGGCTAGGAAAGAAGCAGAAGTTCAAGCTAGGGCTATGAACATGGATGCCTTGTAGGCAAATTTTCTGGTCAAAGATGATAGCCACATCTTTTCTTGGCTGTCTGTGTTGGTTGTTACCCTTCTATAGAATAATCTGTAAGTGCTTTTGGTATAAGCAATATAAGCAAGTGATTGGAATCTACATCAGCTTTGCCATACCTTATGTATGTAAATCAGGTTTAAGATTACTTTTAGTGAGACTTCAGTGCTTAGTGCTAAGAACTAGTTCAGGAGAGCTTCTCTCCAGTAGTAGCTCTGTATAAATGATTCTCTTCCTGAAGATATATTTTAGTCTTTGGGCACCTGTCTAAAACTCTCCTTGATTTCAGCTTCAGGAACTATTTCCGGTCCAAACTGAATATTTTGGATGCATTCATAGTGGTGGGCACTCTGTTAATTAATATGACGTACTCCTTCTCAGACCTTGCTGCAGCAGATCAGATACCAAGGTGAGAATGGTATGGCAGCTGGTAAGTGTGAGCTTTTGATAGTCTTCTAAGAATTTTCTTGGGCTCCTCTAAGCTAGACATGTGCATACTAGATCACAAATATGACTGATAGTGTTACATGGTATTAATGGAGGATAGACGCATGTAACTTTGGTCTACAGTTATATTGTAGGCTGTCCCTGTCTGGTAGGCAGAGGTGATATGAACATGTCAGTTGGGGTAACTAAAAGTGAGTAGTGAGGCCATAAAATGCTCTGACTCGAGTAATTTTTGGGAAAGGTATTCAGCAGCCCTGATAGAGAGGGTCTGAAGGCCAGAAAGAAAAGTTGGATTATAGTGGAAATGGAGCAGACAACTGAGGGAGGGTTTCCATCTAATGAGTCTTGAAATAGAAGGAGTTGCCCCAAACTGTCTGATTTCCTTCACTTTGCTTTCTGAAAATCCTGATGGTAATATGTGTTGGATTTTTCAGCCATACCCTAGGGAGAGAAAACATGCTGTTTATATGCATAAGCTAATTCAAGTCCT
>NW_020955412.1:115574-144028 GCF_003031625.1 Empidonax traillii
AAAAAAAAAAAAAAAAAAAAAAAAAAAAAAAAAAAAAAAAAAAAAAAAAAAGACAAAATCAAACACCCCCCAAATTCAGATGACTTATTGGCATAAGGGGGGAACATTATTCCAGAAGAAACCAACTCAAAGTTTAGTTTTTGAAGAATCCAGTGTTGGACAAACATCTGTAAGTACTAGTTGTCTCTTCAAATGCTGGCTAACCTCAGGTTTCAAAAGTAAACTGTCCAAGAATAGCTTTTGCAGCCTCAGTCATAAAGGTTCTTTCCTTCTAGGTTGTCTTAAACATTCATCTGAGTTTTTAATGATTAATTCCCATTTCTATGACCATATTATTCTAAAGCAGCTTTCATCTTATGGCAGCATCCAGTTAAAGGTAGGAGAAAGAGCACTGTGACAGGCTAATGTGCACTGCTATCTTCACTAGGCTATGGTAGTAGTAGGCATGATCCTGCACTGACCAATCCAGTTATAGATTGGTGTGTGCAAGTTCTAAATGGGAATTTAGAACAGGCTTTTGACTGCATAAAGAGGAGTTCACACTGGTGCTCTCAGAAGACACTCAGCTGAGGCCTACCATCTCACCTGTTCGATTCTTGAGGCCCTCTGTAAGGTTTCTCTTATTAAAGGTTCTTAAATCCCGTTCTGACCAAAATATTACTACCTTACACTAAATGATACCTCAAACTTGACCAAATCCCAAATTTTGAGGTGAGATGGTCTTCCCACTTAACACTCCAGTAATGTCTACGTAATCCAGCTAATTCCCATTAGCCTATGTGGGGTTTATAACTTTTCTTTCCTCATAGCTTTTCCTCAAGAAGCAAACAGCAATCTTAGAGCATCTGATACATTTTAGAATAATTAGAATTTGAGCAGCTTTTATATGGGTGAGAACTAATATGTGATAAATGACACTTCAGTGGCAGTCCGTAGAGGTAACATGCCCTGACAGAGGAGTATGGTTTCTATTTCTAATCTGGTCTAGCTGGGTGTGTGTTTGGATGAGTTAACTCTTTTCTTTAAATCTAACCTATAAAAGGATATTGAGGAATGAGAGCTGGGTATCAGTCTGGGAGCTAATGTTTAACTGGCTGACTTCCTAAAGGGCAGAATGCAAACTGCTTTTGTCTTGAAGAGTTGCTTCTTAGAGTTGTGATTTGGGCTGGCGAGAGGGGCTGTGAAGTTTTCACCTTGGTGTTAGTTCATGTAATTTTCTGCTAGCTCCAATTGAATTCTGTTTTCAACAGAGGAGGGTGATACTGAGTTAGGAAGACACTCGGGGGGAAAACTGAAACTTTTTTCCAGGTGTCAGGGACAGCCTGGTCTTGCTGACTTTAAGCTCCACATCAGTGTAGAGCCGATTGTCTTCAACTGGAGGTTTGTCTCCCTCACTATTGGTATTCACCAGGATGCTTACACAAGTATATCAAAACCTAAAATATGCGTGCGTGTGCTTCTTAAAGGTATTTGCTCACATACCTCCTTAAGGAATGAAAATAATGTTAGTTTGTCCTAGTCCCTAGGGATATGGGAAAGCAGCTGCCCCTGTTCACTTGTTTTGGCAGAACCACTCACCTAAGCATCTTGCCTGCTTCAAAGTTCAGCAGCAGTTCAAAGTTCCCCAAACCAAGTGTTCAAGTTGCTGAATGATTAAACACAGGATATATACTGATCTGTTCTCAGATTTCTTAATCAAGTAATGATGTACATAGCTTCTCTTTTCAGTAATTTTTCAGGTGGCTACATACACTTAGAGTCAAGAATAAGCTTCAAGGAACAAGAATTTTGTTATGATAAGTAATGTTAATGGAATTAGTTGCTTGCTGGCCAGAGGTGCCTGTGGAAGTCTGTTTTAGCAAGTAGGGGATTTCCTAGTTCTGTTAGCTGTTCAGAAATGTACTCCCTGAAGCCCTTAACAATAGAACCATGGTATTCTTCAAGCATAGTACTTTCTCCAAACCAGCATGAGGAGTCCTAATCCAATATATGAAACACAACTTTAAACTGTCTCTGAAACAGCTTTAATCTTTGTTTAGCTTTAATAGCTTTAATCTAAGTATAGTTCTCTTCATTTTCTTTCATGGTGAATCTGGCACCTAGAATGGTTACTTTCCTCCGAGTTCTGAGAATTGTCATCTTGATAAGAATATTTCGCCTGGCTTCTCAAAAGAAGCAACTTGAAGTGGTGACCAGGAGAATGGTAAGTTTACCTCTTAATATATCTAGGCTATCACTACTGTTTCCAGCTCTAGCTCTCTCTCTAGGCAGCCATCAATGGTAAATACAGGACTGGCCACAGCCTATTGCTCTTCTATCGATAGTATTGCCCAAGCAGCACATCTGTTCAGTTTCTCTGACAGGGTACTGGAGGTTTGTCTCCCACTTCAGCAGAACTAGGCATTCTTAACTTTGCTCAAGTAAGCAGAAAATTGACCTGGAAGGCTGGCATATCAGAGTGATTGCAACACCACCGTGTGTCTCAACTGACAATTTCTAGCTTGTGTGGTACATAGACTGTTTCCCCTCATGTAGGGAAAGGTAGGAGTTTTAATGCTTCTGATGCTTTATTTTGGGTGAAAACAAAACAACCTTACTGTTGAAGTCCTCTCCACTGTAAATACTTCTTATTTTCATCAGGGGCATTAAAGTGATACTTTAAGCTTTAAGGATATCCTATTGCTCAGCAATAAGCAGTTTTAGTTACTCTGCCCTTAACTTTATTCTTTCTTCCTTCAGCCTCCAAACACTCAAATAACCATGACGGATTCATGCTGCAATCTGTGAAGAATTTGCAGTGTTCCTTTTACTAGAGTAAACTTTCCGATACTTCAGGGTAAAAATTCTGAACAGAGCTTACCTAAAAGTTATGTTACTCTCAGCTAATGCTGTGCACTTTGCTATAGCAAAATGAGGCTCTGCTGCTCAGGCTTAACTTCTGAGTCTAGTTGATGGCTGATTTTTCCTACTAACAGGCAGTACTTGGTGATCTTTGGCATTCCTGTGGAAGACTAAGTCTTTTTTTTTTTTTTTTTTTCAGGTCTCTGAAAACAAAA
Organism: Empidonax traillii; assembly: GCF_003031625.1. Lineage (NCBI taxonomy): Eukaryota > Metazoa > Chordata > Aves > Passeriformes > Tyrannidae > Empidonax > Empidonax traillii. Next base: position 118,631 of record NW_020955412.1, read on the forward strand.
GGCGTTATATGAAAGATGGCTTTGATCTGGATCTCACTTATATTACTGGTTTGTATAAACAAATGTCACTTTACAGCATGTTAATCCTGCTAAGACTTGTTCTTCACTTTATAAGATTTTGATGTGACATACAGACAATGTTTTAGACTAAGGAAACTTAAGTATGAAGTCAAACCAGGCCTACTCCTTTTTTGTGGGATTTTGAAGTATGAATTCCTGACTCTGGCACTCTTCTCAAGAATTAGCCTTCCAGGAGGGAGTTGTACATGTTGTATGTAATGATAGAAAATTTCCTGAGGCCTAGGGAATCGGAGCTGAGAAACTATTGACTTGGAGTATTTTTACTTCGGATTCTGTGGAGACTGACATTTATGGTGTTTGATAGTTTGGGAAGCACTACTTGTCTTGCTCTAGCTATGCTAAATGTAGAGGAAAGCCTCACAGAAATGGGTAGGTTGTTCTTATAATTAGGGTAGGAATAAGACATAAGGATGTTCCTCAGTCGCATAGTTCTTACGTGTAGGGGGCCTTTCTACCATTACTGCTGATTGCTGTCTTCTCCACAGATCGAATCATTGCAATGTCATTTCCATCTTCTGGGAAGCAGTCTTTCTACCGGAACCCCATAAAGGTAAAAATCTCATTTACCAAGTTCACTGTTTCTGAAGCCTATTTCTTTTATAGATTCCCACTAATTTACATGTGGACTAGATCGTGTCAGTCCTAGTTCTGCTGGCATGGCTGGTTGGAATGTCTGACTGATGGTCTCCACTGTGCTGTTTGTGTTGTAGTGTCTCAGCTAAGCCTAGTGGGATGTATCACAGTGTGGACACATTGGCGTTGTGATGCTCCTATCCCTTGGAATGCTTTGGAGAATCAAGGCAGTTCTGTCCCAGGCTAGTAATAGTGATAAGATCTATTCAGCTAAAAGTTTTTTAAGAAGTCTGCGTAATGTTCTTTTCAGATAGGTACTGCCTGATACTGTAGAAACTTATATAGGGCAAGGAAGATAGTTGCAGTAGTATTTTTATTCCAGACAAGAACCTGAGTTGGAAAGACTTGCTGTCAAAGGGCTGTTCATGAATGCAGTTGCTGATCCTATGTGGGGGGTTGAGGTGGCAGTAAAAATAAGGAGGAGAGCGCTAACTACTCTGAACTCTTATCTTGTTATTGCTTAGGAAGTTGCAAGATTTTTGGACACCAAACATCCAGACCACTATAAAGTCTACAATCTCTGCAGTAAGTATGCTTAGCTGCTGATTACCAATATATATTGAAATATTGGTAAATACAAATGCATCTCTTCAAGGTATTCTGCTGACAATAGCAGATCTCAAAAAATGTATATCCAATCAGAAGTGTATATCTATCTCTGATTACATTCTGTCTTGAATGTGGCTCTGACTGTACCAAAGCTTGCAAAACTAATCTAATATTGTACTGAAGCTAGGAAAGGAGATACTGGATGTCTTGCAGTTTAGCCTTCGTTGGTCATGCTGAAAAATTGCTTCAGTGTTTCAAAGTTCTTATTAAAAACAAAAGTTGAAAACCAAACCTGGGCTAAAACTTGAGGTAATGTTGGAGAATTCTTCTAATGAAGGCTTAGAAGAATGAGGTGGACAACAGTTAAAAGCTCTTCTGTTTAGAAGTGGCTAAAAAAATTTCTTCACAAACAACTATTTTGTGGTTCCTGTTTCATAGCAGTGTGTCAGAGCTGGAAGCAAGGTATGTTCTAGAAGCATTGATACTTGAAGTCATTAAAAAGTAAAACTGTCCTTTGGCCAGCAGAGGGATAGATAGTGGAGGTCAGATAGGGGATGTAGAGTTAGTGGCTCTTTACCACTTTGTCTGCAGGTTGTTGCTATGGTTGGCTCTGACACTACATCAGAACACTAACTTTCAGACCCAAAGTAATCTCTGTGGAAAGGAATGACCCTCTGGGCCTGGAGGTAAAATTTAAGTGAGAAGCAGGAAACTAGAAGCTAAACAATCATGGCTGTAGCCAAATTACCTCACATTTTTTTTCGTTTCGATTTGTCCATTTACACAGCTGTACTTTAGTTTGTGCTCAGACCAGCAGTTGTGTGCCAGAAGCCACTTTCTTTGTTGCAATCCTCTTCCCCTTCCTGGCATAACTTCAGATCTTTTCCTGTAGGTGAAAAAGGCTATGACCCCAAGTACTTTCACTACAGGGTGGAAAGGATCTTTATTGATGACCACAATGTCCCAGCACTACAGTGAGTTTTGTCAAGAAATACATACATTGCAATAGTTCTGTGTAGGCATTTATGTTGATCCACTAATTTTCCTCTTATTTAGGGACATGCTGAAATTCACTAGCAGTGTCCGTGAATGGATGAGTCAAGATGAAAAGAACATCGTAGCAATTCATTGTAAAGGAGGCAAAGGTATAATTTCTCATGTGTAGTCTGTGTATGCTACAAACTGCACTTCATTGTTATTATAGCTTCTTTGATGTAAGTATGGCCTTAAACCATACTGTAAGATGAGGTTACAGTGTAACTTGACAAATTCTGTGGATGGTGACTAGCAACAGTATAATACTGTGTTTAGTATTACAGAACCTGTAGGACGCACTCAATCCCCCTGTCCAGATCATTGGTAAAGGTATTAAACAGAACTGGCCCCAGTACTGAGACCTGCAGGCACCAGTGGTGACCAGCCACCGCAGGATGTAACTCCGTTCCCCACCACTCCCTGGGCCTGGTCATCCAGCCAGTTTTTCACCAAGTGAAGAGTGCATTTGTCTGAGCCATGAGCAGCCAGTTTCTCAAGGAGAATGCTGTGGGAAATTATGTCAAAAGCTTTACTAACATTCAAGTAGGTAACATCTACAGCCCTTCCTTCATCCATTAAGCGGGTCACCTTCTCATAGAAGGAGATCATGTTGGTCAAGCAGGACCTGCCCTTCATAACTCATGCTGGCTGGGCCTGATCCCCTGGTTGTCCTGTATGTGTTGTGTGGTGGCACTCAAGATGATCTCCTCCATAACCTTACCCCCCTAGAATGTCCTAGGTGCTGCTGGATCTTAAATCAAGATACACACAGTATTAGGTGATATAGTACAATGAAGTCTTATGGAAACAAAATAGTCAAAGTTACCTTATATGAGCTAACCTGCAGGTGCTATCTGCAACCACTAGTAGTGTGGGAGCTGTTGAAATGCATAAATAACTGCAAGTAAGCCAAACTTCCCTGCAAACATATGCCAAGCACCTGCTGTTACTATCTGTTAAGCAAATACTTGGCTTAAGACAGGTGGTTCCTTAACATTAAAAAAAGTTGCCCTGAGGTGAAGCTATGTTTTAAAAGGTTTTGCAAAACTGAATGTTAAAGCTACAGCTTGAAGAACAAGTGTGGAGAGGGTGACTTGACCTCTGAGATTTTGAATTAAAAAATGAAACTATACAGGATTTTCATGCTAGCAGACTTGATGGCTTCTTAATAGGGTTGTGGGAAAATAATTGGGGCAGAGAAACAACTCTGAGACTCGTAGCATTGGGAAGTGCCAGTTTATAGCCTTTTTTAGTAGAGTGCTATCCTCTATCCCCTGCTGAATGGAGAATATAGATACTGACCAGTGTCCTAAGTGTCTGTAGTAATACCACAAAGAAATGTGGGGACTGCTTGCAAGGAACAAGTTAACAAACTGTAGTATCTTGTCTTTAACTCATTACTCTCATACAGTACTCATACAGCTACTTGACTGTCACAACTCTTGAGATAGATGAGATCATAGGAGATGACTTTACCTTCATAAAAGTAATCCCAAATACCTTTGAACTTCTGTAATTTAACTTGTCTCCTACTTCTACACAGGCAGGACTGGAACAATGGTCTGTACCTGGCTCATAGACAGTGACCAGTTTGAAAGCGCAAAGGTAAAAGCTGTTTATTTTTTTTGCTACACAAAATGCTCTTTAGAATCTACTGAATTGGTGAAATGCAATAATAGTCTGTGGAAAATTCTATACTAAAAGATTCAGTGAAAAAATCTGCCTTTAATAAAAGTTCTTGCAAATCTTGCTACTACGTAAATTCTGATGCAGTCTATTCTTGATCAGCAAGAACTGGGAGAGTAGCATTTAATAGGATAACAACTTGAAACACTCTTTTTGGAGGCATAATAGACCTAGGGCCTTGAGCAACAACATAAACTGTAGGTGACTTCAGAACAAACTCTACTTAAGATAGTGTCACTGTTTTTAAGTGGTCTTAAGAAATTTTTTCCCCCAATCTCCCTTCAAGTAGTGTGAGGCATCAAGGCTTGACTTGTCTTGACAGCCAGCAGAAAGCTCTTCTTGGAGAAAGGGAGAAAGATCATCAAGTTGCAGCCAGGACAGATGCTTATACTGCTTTAGTATACCAAGTCTGGTATGCCAGCCTGGAGACTTGGGATGCAGAAGGCCCAGATTGCTCAAGGTAGTCTGGGCTGACTGTATTCATTTAATCACTGTTTTCCTCAGAGTCTGGTTTGTGAAGATCCAAACTAATGTTTGGCTTTGTCTGCCACAGACCACTTGAGAAATATAGATGGTTCTAAAGAAATTGCTTAGAAGTCATATTCCTGTCCTTCATTCTTACATTAAGTCTGTCACCCATGAATGTGACTTCCTAATTAGTACTTTCTTATTCTAGTTAAAACTCTCCTTTAGAAGGTACCAAAACAACTATTGCATATTTTCACTTGCATTCCCATACTGCACTGGAGTAGTATAGTTCTAGTTTAAAATCTAGTTTTCAGGAAGGGGAATAGTGGTGGGATGGGTATCTTAACCCTTGAAATTGTTTTTCTGTGTAGGAAAGTCTGGACTACTTTGGGGAGAGAAGAACTGATAGAAGCACAAGTACTAAGTTTCAAGGAGTTGAAACTCCATCTCAGGTAAGTTTGAGCAGGTTCAGTAACAGTAGCCCAACCAATGCTAACCTTGTGAGTGCTTGTGCTGCCCCACGTCCACTGCCTTGTTTCAGAGTTGTAGGTTTCTACTACTTCCTGAATTTTCTGTACTCTTTCTTTACTCTTTCCGTAAGAGTTGGAAGGTTAACAACTGATAGGGTTGCACTGCATTTTTGCCTCTCCCCTTATGCCTTTCTCTTCATAATAACATCAAATCTGAAGTATAGTATCTAAGATAACAGAATTCTTGAGATTAGAAAAGCTTTCAGTCCAACCCCACTGTTCAAGCAGGGTGAGCTGGAGAAGGTTGCCTATGGATGTGTCCGGTCAGGTCTAGAATATCTGCCCAGATGGAGACTCCACAACATGTCTGGGCACCCTCACAGGAGCATGACACTGTAAGACAACTGGGCTGTTTATCAAGGATGCACAGAAGCCTGCAGCCTAGCCTGGGATGGGGCCATAGCACAGATGTGGCTGGGTGGAGGAATGCATTCTCTACAGACTGCATTCACTCTGGGAAATACTACACAGGTTTTTTGCCTCAGACCATAGTTTGGGGCTTTGCTCATATTAATTCACTGTACTGTGTGATGCAGGGGTGTAAAGTGAATCTGGTGACAGAAGTACTTTAGTTGATAGTATAAAATAGAATTACAACTGTCCTTCAGAGTGTACTTCGGTAGAATTAAATTATCTTGTATGTTTGAACATTCAGCCTCTTAAAACTACAATATAAAAGCTCCTCACTTCTTACTGAACTAAAGAGGACAGAATGCCTCAAAACATGAAATTTAAAGGCTGATTAAAAATGTAGATGTTAAATTTGTCTAGAGGATTGTTTGAACTGGGAAGGGGAAGGATAACAAATGTCTTTCTTCTTATTTTTGGGCTCTGGAGAGCTAAAAAGTTGGAGTGGAAGATCTATTTAAATCCTACTTCTGCCTAGAATTAATCTGTATTGGGTACAGAAACTGCATAATGTGTCTGGGTTTTTTGCATTACAGAGTAGGTATGTTGGGTATTATGAGATCCTGAAAAACAAGTATAACTTGAAACTCCCACCAGAGAGACAACTCAAAATAAAAAACCTCAAAATCCACACTATACATGGTAAGAACTCTTGAATGTGGGCATTCCTCTATCTGGTAATTGTTTCCTATTACAGACAGCTAATATGTGCTGTCTCTCATGCAAAGTCCATGATAAGAATGTAGATTTACTTGGATTTGAGAATTTAAGTGACACAGAATACAATGAAGAGTATTTTGAAGTCACTTGCTCAGTGTTTTGCCTTGTGGCTGTCTGGTCAATTGATGGCTCACGTACAATCTGCTCTGTTTTGGAAAGAGAATCACTTTTTAAATTAGACTAACTCCACATGTGGCACTGGATCCACTAATGTTTCTCAGCTTCATATACGTGCCTGTTTCTGTACATATGTACAGGTAATCTTAATCAAAGGCTGGAAGTTCATCCCTCATTGTTCTAGAGGACTTCAAACTGCAGTTCTTGTTTAGTCAGTGAAACTAGACTCTACATTAGCCTGTTACACTAGTGGGATTCACTGCTACTTCAGTATACAATTTTCAGTTACTGAATCCTGAGTTACCTTTAGCATTTGAATTCTCTAGAGTCTTTCACAAGGCACTCTGGAAAGAAGGCACTTTTGAATGGGTTTGCACTTGGTTTTCATGACCACTTTTATACTTCCCGCTAATATGTGTGCTCTGTTATAATGCCATGCTTTCTTCCTAGGAGTTGGGAAGGGCAATGGAACTGATATGAAGGTGCAGATAATAACAAGAAAGGAAATTGTACTAGAATGTGTATGTGCCAGTCAACAAAACTGCAGGGTGAGTACTGTGAAATCACATCAGTTGAGAAGCTGGAAGCTGACTTACAGGTCAAAAATGTCTTTGTGCAGAAGTTGAATACTGGACATAAAACTATCTAACTAAATGGATGAGGTCAATTCTGAGAGGATGAAAAAGCTAAGCTTTGCTAAATCCTAAATACTAAAAGCAGTATTAAGATACTGAAGATTTCCCTAGGAGTCACTTAAACACAAATAGCTCACTCTGAGTAGCTTAAACTGTTGGGTATTATTCTAGCATTGCTGTTGTATTTGTATACCATGAACGAGTAGCTAGGTATTGTCATGAATTGGTTCCTTGTCTCTCTGCAGTAACTTCTCATAAAACAAACTTTATTCTTGTTACCCAGCTCTTCTTTGATTCTGAAAGTGACTCTGTAGTCATTGGCTTGGAAGACTGCCCTGTCATAAGTGGTGATGTGAAAGTCAGATTTGAATCAGATTCTGTAAGTATAACAGTGTGAAGACCTGCACTTGGGTATGGGGAGAGGCTGCAGTGCACACTGCAGCTGAGTCCTAGCTGGCTGTGTGGTGCAGAGCAGAGTCTGTTTTTCCCCAGTGACTCCTGCTGTGTAGGGTGGTCTCACTGTGCAGTGAGGGATGCAGCAAGTGGTGCTACTTCAACCTAGGCAAGCAGGGGGAATCATCTGGCTGTTCATACAGCAGTGTCATCAAGATGTATTAGTTGAGTACCTGCTGCTTCTAACATGGGGCTCTTACCTCATTGTATTGAGTAACCTAATACTGAAACAATTGCAGTGAAAACAGTGATCTGTGTGTGATATTGGGATCTTCAAGTGTACTGACTCTGGCACTGTGGCTTTGTAAACCAAACTACTGAGGACAGATGGGTACTCTCGCTCTGCAAAAAGACTCCTGTTGTCTAATACAGTTCTTAAATAAGTCCTTAATCCTTTGTGTTTAGGATCTCCCAAAAGGCTATGATGACTGCCCATTCTTCTTCTGGTTCAACACTTCCTTTATTGAAAATAACAGGTAAGTGATCATTGTAACTGTCGTCAGATCTTAACTTCTGATGTCTGAACTGAGCTGAAAGTTGATAACCGTAGTAAACAAGTAAAGTTGAGATAGGCTTGATGTGCCAGCTGTCTTAACTTCCAAGTTGGTACTGGTCTTTGACCCTCAACTGTAACTTGTGAGAAGACAGCTTCTTGCACTGTGATAAGTATTTTAAATATATGTGAGCTTTTTATCTTAAGCCACTGGACTATTTCCTCAGTGCTCTAAGCATTGTTAATGAATTTTAGGTCAAAAATCTAATGCTAATTATTCAGATCTGCCATGCTCTATAGTACGGCTGTCTGGAAGGCTGGAACTTACTCAGTAACTCAGTCAACCATTAAGACCACACTTAGAAGTACCGATGCTTGGGATCCCAAAGAAAGGCTCTCTTATGGCTTCTCATGTTTTTTTTCAAGTTAGAAATTACCGTGGCTTTGCTTGCTGAGTCTGGAACTCCTGGGGAAGCTCCTGCCAGTAAAAGTTGGGCTTGTCTGTCTTGCTTGGGGAGTGATGTAGAAATGCAGAGACAGGAGATCCTTATCTTCTGTCTAACCTGCTTTGACAGATTGAGGCAGAGGAACAGTGAACTTGATATAGGAAATAAAATTACTGTGTTCTCCATGACTGGAATAGAAAGGAAACAATTTTTTCTGAGCTGATCCTGTCAGAGTATGAGGAGAGGTAGCCTCTAGTCTGTTTGTGACTGTAGCCTTAATATGCTGAACCAGCAATGCATCTTGCTATCTAGATGCAGACACCTTGTTGGACCAAGCTGGTGCCAGGAGAAATGTATGCCTACTGTCTGACAGACCTAAAACATTGCCATTTTGAGAGTTTTGTTGAAGTCCTCTGTTTCCTTCAGGACTAGGGAGGATGCCCCACCAGGCCTTCATTTCTCCCTTCTTTCCCAGGGAATTCTGGTAGACCTGAAGTGGACTAGGTCTGATCAGAAATGAAACAGCCCATAAGTCAGTGTTTCAGTCCTTATATCTCTAATTCAGCTATAGCTGATGTGCAAGTGCTTTTAAATAACTGGACATGAATTTGGTAAACATTCAAATTGGAGAGTGTGCCCAGTGGAGTACTGAATTAAATCCTTACCTTTAGGAAGATCAATTAAATTAGTGACTCTCACATCCCATCAGGAGGCCTTGAGCTGAATGCAACATTAATTTTACTCTAGCAGTCTTGCATTGTGGGGCTCTGGGAGGGGGGTGTCGAATCAACCCACAAACCCGTCAGGTTGACTTTGTTTCTCAGACTACTTCAGATGCAAGGTGTTGAGCAGGCATGGCTGATATCTGTTTCAGTTCAAGACCTGGGGCTATATTTAATATTCCAGGGCTGAGCTTGAAACTTTTGCAGATGGCTGAAAGGAAAAGCATTGTCTTAGGCTGTAAGATGTACTACCAAATTTTGTCTTTCAGACTTTACCTTCCCAGGAATGAGCTGGATAACCCTCACAAGTCTAAAACTTGGAAAGTCTATAGTGAGACATTTGCTGTGGAGGTGAACTTTATTGAATCGTAAGGGAAATCTGAAAGAAGGGAACCATGTAAAATGCATCTTTTTCCTGGAGAATGTCTTGCTGTTTCCGTATAAAGTGAAGCAGTCTAATTTTCATGTACTTAATGTATTTCTGTGTAGATACAACTTCTCAAATAAAGTTACATGAAGTTCTGTTGTGCAGGGCAAGAATACTCCCAAGAGTTACTTACTGTCAGCTGACTGCCACATCATCCTTAGGAGCTTAGGTATCTCTGCATACAGGTAATTCCTGTTTTAGTAATCTAAGCTAATTGCTGGTCTTTAAGCAAGAGCATTAGCCCAAGGGTGGGTGAAGACCAGTGATCTGCATGAGACTGAAAAAATCTGACACACCGCCCTCAGCACCAGGGTTTTCTGCAGATCAGTAGCATACTATTTCTCCCTCAAAATTCCCTTAGTCTTCCTGTATCAGATTACTGCTGCTTGAGTAGAAGCCTTGGTATTAAACTGCTCTTCATTCAGAACCACTGAAGTAGGGGTTTGAGCAACATATGTCCTAGGAGCTGCCTGTGGGTGTTGGAGACTGCACAGCTGCTTTTCTACTGCTGTTCCTTCCCACAAAGGGCTGGGCTGGCCACATGCCCTAAGACCTAAGTCTGCATCTCATCAGCTTGTGAGCATGCCAGCTGCCTGGGATAATTTCGTGAGACTTGCCTTAAAAAACTGCATGTGGTGGGTTTGATCTGTGCACCTGACCATTTGAGATAATAGTGCAAATGCTCACTGACCCCTCTTGAGCTGTACTAAGATCTGTAATTCAGAAACTTTCCAGGAGACTTATTCTGCTTCCAGCCTTTATCAGGAGTGCACCTCTTCTATGGAGACTACATCTTCCTCAATGTGAAATATGTTCAGGTGTTAACTTCTTGGTTCTGTTGCTTTATATTGTTAGCAACCAAGAGTGGAAGGAGAGTGATGTAGTGTTCCAGTTAACAGGGTAAGCAGAGGTCACGTACCTTCCCTGTGCTCACTTGGGAGTAGTGGTATACTGTGAAGTACCTGTGTGGACTGAACTCTTGCTATTGTGTAATTATCTAGTACTTAGGAGCTGGGCTCTTGGAAGCTGCTTCTATCAGCACTGTACCTAAAGTGTGGAAGCTGAAGCCTATCTTGAATGCCCAGCAGAGTCCCATCACTTGTTTGCAGTCCTAGGTGCAGGATAGAGTGAGCCTGGGTCACTTAAGTACATGTAGTCCAAGCTCCTGTGCAAAGGAGCCAGGTTGGCTCCTCAGGTGCACAGGCCCAGGTAGAGCTGGATCACCCAATCTAGCTCAGTTCTATGAATCTCCACGAATAGCATTTTTCACACAGTACTTAATCTTGTAACTACTGCTCCTTCCTGGTTGGAATTTCCCTGATTCCAAGTTGTACCAGTTGCATCTTGTCTTGCCTCATAAGCCTCTGCAAAGAGCCTGGCTCTATCCCCTCCCATGAATGAGGTAACTTCAGCTTTCTATCATGGGTGAACAAACTCTCTTTTCTCCACCATCTATTCTTACTGCCCTCTTCTTAGCTTGCTGTAGTCTGTCACAGCCTTTCTTGTACTGGGGAACAAGAATTTAGATGTGGTATTCCATGTCTGCTCTGACAGCTCTAAGAGGTGTGAGCAGAGGGTCAAACTGCCTTCATGCTGCCTTCAGAGCCAGCTCTAGCAGCCTAGTCTTTGCTGCAAGGGTGTGCTGGCTCATGCTCAGCTTCTGCAGTGCTGTTCCCCCATCTGTGGTGTTGCTTTGGAGTTAATTGCCCCTCAAGGTTAAGTGGTGCTGGCAAGGTTAATACAACCCTCCCATCTTGGACTTGAGAAAAAGAAGAAATACCCAGTTATGCAGTTGTGATATCCCAGCTGCAGCACTAGAGGGCAACAGGGCAAGCAGGCACGTAAGGTCTCAGTGTCCCCGTGAATGTGCTTGGGGCTGGAAGAGGATGCCCTTTTATTGCAGCTAGACGTGGCTGATGACTAAGTTCATTTTGGCTTAGCTCAGGCAATTGGATACCACTGTCCTACTATGCCCTTTCTACCAGCTTATGCCCTTTCGAATAGTTGGCAGGGCAATTAAGGTGACCCCTCTTCCTGCTTAGGGAATAAGCCAGTTTTCTCAGGTGCCAGCAGCAAAGGCTGTAACAGCAAGTCAGATTTTTCTAGCTGAAGCACATGCAGTTAAGTAAAAACAATTGTGTAAGCAGGAATAAGGAACAAAATGGCTGTTTAAGGGATATACTGCATTTCTCTTGGGCCATGCAAGTACCACTGCTCAGGAGATGGTAACAGTAGGTCCTGCATTCCCTGTTCCACTGACCTTCACTGGTAGTGGACACTCATCCCTTACATAAGTGAATTTGCGACCTAAGCTGACTCCTGGCATTCTTGTGAAGGAAACCTTATAGCCTATGTCATGGTAATGTAGAAACTTGGAAGCTGAGGTGAACCTTAGTGCTAGAACAGACTTTGGTAGTAATGAAGCAACAGGCCAAGCACTGAACAACTGGCTTCATTTTCCACAGTGGAAGACAAAAATTTAGCAGTTGTTTCACAGCACCTTGCTCTAGCTTCCACTTTCAGTTTTAAGGGCTTTATATGTTCATTGGTTGTAAGAAGTCTTCTCCTTTCAGTCCAGAGAGGTGGTGATATTGACTCCAATCTCTCTTTGTTTCTCAGCTAGATGAGCTTGTTAAATGGTGTTGCATAAACAGTCATCAGGTACTCGGTAAATCAAATGAAACTTTATTCCCATGAATTCCTATACCATTATGAAGTTCTTAGCTGAACAACTGATACACGTGTACAGCTTAAGCAGCTGTAAATGGGAAAATTACTGCTTACATCAACTTCAGAAGGTAAACTCTCAAAAATGTTACCAGCTTCTTGCTGTAGGTTCAGTTTTAAATATCCTGCTTCTCTTGAAGCTTCCACTTCTGTATTAAAAACTGCAACCATGAGCTTTAAAAAATGAAAGCAAAGACAAATCTAAGAAATAGATTGAAGTATTCCACTGCTCTGGAGTCAGTCCTCATCTTTTTGTAACTATTTAAAACATGTACAAATATACTATTTCTCTTAGCTAGACAACTTTGAAAAGGAGAAGTCTAACAACTCTTAAACCCTTACCCTCCTATCTGAATTATTTAAACATTTGGTATAAATTCCTTTTTAAGTACTGGCACTGCAGAGTATTGCTGCTCCTAATGTACTGGTCAATCAAGGTAAAGTGGTGCAATAGACACTGAAGATTCTTCAGCCATGCCCTGCTTTAACTGCCTTTCTGATGGTGTATGAAAGGCAGATTAATTGTTCCTTCTGCACTTAAAAGCTGGAGAAACAAGAAGAGTTTGTGGAGCTGCAGCAACCACTTTCCATAAGAGGCTACAACAATGCAAGAAATTAGCCAGTTTAAATGCCCCCTGGCTCCACTGCAAGAGGCAGCAGGTATTGAGATGATTTCATCTATGCCTAAAGCTTTTTCCTGGTTCTGGGATCTGAAAGGGAAGCTGTAACATGCAAAATGAGGCTGTTCCAGCTCTGACAAAGGTGGTTGCTGTGGCAAGCTGCTACTCTCTGTGTAGCTGTGATCACATCAGAGAGTCAAAGGACTCTGTGCCCCCACCCCCCTCACTGGTGGGCTGCACTTACAGCACACAACATCGCTGTACAACTCCAGGCCCAAGCTTGTGCTGATCTGAGACCTGCCTGGACTTATTCCAGGATAAGACAGTAACTGCTTCTTACAAGGCAGAGCATGCTTGTACAAAGAATGACCTACCTCAAGAACGAAAGGGGGATCTCGAAATAGGTGTCACTGCATCATTTTGGGTAATACTTACTAACTACACATTTAATCAAGTAACATGATAAAGCAGGCATGCCCTCCAGGCCTGAACGTGATACAAGCTATCCAGTCATATGAGCTTTTTCCATTCAGCTGAAGTCACAGCAAGTGACAGGACTCTGCCCAAGTCGGAGTGTGCTACAGCAGAGACCATGGTGTCAGGTGTCTTTAAGAACAGTTCTGGCTCTCTGTTCCTCTTCAGCTTCCTGTCCTTCCAGTAGATGTACTCATTCAGGATGAGGTGACCCAAACAGGAGCCTGGCACAAAGTTACAATTCTGTGCTCAGAGCCAGCAGACATTTCCAGCACTGTCCCTTATGTTAAGCAGTGCTTGGCATATTCCACCACTTCTTGGAAGGATTTAGAAAACAATAAAATGTTGCATAGATTCCTTATCATTGTTACTGGGTTTCTTTTATCAAAAATGCATGCATATCTTTTGTACAAGGTAGTAGAGGGTGAACACTTCCTACTTTTATAAGCCCATTCACTAGGATGGAGTATGTAAGTCAGACACCATCTGTCATGACCTTGGCAAGTCACAGAGCAGTTGGGAGCTGGAGAAGGACAGGGGTCTAGTTGAGGGATATGTCCAAGTCATCCATAATCAGCATGATTACACAATAAATAACTGATGTTATTTTGAGTCACACACCAGCAACAACTGGGAAAGGTCACTACCACAGCAGAGATGTAAAACCAGTGCTTTGCCGTAGGCAAATCATAGCCTACTGTTGCATGTTATGTTAAACCCCACAGGTTAATAAGTCTTTTTAGCACCATTTCAGGTCAGGAAATATATTTATGACATGCAATGTACCTAGTGCAGAATCTGCAAGATGGAGATAGTTCTGCTTCTGCAATTCAAACGGTATGTACACAGCTCTATAAAATCACCTGATTTTGAAAGATTACAAATCCTAGACTAGAGTTGAGTTCCTAAAATTAGGTCACTGATTTGGCCCTGCTCAGACCATCATGTGATCTACGTATTTTTGATCATTTATTTAAATGACTCTTAAATAATCTTTTGTTCTTTATCTGCTAGAAGGTATCAGTAAGAATCTATTTGTTTCATCATAAGTTTCCGGCTGTACTCATAGGCAAGGAACAGTGCCCCGTTGGCCAGGAACGCACGGATCATAGTTGGTGTTAGTCCAGAATACAAGGCAAGTACACCTGGAAATGAAATCAGAGCCAGTTAGTAATTTAGCACATTGGCTGTCTGCATCAACCACTTTGAGGGATACTGAGGCAATGCTTCTGCTTAGAGGAGCATGAACACAGAGCTGAACTCACTGGTATAGCTGCTAACACAGTGTTACTGGATATTGATGTAGGAGCACCTAGCATTGTAACAGGAGTTTAGCCATGTAAATGCTTATGTTAGAAGCTTACTTCACATACAACACGGTCACCAGAGATACACTTCACACTAGATATACCACAGCTGGCAAGGAGACAGAAAAAACGGCAGGACTATATTGGAGCTGTGCCCCAAGTAAAACTTAACTTCTGAGGAGCATCTTCCCTAGCAATGGGGCCAGGATTTGTATTTGCTGCTGTGTGGATTCTTAGACCATCTTCCAAAATGCCTGACCTAGGCCTTTTCCAGAGATGAGATGCTGAGGTAGATGTCTCCATGCCAGGCTGAACAGGGCTGTTTAATAAATCAATGATCAGCCATATATTAACTTCTAGAGGTGAAGAAAAATTCTGCATGGAACTTACCTAGTTCCTTCATTTTTCATGTAACCTAGGTTTGGTCATAGGTACCGGAGCTCATTCCTTTATCTACTTTTAATACATCCTGAGCTTTTTTGTTAGCTTTAAATGAATAGTCTCCTAAACCAAGAAGCAGGGCAGATGCGGTAGGTCTCAATTCCTAGATTCCGATTTCTGTTTGCTAGGAACAGTTATTGTCTGTATCTAACACACTGTCATTGGACCAGATTTCTTAAGCAATTTCATGTGTTGAAGAATATAGATTTCAGTCTGTAGCCCTATAAGATTCAGCTGTTCTGCTTGCATACTCACCTTCAGTTCTCACAACAGTTACAAATGTTCCCATAAAGCCTGCCTGTTTTCCAGCCATTGAAAGAACCTGAATTCTAGATTTGACACAGTCCACAGGATACACAGCAATCCACAGACAGCTGCCTCCAAAACCTCCACTCAGTAGCAAAAGAATGGGACCTAAAGTTAACAAATAACCTTTTATACGCACCACAATATTCACCAGCACAAATATAACATTATTTCATCTACAAAAGTCAAAGAGAACAGAGCAACCTGCTTATGACAAAGGAGCAGCTTCTTCTCCCTCCCAAACCTTTAAATTAATTTTAAGCCACTGGTAATTTAAAAGTTTAACTAGATGCTCAAAGGTTATGAAGAGTGATTATTTGCCATGCTAAAAAAACATAAGTCAGAATTCTGTCTTGTCTGTATTAACTAAATTTACTGCTTTAACAGTTGTAACCACTTTCCAAGGCTAATCATGAAATGGTTTAGTTATATCGTGTTACTAATCACCTCTACAGAGATTTATTTGGTACAGTAGAATGAGTTACTTTGTGATCAGTCATTTTTTCCATGATGTACCCTGATTTTTTATTTCAGATCAGATGTTTATAAACATTTTTAACAAGCTAGTGCAGAATGCATGCAGCTGAAATCCTGACTCCCAGCAAGACAAAGTATTACTGTTCAGTCTTTCAACAGGACATAGGCAATCTTTATTCTGGCATTGCCACATTTTTTTCCTGTCTAATTTTCAATCTCAGTGTTCTCTTACTATCATTGTAATTACATCTAATGGTCAGCCTACATTTCAGCATACACTTGAGCATGCTGTTCAAGAGAATAAAGCTAAATACTTCAAAATCACTCTAAATGGCTGCTGAAATGAAATAGTTCAGAGTTGTGTTACACTGTAGGGTCAGATATTTCAGCAGTTTTGTACTGTTAGCTCACTGTATTCATTTTCCATTTATAATACATCCTGCTTCATCAGAGAGTGGTCACTTCAAAAATTCATTACTATATATAAACAAAATGCAGACCTCCATATTTAGTATGCCCAGTTTCCTTCATTTTACATGTATTTTACAGCTGCTGCGCATCATTAGCGTATCTTCATGAAGATATGCCCTCCCTTATGTCCCCCATAACAACATGGTAAAACACACCTAGAAAAAGAGTCACCATACCTAAATCATCTTTTGATCTCCCAGAGGCAAAGAACGTCCGGCTCAGTTCATACCCTCCAAAGAAGAAGAAATAGCCTGGGACTTCCCTCAGCAAAGTGCTTGACAGGCCACGGTAAAATCCAAGGGGGCCGTCCTTTTGAATAACACCCTTCACTACTGACCAAACTGTACTGATAGAGAGGTTGATCCAGTTAGTGATGCTTAATAGACAGATAATGAGAGGTTACAGAACAAAGGCAACTGCAGTGACAATGAAGGGCTAGACCTATTGTGTAAACACCAGAATGAAAGTAAGACTTAAAACAAGATTCTGCTGGGAGCCCTTCACTGGCACCCAGCTTTACTAGTACCCAAAAGGCCTGCAGGCTGTGACCCTTACAGCCACAACTCTGCTCTGATATGCAGTGCACTAAAAATGTGACACTGAGCCAACACAGAACTTGAAGAAATAATACACATAAAATGGTTTCAGAGATAGTGGGCAGGGTGTATACTTACTTGTGTCCCTGGATTATCTTTCCTGACAACTGCATTTCATGCATGGCCTGTAGCCGACACTTCACCAGCTCTGTGGGGCAGAGGACAAGGGTGGCAAAGGCAGAGGCAAAGGAGCCTGCAGCAGCGTTCTGCAGATCACTGCAAGAAAGAAACTGCAGAAGGTATTTGGGCAATGACCTTTAGTGCACTGGAGCCACCACATCAGTGATCAGCTTCCTGAACCTGCACTCTAAATATCATCAAGAAAAAATGACAGTCTGGGTGGAAATAGTCCCAAGGGAAAAGGGCAGTTACTTGAACTAGAGAGAGGAAAAAAAATAGCTTATCATATCTTCTTATACAACACAAAGACATCCTTTTGACACCTGAGAAGACATATTGCAACCTCTACCCTTTTTGATATATTTCAGTGATTGCAGCAGAATAAACACCATCAAATATTCCCCTTCTTGGCTTTTATAAAGATTTCCATAGACTTGTTGGGCAACTCTTGGGAACTAGTTACTTCCTCAAAGAGAACAGAAGCAACAATCACCTCACATAAATAAATGTGTTTTCAAATTCACTTTACCAGTATTAATACAGGCTTTCAGTGGAAGATGCTAGAAAACTGAAAGCAGGGCACAATGGATCACTGTAATTTTTCTAGGGACGTATTGCCATGAATGCAACCATGTGAATCAGAGATAGCACCGACAAACATGAACCACAACACTGAACAAGACAGCACTGTCATCTGCAATGACTCATAGCATTCCAAAACTCACTTTGTGGTGATTTTACACATACCAGAAATTCTGGGGTTGCTAAGCTGCTGGGACTCAAAAGGCTGGTATTCCAGGGTCATACTGCTGTGCAATGCATTTTAAACAGGTTCCTTCAGCTACTGATGTGTTAGACAGGAGCTGCACAACAGCACAGAAGTGGAGCTTCTCTCTTCTTTCAGAACCTGGGGAGTCAGTGCAGCTAAGACTGACCTCATTGCAGCACAGAAATTCTTTCCATACAAGGGAGATGTTTGCCCTGTGTCCAGCAGTTTGATACATCTATAGTATCAGAGATTAAAGCTACCATTTTTCACCTTGCAGAAGCATCACAAAAGTAAAGTTGTGACCGGAAGCAAAGCTCATGACGTAATCAGATATGGCAGTGACAGCTATACAGTCACACTATTTGATCTTGAATCAACAAGACATTAAGCAGCCATCCTGGACCTGAAAAGTACCATTATCTGACCAAGGAAAGAAGGATCAGATGCCAAATGCACTTGCTATTGTTACATACTCAAATTACATTTCCATTCTGTATCTGACTCCAAAGACAGTAGTATACCAACGTACAGTTCAAAGTCTCCTGCACTACCTCTGTTGCACACAGCATAAACATGCTGTCTCAGTCACATGAGATGATCCTAGGACCTCTGCACATCTGTGATCTACCTCCCAGGATGATCACAAAAGAAGGTTAAGAAGTGAAACATGCTGTTGGTAGGCCTACCTCCAAGATTTTAGTTGATGGGAAAAGGTAAGATCTGTAAGATGAGCAAGCAGAAACCCCCAGATTTAAGCAAGCAACAAAGAAAGGTGAAAACAGCCTGGTCTCAACTGTCAGAAAACAGTGAAAAAGAATGCAAGTAGAGATAATATCATTTGTTTTGTCATCACTTCATATTCCCCTCATAGCTGGCCTCAGTTTTAAGATACAGCACATCTTAGTGTGACAGGAGAACACCTCACTTAATGTCACTTTTAGATAATTGTCTTGCACTTAGGAAGCTACCCATATCACGTCAGAGATCTCAAATGCAGAATCATGGCCTCCAGTGCTACTTCCCCTGGCGACACATGTGACAGAGGCAGAACAAAGCTATTAATACAAAGCTGAATATAGTTAACCTTGCATGTCCCTTTGAATGAATGGAGTTAGGACAGTAGGAAAAGTCTTCTGCACTCTGTGCCACAGCACAAGGATGGGGAAGGTGCAGCTAATCTTGCTGCTGCACAGGAGACATACCTTAAGAAATGCATAACAGTAAGGCACACTTAGACTGCTGGACCACTAACAGCCATCCTAACTAGAAGATCATAATCATTGTGCCAGTGCATAAATCCACAACCTGTTCCCACCTTGAATACTCTGCACAACTCTGGTCTCATAAGCTAAAGACTTATTAGAATTACAGAGAAAGACAGCGATGAGAGCTAAAGGAACAGCTTCAGAGTGCTCATTGATTAGGAGGGCTGCAATTCTCCCATATAAGAAAAGACACAGGTAGGGAAGAGGGGCATGGAGCAATGGACAGATCTACAAAATCCCAGGTAGGGTGAAGACAGCGGCTAAGGATCAACAATTAGAAAGTTTATATCATCTATAAGGCTATCATCTGCAGGGCTCCCTGCCAAAGTGTACTTCAGAGGCAAGAAGAATTCAAGAGGAGACTGAACAAGTCTTCAAAAGATCCAAAGTAACTGACTGTATCAAACCAGAATCAAGAAATCCAATGATCTAGGAACAAAACCTGGCAGAGGATTCAGTAGTATTAAACACTTCTTTCGTATTCTTTAGGCAGTCACTTTTTGCCTAAAGAATACACAGTGTGTGGTAGACAATATACTGTTCAAAACGAGACTTTTCATCTAACCACCATTACATTCAAGCATTTTTTTTTAAAACAAGGCAATATTAGAAAACTGTCCTTTCCCCTTAGTATAACTCCCTGTAAGAAGAACCACTACCTCCCCTGCAAAATCAGAAAAACCTAGACATCAAGGGAATACTAACTTTCAGGTGTTGCAATGCTCAGTCCCATTGATAAAAATGTTCCAGGTCTTGAATACTCCAGTTAAGTTGTGATTATCTGAACCAGCCAGCTATAGTGACTGGTTAGTAGGTGGATCTATTATATTTAGACACCGTATCATCACACAAAGGTCTACATTCCACTTAATAGTGGCAGAGAAAGGCCTGGGACATCACTGGCACCCTGATAATACAGTATTGGCAAGTAGCAATGGTATGACTATTTATTTATTTATTTATTTATTTAAAAATACAAGCCAGATTTTTATTACTAACCTGAGCTTTGTTTTTCTGTCTACTCCAACAATTCTTCTCACAATTTGTTGGCAAAATCCATAGCACATGAACAGAACAGAGTTCTCTGCGATGTTGGCTAGAAGTGCTGGTGTGGTTCCCTTGTAGAAGCCTCGAAAACCTACTTGCTTATAGGTTTTCACAAAACAGTCAACAAGTCCTTTGTACATGTTGGGGAACGTCTGCATCTTCACCTTTGCAGTGTCAAAGGGCTGGCCAGTTGCCACACATGCTGTCCCACCTAAGCAAGCAGTGGAAGTTAAGAGGTTGGCTGAAGGTTATCACAACTTTGACATCTATACTCAAGTACAGTATTAGCAAAATCACACAGAAAGCAAAGATGAATTTAATTCTCTGTAGGAAAAGTGCACTGATTTTAGCACAATGGCATCAACTGCCAGTGGTGAATTTAGTTACCCTAAGAAAAAAAAAAATCAGGTGAAGGAGCAGTAAGAGCATGATTATCATTAAACGTTTCTTTACCTCATGAAAAGCAAGCATCTAAATGAATTAGCTCACTTGTATAAACTCTTGCTGAATTAGAAGTATTGTTCTGCAATCAAGTCACTTGTGTCAATGAGTTGAGTAGCATTTTCCTTTGCTTATTAATGCTGTGGTTCAGAAGCCATCTGATTTTACATTCTGATAATAAAAAACAAAAAAACCCTGCCTGAAAGATTAGTAATCAAGTTTTTCCTACAGGTCAAAAGGAACACTGCTGAGAGAGCTAAACTGATCACATATAATAAGTTGATAACAAAAGACTCAAACCCTTTACTTCAAAACTCCAGATGGCTCTTAAGTACATTTATTTCCACATACTGGAAGAAAGTGTTGAGTATAAGCTGAAAAAGGACAAAAGGGCAAAGTTTCTCAACATGATATCTTTTCCAAACTGAACTGCAAGGTCAATACCCTCAAAACTTGTGAGATATTTCCATCAACGTCATCAGTAACCATTTAGCTCAAGGTGCAGGGTCCCTCCACAAGATCTAACTCAATTTTGGTCTGCAGAAAAAGCTAATGTTACACTTTTTCAGTAAGAAACAGTGTACAGTGATAGCAGTCTATTAGAAGCAGACACCTGCCAGGAAGCACATGATACATGTGCCTTATATAGGCTTTATAGTTTTGCTTTTTTTAGCAAGAGAGAAGAACCGTCCTAAAACAGAACATGGTTGACATGCATGTACCTTAAATTATCTGTAAATTGAGATAAAGTAACTGAAATGGAAACAAAAGTGTGAATCCAATTGAGATTAGTTCTGTTTCTTTTATGTGGGGAGAAGAGTAAGCACGTATTTGTTTAAGGAATGTTATTTACAATCCATTTTACTCTTTGCAAATACATATGTGTTACATCGTTACATCCTCTGCAAAGAGGTACTTCAGGCTTTTTGGAGAAATTCAAGATCTAGCTGCCATAAAACCTCATTCTCAACCAGATGGTTAAAAGCTTCAGAGCAAATCATGCAAGGAAGCATGAAGAGTTTCCTGTTCTGGAAAGGATAACCAAGGAGAAAAGTAGCTGGTTCAGACCAGTAACATCCATGTAAGCTTAAAATGAAAAGCAGAGCTGGAAAGGCTCAGCCAGTGGCATTTGCAGGGAAGTCAGGTAGATATTATCTACGGGAAAAATGCTAGGTTCCTGTAATAAAATAACGGCTGCTGCCCAGGAAAACCAGGAATGGTCTTGGAAATGTAAAGCTGTAAAACTGGAGTTGACAGAGAATGGTTTTTCCACAAAGACTATCATTAGAGGTGGTATAAAAAGCCTAGTAAACTACAGCAAAGAACTACAGCAAAAAAGCCTCAAGATAAAGATCAAGGGTCCCAGTTATTATCTAAAATATTAAAGAAAAAAACAATTCTTCCAGCCAGTAGTAAAGAGTCATAAAACAAGGAAACCAAAAAAGCCAAATCTGTTTGAACATTTAGACAAGTGTGGCCCTAATAACAACATGGTGATAATGGGAAAAGAGTCCTACTGAATCAAACAAGTGATTAGACGTTGCTTAGATCCTAGGCAAAGGACTATGACCCACAGACAGTTAAATGACTTATTTATTCTTGTTCAGAATTTACTTGCCCAATGTGTCGTTTCTTAACAGGTAGTCAAACTTTTATCTGAAGAGGAAGGTAAAACCAGGTTATGAATTTGCTGGAGGAACAAGCTGTTTGCTTACTTAGATACATTTTCTAAAGACTGCCACACTGGATTTGTGCTATCCAGTCACTCCTTGTTTTCTCACTGCACTGTTAACCTGCACTCTGACAAATGACCCCAAATAACTACCAGTGTACACACTTAACACCATTAATACTGTCATATTCACAGCATTAACACAGTCATAAAAGGACTGACTGTAACAGTTATTGTGTGGGAAAGAAAAAAAATCCATAAAATTGTCAAACTTTTTACAACAGTAAATTAGACAAACCTTCTACCTTTTCTGTATAAACACTGTTGGCTTAGAAATGTCAAAAAAGACCCCTTTTCCCTGGCAGAATTAAAAGCTGCATCCCTCAGACACAGACATTACCAACATGGCAATGTCAGCAAGACAATACAACCATTTCCACAAAACTGGTCCAGCAAAACTTTATAACTCAGACTATACTGAAGGAGAAGTCAGTTTAAGTGAATTCAACATCAGTTCTACTACTGAGCTTCACAGCATTTCCAGGATGCTGTCCACAGCATTTAGAGAATCACGTCAGGATGTTGTCTGAGCCAGTAAACCTTCGATAGCTTCTTGTCCCTTTGAATTAGAGAGGGTTCCTGTGACAAAAGCAGCACCTCAATCACTCATGCACTGACTTCATTCCAAAACTCTGCTTGTGACTGATTCTTGAACCCATGTAAACAGGAGAACTTAAAAGCTCCTCACAGAAGCTGATTAGTTTGAAATAAGGGGTTACATCTTCACTGAGTGGCAGGGGTTTTACTAGGGAAGAGCAATAGGGATACAGTTACAACATTGGCTGAGGTCACTCCTTCAGCCCTGTATCCCTGAAGTACAGAAGGTGAGGCTTTTTTATAGCAAAAGGAAACTGCTTTTACATTTGTCAAAGGCATTAAAACTGTCTCTCAGAAGTTTTGTGCAATTAAGCTCTCTCCAGCATTACCTGCAGCTCCTGCTGTGAGGTCAATAGCAGCCTGAATAGCAGAGTTGATCCTCATGCTTCACACTTGTTTATCAGTTACTTCAGAGCAAAGTCTCCCGTTTCCTGGTAGGTATGGAGATAGTTGTCCCCTGATGGAAGAGAATGATACACAATTTAAATTAACTTGACAGGCAAAAGCATCACAGGAATGCTTTCACATTCACTCTTCCATTTAGAGACAAAAAAATGCTTGTGCCCAGGAATGAGACTTAGCATATTTGTATTTTGACCAATTTTGCTTCATTCAGCATGTCTCCTGGAGTATTACACCTAGCTTCATCTTCCTTGGGCTTTCCAGCTTCTAACCTCCCTGGATATCTCAAATGAAAGTAAAGAGTACATCCAGGGAACAGTGCTGAGCATTACTGATGCTGATTACAGAGATTACAGAAGCACAGTCTCACATAAGGTGTCTAAGGCTAGCTGGCAGGAATATTTCACCCCTGTCTCAGCTCCTCACCTAAAAAGCAAAACAGAGAATCTCCTCTCCTCATGGTGAAGAGCAGGTATGAAAACTATCCATGATGATACAGGTACATTAAGTGGTTCTCAAAAGATGAGTAGAATGGAAATGAACATGAGCATCTTGAATTGTGTCTGGCTGTCATGTTCCCCGTGCAAGTTCCACACACCAGCATATTATAAATAAGAATTGCACCTCATCTCTCAGTAAGGAGGCTGGAAAGCAGAAATACAAAGGTGACACTTCGAAGTAAAGCATTCACATGAATTCAGTTTTCAAATTTGCAGCAAGGTACACTGGGTGAGCAGTTAAAACAAGCTTATATATCTGGGACAAAAGAGCTCCAACTGTTTCAAAACCATGCCGCTGAGTGAGACACTTGGCTGGCAGCGCTGTCAAAAAGCTCTATAAGTCTTAAAATTTACCACACAAATACACACATGAATCAGTGTCTCATTGATTTTTAAGCCTGGCTTCAAGCACAGTACATCAGTAAACACAACAATTTTCACTCTTCTACCTACTGTAATACTTCTTTTGAAGCCTGGTACCTCTCAAAATGTATTTTGGGGTAATACGAACAGGAAACAATGTCCAGTAGGATACATTGAAAGGATAATAGTAAATCACACTGTATAAACCCCATCCTTTGTACAAGAAGCACAGACACTTGGATACAAGCGAGGCTTTAAGAAAACCTGTCTCTCAACAGATTTATTATTCCTGAATCTTAAAAAGTACTCTAGTAGGCCAAATATTGTCACTCAGTGACTTTACCCATCCAATCTGTTTAAGATGTCCTGCGTAAATCTAAACATAATGGGTTTATAACAAAATAAATAATTACTCTTGTAATAAATGGCACTAACACATCCAATTTCCAAACTGTGGCTTCAGATTTGAACTGTTTTGCTACTGACAGCATAGCATGCTCAGTATTATTTCAAAATGGAGACTCCAAGGCCAAACTGCACTTTGTTATCCTATATACCTCTTAGTGTTAACACAGCACTCCGCAGTTTTGCACCTAATTTAGAGGAAAAGAACAACAGACCAGTGAGACAGACTTTGAATGAAGGGAATTACTAGAGAGCATCAACTGCTTGTGTTCAGTAAAATATACACTGCTTTCATCATGCTGAGTGCTTATCGACTTGTGCCAGTCCCCAAAGGGAGCACATGCCAAATCACCCACGGAAAACCTGGCAGCAGAAAGGAAAAAAAAAAAAAAAAAAAAGCCTATAAAAACATGGACTTTAAGAACCAAGGAAGTCTAGTTGCCTGATCCATATCATCACAGTGTCACTTTCAGAAAATTTAAGTCTTCGTCAAAACTAAACCAGTATTATATATGTACATACCTTTTTTTTTTTCTTATTTGTAATAACACTAATAGATTAAAAGCTGCTTGTAGATAAAGCAAGGCAACAACTGCTCTGTTAACTTCCAAAGCGAACCCAAGCCTCAAACCTGGAAATACAGAAGCATTCGTTAGCGTAACAGGTCCTGCTGGGTCCCCCGCCCGCAGCCCCAGATGTTTCTCTCCGCCGATGCCTTCTCCAAGCACTGAGCAGCTAAACCCAGAAGGCGCCACAGAGCGCAGGGGCAGGCCGTGGCTCCGCTCCCCAAGGTCACGGCAGCCGCGGGCAGCACCGGGGCTCGGCGCGCCGGGATGTCACACGTGCTGGCGGCCGCTGCGGGCGGGCCGGGTACGGGCCACACCGCGGCTCCAGGCTCCTTCGGGGACCAAGGCTCGGGGTTCCCGTTCCGCCAG
>NW_020955412.1:145328-186354 GCF_003031625.1 Empidonax traillii
GTACATCAGTGATCAGCCATACTTGAGAAACACTGTATGCCTGTAATCCCTGTTGAGCTGCACACGTGTTTGCATGGATTGGACACACAGACCTACATCTTTGAGCTTAGATCTATGGTTTTTTCCACCAAATAAATCTCATGGCTCCTACTTTCAAAGACCAAACCAAGAAAAAAGCATTATAAATACCATAAAGTTAAATGTATTTTTCCCCCATCACTTTTAATTAACTGTAGGGTTCAGATTTGATTTTCTACATGATTATTTTCTTGAAATATTTCTTTTAAATGGTTTATCATGAATCATAGAATGGCCTGGGGCAGAGGGCATCTTAAGGATCATCTAGTTTTAACTTCCCTAGTTCTATCCCCTGTGGGTGGGGATACCTTTCACTATACCAAGTTGATCAGAGTTGCCCATGTGGGCTTTTGTAACCAACTTGGCTTTGAACACTCCTAGGGATGGGATATTCACAACTCCTTTGGCCAATTTGTTCCAGTACCTCATTGCTCTCAGAGTAAAGAATTTCTTCCTAAAATCTAATCTAAACCTTCTGTCTTTCAGTTTGAAGCCATTTCCCCTTATCCGGTGACTACATGCTTTTGTAAATAGTTGATTTCCATCTCTCATGTAGGCTCCCTTCAAGTACTGGAAGGTCACAAATAGATTACCCTGAAGCCTTCTCTTTTCCAGTCTGAGCTATCCCAGTTCTCTCAGCCTCTCTTCCGTAGAAGAGGTGCTTCTGCCCTCTAATCAACTTGGTGGCCCTCTTCTGGACTCACTCCCAACAGGTTGATGTCCTTCC
The DNA here is from genome assembly GCF_003031625.1 of Empidonax traillii. Lineage (NCBI taxonomy): Eukaryota > Metazoa > Chordata > Aves > Passeriformes > Tyrannidae > Empidonax > Empidonax traillii. The sequence goes on from NW_020955412.1 coordinate 146,134, forward strand.
TGTGCTTGTGACCCCAGAGCTGGATTCAGTATTCAAGGTGTGGCAATTGTGAAGGAACGGCAGGCTAGGTTACAAATGGCTTTAGAAATTGAATTGCAAATTATTTTATTTCTTTAATGTAAAAAAAAATTGCTAGGTCTGTGGTAACCAGTTAGTGATTGTGCAGATCAAATAACCTGCAATAGTTAAAGAGATTACTGTGTAGTTGCAAAGAATTTTGACTGTGTGTTTACATCTATTTTAGCAGAACGGCAGCATTGTTGGAAGATCCAGTTGGTGAAAATTATCTAACTCCAAATGCAGTGAAGCTTGTGATTAATATGTCATTAAGCCACATGCTGCCAGCCATTGCCATTTGCCAGCCAAAACATCAGGCCTCGTGTATTTCAGGATGCTTCTTCACAGCCACATTCCTCGGGCAGACCACCAGGATTAATCTGCTCCTATTTGGACCCTGTACAAAAGATGGAGATGATGACAGTGCTTGAAATAATTGCCTGGGAGATTTTATAGCCATGGAATGCAGCACTACAATGAGCATATTGCCACCAAGTGGCTATTTCTGCTGCCTGCACCTGTGACTACTCACCCAAACCATACTTTTTGTCCCTGCACTGGGCTGGCATGGAAGACGTTTTGGTTTTAAAGAGGGATTTATTTAGAAATTGTGTACCCTGAAATAACTGCATTGGGTTAGGGCCAAACATCCTTCTGAAACATGGTTCAAAGGTTTGGAGCCAATTTAGGGATTATTTAGGGATGGAAATAACAGGAACAACCCGATGAGACACATGAACTTAGTACACACAATTTTTTTTTTTCCCTCCACAAAATTATTAAAGATAAGTGCTTTGGCCCCAGCAGAAACCCTTGCACTTATCTGCTCCTGCTCAGCAGTGAAAGCTGCAGTTTCCCGCAAGACTTTGGGGATCTCCTACTATTAAATGCTTCAGAAGGGTCACCCCAAGGCTTGGTTTCACAGAATCACAGAATCAGTCAGGTTGGAAGGGATCACTGTGGGTCACCTGGTCCTACCTCCGAGCTCAAGCAGGGTCGTCCTAGAGCACATTGCACAGGATTGCATCCAGATGGTTCTTGAAAATCTCCAGTGAGGGAGACTCCACAACCTCTCTGGGCAATCTGCTCCAGTGTGTGGTCACATGTGCAGTAAAGAAGTTTTTTCTCATGTTCAGGTGGAACTTCCTGCGCATCAGTTTCTGCCTGTTGCCTCTTGTCCTACTGCTTGGCACCACCGAGAAGAGCCTGGCTCCATCCTCTTGACATCCGCCCTTTAGATAGACATTGATGAGGTGCCGTTTCAGTCATCTCTTCTCAAGGCCTAACAGGCCCAGCTCCCTCCGCCTTTCCTCGCAAGAGAGATGCTCCAGTCCCTCAGTCATCTTTGTTACCCTCTGCCGGACACGCTCCAGGAGCTCCGTGTCCCTCCAAGGAGCCCAGAACTGGACACAGCGCTCCCGATGTTTCCTCACCAGGGCTGAGTGGAGCGTGAGCGGGATGGGTTTGTCCGGCGGCGGAGCAGACCGCGGCCGGGGCCGGCCGGAACGCTGCTGCGCGGAACGCGCGGAGCGGCTTCTGTTGCCGGCCGGCGGCGCCGGGGAGCGCGGGCGGGGAGCGCGGGCGCGATGTGGGGCCGTGTCTGTGTCTGGGGCGGCGGCGGCTTCTCCTCGTCGCGGCTCCTCGGGGCGGCGGGGGCAGCGCGGCTGCACGGCAGCCCTCACAGGTACCTGCGGGATGGGGGTGCCGACGGAGGCCGGGCCGCGTCCCGAAGCGCGGCCTGCTGAGGGCCGGGGTCCGCCTGCGCCGGCGGGGCTGGGAGCCAGGGACACCAGTGGAGCCTGGGGGATGGGGTCAGTGCAGGAGAATGGCGTGGGCTGTGCGTCTCGCGTCGCTCTCGCATTGCCGTCCTTCTTCCCATCGTGGGGTGGTGAGAGCGATCCGCACGTGTGACCTGGCGCCGTAACCCTGCACCGTGTGGATCAGCAGAGCGCGGTGCTGACTGCTGGGCTTTGCTGTGCGTGCCCAAAGCACCGGCCAAGAGCAGCTTTTGGGAGTTCGTTTTCCTTTTTACTACCAGATTTTTAAAGTGTTTTTAATGACAGGTCAGTTGTACTTTTATTTATTTATTTAGTTAGTTACTTATTTATTTAAATTCCAAAGCGCCTCGATATTTTTGCACAAGCTCCGATGCTGTGATGGCCTCATGCACAAAACAGCTGGGGCTCTTGGGTGGCTGTGTTTGCTTTCTCAGGCAGAGCTTCCCAGCAGGAGGCAAACCAGAGGGTAGGTGAAATAACAGCGATGCAAACTTCAGTGCACTGCTGGCTTTAAGTGTCTAAGGCTTGCAGTCGTGCTGTGTTTAAAGATTATGCTGAGAAAGTTGGGGCTGTTCAGCCTGGAAAAGAGAAGGTTGCGCGGAGTGTCTAAAGGGGGCTACAGGGAAGCCAGAGAGGCACTCTTTGGCAGGAGTGGTAGTGATAGAACATGGATACAAACTGAAAGAAGGGAAATTTGGGCTAGATATTAGGAAGGAATTCTTTATTATGAGAGTGGTGAGACACTGGAACAGGTTGCCCAGAGGAGCTGCGGATGCCCCAACCCTGGCAATGTTCAAAGCCAGGTTGGATAATTCCTTGAGCAACCTGTTCTAGTGGAGGTGTTCACGGCAGGGCGCTTGGGACTAGGTGATCTTTGGGGTCCCTTCCAACCCCTCACCATTCTGTGATCCTGTAATTTCTGATTGGTGAAATAGTGTTAAGGAGCATGCAGCCTGAATTAATAAAAAAATGAGCTTGACAAAGACCTGTGGAGAACAACACAGTGTAAAACAGCAGGGCTCCAACCTTCTTCACGTTAATGAGGTTCTGAAGCTTTCCTAAAGTTTTCTTGTTGCTTCTCAACATTGAAATTTAATGCTGACAGTGTATGAAGTACAGAGTGACTGAAGTGTGATGCTTTCTGGTAGTGGCAGAGTTTTCTTTTTCTAGACAAACAGAGATGTGTGTGAGGAGGGGAGGTATGTCACAGTTCCTTCAGATTTGTGGAAATGTTTTACAATCTTCTGAGGTGTTTTATTTTGAATCAAAATAAATATTTAATTTTATTTTTTTTCTTTGTTTAAGTAACTTGAGGGTGATTTTTAAGCAAAGTAAGCAGTTGTGAATTTAGAGATTTAAAAACTTCATTTTAGAATGTTAAAGCGAACCGTTCTTTGAATTTTATGATAATTTTTCTAGAGAATGCAGTTGTGTCTGTGTTGCAGCAGTCTCCTGATCAGCTCCCTGCTATCCCTGGCTTCTCATCTTCACCTGCACTGTCAGTTTCAGCTTCTTTGCAATGATGTGGTAAACTAAGTAAAGGAGCTATTTCAAAGGGAAAAATAACCCAAATAATTTTTTATTTGTTACTGGGTTATCTTTCAGCAGAATCCATTTCCCCACTCGGCTGCTATATTGCAGGGTAGGGGAATGTGATCTTTAGTCGTGCCACAAGAGTGAAAACATGTGAAGCTACATATGTGTGTACAGTCTTTTTTTTCAGGAGGCTGGAAGTGTTGTCTTTATTGACTTATTTTTAAGAGTTTTGGTGAGTTTTCTGTATTACCAATGAATTTAAGTATCAGGTACCAGTAGATTCAAACTTGCTCTACTACGTAATGCAGAAATACTTTAAGAGTTTTAAGTTCATAGATTATTTTCTCCACGAATAAACAGTGTTTTAAAGTTGCTTACTCGATTTTTGTGATGAGGAAACTGTAAGTAATCAAGAGTTGGAAATGGTGTGCCAGTCCCTCTCAACAGTCAAAAGGTACATGTTTGACATATACTTAACATACTCAGAATGCACTCAGTTAGGCCTAGACAGTTGTAATTGATTTTTTTTTTTTTTTTTTTTTTTTTTTTTTTTTTTTTTTTTTTTTTTTTTTTTTTTTTTTTTTTTTTTTTTTTTTTTTTTTTTTTTTTTTTTTTTTTTTTTTTTTTTTTTTTTTTTTTTTTTTTTTTTTTGTAAGCTTACAAAGTTCAGTCTTTGGACCCTATTTGTAACTTCTGTTTTTTTAACTTTGTAAATCATCTAGCAAAGTACAGAAACACTTCAGCACAAGCAGCGTGCTTTCTGCCGAGAAAGATAAATCTACCACTTCCAAAGGCAGCACCGCTGAGGGGGCATCCAAGAGGCAGGAGGGTACAGCAGAAACACCAAAGCAGAAGCTGTTAGACATTATTGGTAATATGAAAGTGGAAGTGAGCTACAGAAAGAAACTCCAAGAGCTCAAAGCCAGTGAGAACAAAAAGCAAGATGCGAAAAGGCTGGAAGGCCCGGGCAGTGAAGGTCCTCAGAGAACTGCAGAAGGCATCCAACGGTAAAGTGTAACAAACTTTTCTTAGCCTGTTTTATCCTTTTTTTCAATATTTTTCATTGTTTAGGATAAAATAAACCATCAAATGCCGTTTCCATCTATCAAAAAGAATCTTATAAGGGAGTGTGGTGTACAGATGTAGCTTGGAGTAAATCACAGGAAAGAATCTGGACAAAAGATGCCAGTTTTATTCTATGACATGCTACCTTCTTCTGCACTGAGATTCTGGAAAGGTAGCATTAACATCTGTCTGTGGAAAGTTATTTTAATGGGAGAGGGGAAATACTGTTCAGATAAAATACAATGAAACCGAGAAAAAAAAGAAAAAAAATAAGAGTGCCGTCACAATTGTAAGGTCTTTGGACTGCCTGTGCTCCACAATGTGTTTTATCATATTTATTACCCCACAGGTCTATGCTGCCAGTGGTTTTCAAGCTGTATGTCTGAGGGGCTGTGCAGTGGCATAGGGCTGCCTTTTCCCCAGGTTTGAAAACAAGAGCTTGTCACAGTCATTCAGCATTCGATGATTAGCGCAATATAGGGCAAACCTGCCTGTCCCACTGGCCACCCCCATTTGGGAAAATACCTGACTAACTTCTGAGTTATTAAGACATAAAATGGCAGTACAGCAATGGCAATGTAAATATATTAAAGTGAGGTGTTTATTTTTGTTTGTTTGTATTTGTTCGTTTGTTTGTTTTAAAATTTTGTATCTCTTGCAACTCTTACAGAGGAAAGCCTTTAAATCCAGAACTGGTGAAGGCTGCTTCTGCAGTCGCATCTTCCCTTCCACTCAACAAGAAACAGACAGAATCAGAACTACTTGCACAACTACGAAGACATGAAGAAACCACAGATAAACAGAAGAGGGGGAAACCTATTAACATACGGTCTGTTTATTGAATTTTATTCTCAGTTATGTTCAACATTCTAGTTTTGCAATGTCATCCTGAAGGTGGCTGGGTTCTGTGTTGGAAAGATGGCCCTAAAAGATAACGTTTGGACAGTTTATCCTTGGGATTAATGTATGTTAGTAACACCATTGGTCTGCTTATACCAAGCTCTAAATTTTGTCATCGTCTTTCTAAAATAGTTTTGCAGAAACAGAATTGTTTTCCTGCCCAGGATCATTGCTTTCTTGGACAGGCTAGCAAAACAACAGCTCTTTTTGTGCGTTTGTTTGGGTTTTTTTTGTCACAAGCTTCCAAAATTCTCACACAATGGATGGATTTGTAGACGTTTCAGACGTTCTGTCTGGACTGGTGAATTTTCGTGACAGCTCTGCCGAAATGAACTAGAGCAGCTCTGTTTATAGTCCCACCCTTCCTTTCAAAACTTTCCAGTCAACCCAAGAAACTCATCTCTTGGCTTAACTCTGTTTCCAGTGCGGCTTTCAAACAGATGAGAAACATTTGTTTGGAAACTGACACAGTTGTGCATACTGCTCGTTTGGATGATGGCTGAAGACAGATTTTTCATTCTGTTTTTTTTCGCCTAGTATTCCAATAACTACTCAGAAAATAAGGCATTAAATCTAGGTGAAATGCTGAACCAAACGGAAAACTGCATCTTCAGCAGAAGATGAACGTGAAACCTTTCTTTTCATCTGTTTGCAGTGGGAAGTGCCAGCTACTTATCTTAGTTTTAATTTATTCTGGGAAAATTAATTTGTCCCGAACGAGGATCTAAGTTTGGCCCATCTATTATTATTTGTGGTTTACATGTATTATTGTTTGTAGGGATCAGTAAAGGATCTGCTGGGTATGGTTATCAATGTACTGCGAACAGAGCAGCCAACAAGCTAATGATGTTTGTGGCTGCTGTCTGCCTTCTAAGTGAGTGGAAATTAAGGAAGAACGTGACAGATGCTTGCAAACAGGTTGAGTTAAATGATTGTCCGGAGAATGGGGTATACAGTGCTCAGTGATAACTTTGTTAAGCAAAATACCTGTTCTTCAGTTATGAGGACTATTTATATAAAGCATATGTTCATTAAATTGTTAGTTACCAGTGGGCTTGTGCCCTCTCTGTCACGGGACTTTTTAGAAGAGCAGAGTATACAAACGTCTCAGTGATGGCATCGGCTGTGGATGGCAACTTAAATGTAATTAGAACCTGCTTGAGTACCTGATGGAGGACCAATGGGATACTCACTGAACTAATATGTACAGGGGCTAACGTCATATGTGCTGTCTCCTTTCCCTGAGGTGTACATGCCCTTATCTAGGTGTGGTTGATCTGCCTGCTGGCAGCAAGGGCTCACTGTCTTGTCACCCACTGCACTTTTCCTGAAGCACTGACCCAGCTCTGGCTGCAGTGGAAGAAAGACGGTGACTAAGGAGCTTGTAGTCTAAGTAAAAAGGTGTTTTTTTTCTCTTGAAAGAGAGTTGAAATTCTTCAGAAACTTAAAAGATGCAGCTATATAGTGCCTCTATACTGTTGACTGGTGGATTGAAATGTGGTATTACAGTATTTTATGTCATGCTCATGGATAAACACTATCATTAGAAAAATGCATTTTCCTCAACCAGAATGTCACGGCTGATTTGGTGTGCTTTGAGTTGGCAACTTCTATTCCCTGAGGCAGCTGTGTGACCTAGCTTGCTTCCCCCAGGGAATACACTCCCCACACCCCACCCCACCCCACCCCACCCCACTATTTGCTGAAAAGTTTTAGTTTTCTTCCTTAATAGTTGAGTAACAGTTTCAAACGCTTATCTTGGATGAGTTCTAAAGACAGACCAGCAACTCCTGCAGATTTTCATGACAGAAAATTTGGTTATTGTAACCTTTCAGAGTTAGTAGTGACCTTTCATTTTCTTTAGATAAATGTAGTACCTTTAGGTTTCTGGCTAGTGTTTAAAAATGTTGATTTCATAAAGCCCAGCAGCCCTCAGACTTGATTCAGCATGATTTATACTCCATAATGTCTTCATCCACGCAGCACGCTAAAATGCTTTTAGTATATTAGAAAGCATTTACTTTTGTTTATACATTATTATTTTATGTTGAATTTTATTTTGACAAGAGAACACAGGCAATTTAACTTTCAGGTTTTTTCTATAAAGGCTTTGTATTCGGTATACTGACACATTTTAAAAGCCAATCTGTATTCCTCAGTTATTTAAAGTATTTAAAAATGAGATGCTTGCGCAAGCAGTAGACCATATAGTGCTGAACTGTAAGAAACGGTGCTATTGTGATTTATAATATCTAATAAATTGTACGTTTTTCAGATCTTTTGTACCAATTATTTTTACCAGGATAGTGGCACGACCTCCAGAGGTCGCTGTTGTATGCACTCATCTCATGGCCTTGTTTTGTAGGCGGCATGAGGGCAGCCTGTTTGCGAGGAGGGGAAAATATTAATGATACTGGAATTTATTTTTCTCAGTGTCAGATAAAGTTTCACTGCATGGCAATCACAACAGCACTACACCAAAATAAAATCTGCGGTTTCAACCTACAAGTTGAAATTTCAGCTCCTGTTTTGGGTGAAGAGGAGGAAAAGTAGTTCAGAGCTTTGACTAAAATATATCCAGAGCTTCATAGGTCTTCATTTTTAGTATGATAATTATTGCCTGGTAATCAGGAAGGAGAGAGAATCTGTGGTTGTTAACAAAAGTCCTACCTCTTCCTTTTTATGGATGGCAGAAGTATCTAGGAACTTAGGTTTAAAATGTTGTGTTGGAACATTAGGTAATATGTAACACCTAACCACCATCAGTACACTTGGGTTGGAGTGTGAATTTTTAAATTGATGGTTTTTTTTTACAAAAGGCATTAAAAGAATCTTTGTAGTTTTATTTTTGTTAATACAGGGGTACTTTTAATGATAGAGTGATGAATTTTGCTGCCAGAAACATTGATACGCCAGTGATGGGGTGACACTAGGATTTCCTAGTGGGAAATATGATACCACTGACTGCGTGTACTATTGGATTGGTAGTGTAGTGTGTTCAAACCTACTGTGCAAAACTGCAAGTAAATTAAGGAGAGGTTCTCTGAGCAATCCTGCCTCCCCTGAAGCACAGGAATGCTCCAGCCTTCTAGGTCACAACCGAGTCGAGCCATTGGGCTGGGCTATGTCTGACCTTAGGAATTATGTCCCTTTGACCCTCCTAAGTGTGTCAAGCCTCTGGCCCAGCACCAACTCACTAATGCCAGTAACCACTTCAGAGAGTGATTTCTAATGTGAGATATACAACTAATCTGAGAACGTTTTTTATTTAAGATTAAAATGAAATTATTTAAAACTTGCTTTCAGAGTAGGTATTAGAAGAGCTATGCTGTTCTTGTTCTGCCATTTGAAACCACATCTAAGACTGAAGAGAAATCCTGCTGTGTTGCTGTGGCAATTAGCTTTTACAATTTTCCAGAAGTATTTCTTTCTTGTCAGTAAAATCTCTTTTGAATTAAACTGCCAAAAGCATAGTTTGAATTTCATTCAGATTTTCATAAAATGGATGTGCAGTATTTTTGACTTGGCCTATTTTTACTTTTTTGAGACCATATTTTTGTCTTAAAACTTGAGCGCTGCAATTTTGGATGACTGCGTGTGACTGGCAGCGGTTGGATGGAGAGGACAGCTGTGAGGGAGAATTGCCAGCTTGGCTTTTACCAACCAACAGACTTGCCAGTTAAGGGAGGCAGAAAGTTGGTGTATTTTGCCCTTTGAGTTCAGAATGAGCTGCACACGGTGCTGGAAGAGATCGGAGCATTTACTCTTCACGTATGATTTTGACTACAGAATTACGACGGAAGATGTGGTCTGTTAATGCTGTAATATGATTATGCAATGCAACAGATTGCAGTGGATCAGGAAAGGTGACCTACTTATTAGGGTGGCATGATTGGCCCATGTCAGCTGATGTGTGAAGTCAAGCTTCCTTTTGGTCTGCAGCAGCACAGCTCTGTCCCTGGGCAGTGTTGGTTCCTGTCCAAAAAACTGGTGATTTTTACCTCCCTGTTTTAGCATATTTCTTGTATCCAGAGAAGTTCCTCATTTGCTTAAGCAAAACATATCTAGTACACTCCGTGAATACTGGTATGCAGATACAGGACTTTTTTTTTTTAGTTGGAAACTAAATAATTTCAGAGAAAGTCTTCCTTGTAGATTGAATAGGCTAAAATAGCACTTTTCCTGGATAGGATGTAACGACTAAATGGTTGAAAAGTTAGAGTTGAGTGTTTGATGGTTTAAAAATGGGTGTATTTCGTGAGGAATGTATAAGTTTGTCTCATAGAGGCTTATGAAACCAGCTGAGAGTAGAGTTTCTGGTTAATACATATGACAAACTTCCTTGTTTTGTCAAGTTTGTTGAGGTTTTACGTTTTATGTTTTTAATTTCAGTGACGTTATTTCAGAAATGACAGTCAAAAAGCAGTCCCCAGCTCAGAGGGGTGTGAGGATATCCAGTCGCATTTCCTTGGAGTTGGATGACGATGGTCAAAGAATAAGGCCTGAAAGATTTTCGTCTCAGTCTTTTGACTCCAGAAGGTATTTCTGTTGTGTTACCTTTGAATAGGAGGAGCATGCAATTACTAATGGATAAGATTTTAAATTTACTTGCCACACTTGAGAGCTTAAGGAAACCACTTACCTTCTGCAAGAGAAGTACTGTTAGCATTGAAATAAACCGTGGCATCATAGTAGTTAATGTTAACCAACTAATCAAATAATGTGCAGTTTTTTAATATTAAATTTTAGGTAATTACAAATATTTGCTGCTGAAATGTAATTGTGTTTGTTTTAACTAGTTAAAAGTTTTTCTCGCTTATGCGTAATACGCTTTCATGTCACTTTCTTAACTTTGTGGGAAATGGAGGTTTTGAAGGCTTGCTTTCCTCTATGGGAAAACTTTGATAATGTTCCATGTTGAGAAAAGTTTCATCCATTCTGTTGGGGTTTTTAAGATATGATAAAGTTTGTTTATTTAAGTGTACCACCTCATTGCAATTAATAAGTAATTCTGTAATTTATTTCTCTATTGTCTGTGACGTTATAATTGTCTATGAAATTAACTTTATAATTTGCACTGTAAACTCCTTAACCTTATCTTGCTGTTATCTTGTATTCTATGGCCAGTCTATTTTTTAATGAATTAAGGAATGCTCTCACATTTTTGGTTTACTCCTGTAAGCTGTGCTTTCTTACCTGCAGTCTTTTGATTTTTCAGTGACAGCTCACGATCACATTCCTTCTCAGTATATTCTTTCTCTAGCAGTTTTTAGTAATATTAACTTCTCTTGTCATTGATTTACCAATTAATCTCCTTTTCTTGGGGTTAGGGCTGAAAGTTGAGGGAGTTATTTGTGTTTACATAGATCATATTGAAGACAGAATTTGGCTAACTAAGAGAAAAAAAAGCATAAGTTTATGGATGAGTAGATGTAGAGTAGTCTTCCCTCTTTGGTCATCTAAGACATCTATTTCAGTATATCATAAACAGAGAATTGTGACTTCCCATAGGGGACAAATTGGAACACAAGCATTGGCCATGTAGATCATGCAAAAACATCAAAGTGGCTTATGGCCATTAGAAGTCATTAGAAGAACTTAACCAGCTTGCTGAAATGTTTCTGGTTCTTGAACTGCTGAGCTGCTGTGGTGTGTTAGGGAAGCATCTCTCGGGCCTCATCAGTGTTATAAGTGCACAGTGTTTTATGTTCTGGTGCAAAGATGGTAGGAGGTGCAAGAGGGGCTTTTTGTAATGGAGGTTGAAGGAGTGGAACAAAGGTTTTGACCAAGCCCTCCTGACTTAGATATTTCTGTCGTGGGTTTTTCATTCAGCTACAGGCTGCTGGTTTGAGGAGCAAAGAAACTGACTTCATTATCAGATGAACAATAGCTCTGTAGATATTTTTATTCTTTGGATAATTCTCAGACAGAGGTAATAGTCACATGAAAGTAATTTTATTATTACACTGCAATTCTTGACTGACTGTGAGAAATACTTTATTTAAGGTGTTGGATTAAAAGTTTTTCAAACTATGAAAGAATAGAAATAATCTGATCTAGAAGTATAAACTGGAAACCTGAGCTATTACATGCTCATACAGTGTATATTATTTATCTTTGCTAAACTTCTCATTTAATAACATACTGCAAAGTGAATTTCATTTATGTTTGAAAAGATTTATTAAATTTATGATATCTGAGAAGGTGTCTTACCCTCTTTGTGTGATGAAACTATGCTTGGTATATTACTACAGGATCAGTACTTTAAAATTGTTTTTAAAATCCCTATAATGAGTAAACTGTCTCCAGTTTCAGGCCTAGGTTTCCTTCTGCATACTTGAAAATCTAATGGATTTACATATCAATTGACAGTATGAAAAGAATGGATTAGGAAGAGTATCTTGAGTTCGTAGGTTTCAGTGAAATGAGTGATGTTGCACTATAGTAATTTAAATTTGTCATTTTACAATAAATGTTCTTCCAAGTCATCTTTGGCCAATGTGATTGGGAGTTACACACAGATAGGAAAATACAACCCTAAATCAACATTCTTTTAAGGCTCTGTAACTCGATTGCTCTGTGCTGAAACAGATCCAGGGTAGTTTCATCACTGAAATGTAATATGACAAGAGCAGGTTTGCAGAAGTAGTTGAGGCCATTAGAAATCTCCAGTAAATCCAGATAGGTGGAATGTTAAGGTCAGAAAGGGTAACAGTGGACATGCAATAACAAAAAGGAGTAACTGTTAGAATTTCAGTGGAAACCTGGAAGATAGTATGATTAAAAGCATAATTGTTTCTAAAGGCAGTGGTTTTTTTTTTGTTTTCATTTATAAGAATTTACTTTGACTGCTTCTTGTACTCTTGTATTTCTAAATTTTCCTTTTTAGTGTACGCTTATGCTAATGTTGAATGTGATTGAAAATAGATGGTCAGAGTGAAATATTTTTATATTCAGAAGAGGGAGCTACTTAAAACATATCATAGGGATATACTCTGACTGTTTGCCGTATGGCAGAGAAGGTGGCTGTGTAATCTTCCAAAAAGGCTATTTATGTCATAAAGCAGGAATTATTTGATTTAGCTGTTGCCTTTTCTCTTCCTGAATTGTGCAATATTTTTTACAAGGAAAAAACCCAAGTCTTCAGATAGTTGCAACTTTGTAAAATCACTTAAGTACTGTGGTTTGATACTGTTTACCTTTCTTCAGATTCTTAAATACTCCAGTAAAAAGTAACTACAAATGTAATGTTTGATTTATGCTCATTCTTTTGCATGGAAATGTTTTGAGAGGCTCTGTTACAGACGAATAATAAAATCATAAACACTTTCTCTGGTTTAAAACTTGAGAATTTAGTGAGAGTCACTATCTCTTTTTTTTTTTTTATTTTTGTCTCCAGAGATCTGTTAGTTCATGAAAATATTTTGTGCTTTTTAATTTGCTATCTGGCAGTGTTGTGAGGTGTTGTGAAATACTAAATATCGGTTTTCTTTTTTGTTTATAGAAGTCTCAAAGTAGGAAAGAGGCTTAATATATTCACTAAGGCTTCTACAGAACCAGAACATGCACTGAAAACAGGTTAGTGGAAATTCAATAATGAAAAACCCAGTGAGGCCAGGTTCTGCATTTTTAGAATATCAGGAGATTCATTGCTGTGAGGAGACTTATGACCTGTTCACTTTCTGCTTTCGGACTGATAAATGACTACCTTAATGTAACTCTGATTTTTACCAAGCAGAACTTCCATACGGATTGTTTTCTGTAGTGATCAGGGCATTCTGTTACTGAACTTGAAGGGTATAACTGGCTTTTTGTCACAAACGTCAGTCGTACTCCTGTGAGTGTAAAGCCAGCCTGGAGAACCGGTGTGTTGGCTCCAGTTTATTTGTCAAGTTGCAAAGAAATGCAAGGCTGTGATTCCAGGGAAACAAGCAAACTCTACAGGGGGCTAAGCATAAGCAGGGTAGTACAAAACCAAGACTACACACTGGGTTGCTGTGTGGTCTTCTTTTCTTTAGTGTTCCAGGTGCAGCTTGAAAGCTCCCGTCAATGGCTGACAAATGACACCTTCCTTCACCTGTTGTAAAGCTCTTCATGTATGTTTAGAATCATGGAATAGTTTGGGTTGCAAGGGACCTTTAAAGGTCATCTAATTCAAACCCCCCTGCAGTGAGCAGGTATGTCTTCTACTAGATCAGGTTGCTCAGAGCCCCATCCAACCTGACTTTGAATGTTTTCAAGGATAAGGCATCTACCAGCCCTCTAGACAATCATTTCCAGTATTTTACCACCCTCATTGGAAGAAATTTCTTCCTTTTATATACTCGGAATCTACCCTCTTTTAGTTTAAAACCACTACTCCCTTGTCCTGTTGCAATGGGCCTACTAAAAATTCTGTCTTTATCTTTCTTACAAGTTCCCCTTAAGTATTGAAAGGATTGTAATAAGGTCACCCTGGGGCCTTCCCTTCTCCATGAGAAACCATCCCAGCTCTCTCAGTTCATCTTATAGGAGGGATGTTCCATCCCTCTAATCATGTTTATGGCCCTCCTCTGGACCTGCTCCAACAGGTTGATGTCCTTCCTGTGCTGAGGACCCCAGAGCTGGATGCAATGTTCCACGTGGGGTCTCATGAGAGCAGAGTAGAGGGGCAGAATCTCCTCTCTCAACTTGTTGGCCATACTTCATTTTAGGATTCCAGTTGGCTTTCTGGGCTGTAAATGCACGTGGCTGGTTCATGTCCAGTTTTTATCCACCAATATCCTAAAGTCATTCTCAGCAGGGCTGCTCTCAGTCCCTTGGTCTCCCAGCCTGTATTGATATCTTTAATATGCTGTTTTCCCTCGGGTATTCTGAGGCCCTTTCAAAAAAAGACTTTATTCCGGTGTGGTGACTTAGAACTTTGTGTAAACCCAGCAGTGGCAGAAGAAATAGTACTCCTCTCTGATATCTTAGAAAATGATGCATATTTGTTTGTTTCAAGAGTAGGACTGTTGGTTTTTGCCAGATTCTAGATGAGTACTTTTATCTTTCTTTTTTTTTACACTTGAAACTGCAGGGAGAAATTAATTTTTTTACTCAATTTCTTTAATGTCAAATAGTGCTGTTTGCATATTTTCAAGCAGCTGTGAGATTTCTGAATTCAGCCACCTCTGTGGAATTTGCTTATTAGATTGGAATTCAATATTTTTAAGACTGCCAATATATTTAAAATTGGTCCATTTTACATATAAAAATATAACAAATTATGCAGTGTTTGTTTTTAGCTATCTTAACAAGTGTGGTGTTGAAGAAACTGGTTTCTGAGATGATTCAAATTTACTCAGGTAAAATGGGGAGAATTTTTCTTTTTTTCATGAGCAGATTGCAGACACAATGGCTCATAGTAGTCACTAGATAAAAATCTGAGATGCACTTTTTTTTAAAAACAAAACTGGAACGTACACAATTGTATAAGAGAGTGAGTGGACTTAATTGGATTTGTAATTAGATATGAAGAAGTAAGCTTCTTTCAGCTTTTTGTGTGGTATTTCCTTGTTTGGTTCCAGGTAGCCTTGAGGAAATCTACAATATATTCTGAGCCAGGAAGCTGATTACTTGGCTTACTGACTAAGCCTGATGACATTTTTTTGGTGTTAATCTTGGGAAATGTGGTACCTGATACCTTGATTCATTTGTTTTCACTGTCTTGGCTCATATTAATGGAGATAATGAGTTAAAACATTGTTTGTACATGACAGAAAAGCAGGTTTCATGTAAAGTTTTGGTTTTGAAAACCTGCATGTTAACTGGAAAGTAAATTGGCATCCTGAAAATATTCTTCATAACTGTTAACATGAAATGTCAGTATTTTCTGTTTCGCAGAGGTGAAAATATAATCTTTACCACCCTTACTGCAATCTTGAAAAAATGAGTTTCTGCTTTCCTCTATTAGAAGATGTACTAGTTTCTTAAAGATGTGGACAATAATTTCATTTTGGTATGGTTTCTCATGTTGTCTTCTAGCTGTATTTTATTCTCACCTCCAGCCCTCAAATCAAAGTAGTCAGCTAGGGAATAGAGTTCTGGAAATTTCCCTCTTAAGGAATAATTTTAATATCTTCTGATTTAACACAAAAAAACCTGAAAACACTTTTCAGTATGTAAAAATACTGTTTGCCCTTTCATTGTGTTTTCTCTTAAAGGAGGGGGGGAGATTTTTTTTTTTAAGTCACTTGAGTTGTAAGCTGCTGAGCCAAAAATGAAATTATGTCTTGGCTTCAAGTACTTACACTTGTGAGTAGTAAAATAATAGCTGATCAGCTATGATCCACTTCAAGTGGACTCTTACGTTTGAATTCACATGAAGATCTCTGTTCCAAGGACATGAGGGTGAATTGATAACAGGGAGAGGCAAAAAACCAAGGCGTAGTGCAGCTTAGGCCAGCTCACGAGACAGCAGCCCAAGGCACTCCCAGTGATTTCTCCCTGTCCTGTGGTAACAGCTTGTTCCCTTCAGTTCAGCGAAGCGGCTCAGTCTGGGCTCATGACCAGTTCTCCCGGGTGGAGGGGCAGGAACTCCTTAAGAGTAACTACTGCCATATGAGTAACGTTTGATAAAAAAGACATAAAAATTATATGCATCAGAAAAGATGCATCCCTGAAGGAACTGCTTGGCTTTGTGAAAAGTATAGGAAATCACAATTTCTCAAGCCCGAGAGACAGAAAGTGGGACACTTAGGAGTGCTGGAGAAGGAATTGCCATAATTGTAGAGTATAGTTATGAAGTACCTGAAAACTCCTGTAGAAGTAAAATTCCTTTAGCAGAGTGCACCAGTTGAATTCAGAGTTTGTCATATCCACAGTTTGTGAAAGACAAAAAGAAAAACAGATTGTGGAAAAATTAAATCCCTGCTCTGTGTGGAAGGCTTAAAAATAAATTGTCCCCTGGGATTTCAGAATACGTTTTCATCAGACATTTGAGAATTTAATGGGCTTTCATGTCAACAGAGAATTCTCATTTGAGAAAGGTGATGCTGGCATCTAATGTAGAAAAAATTAATCTCTGTAAAGATTAATGTTAAAGGACTTTGTTTTAGCTGGTGAGAAGTCTTTTGCTGCTGTAAAGACAGATCTTTACAAAATTTATTTTTTAGTATCTTCACCAACAATTTGGGACCTGGAGTTTGCAAAGGAGATTGCAGCAATAACTGCACAGCCTCCCCGAAATGGTTTTGAGGAGATGATCCAGTGGACAAAAGAAGGAATACTGTGGGAGTTCCCAATTGACAACGAAGTGGGTACGTGCACTGTCAACTTTTATTATCTGTCTCAATTTATCTTTTTTTTAAAATTAGGGCATATTTGACCTTTGACTGTTTCAACATAGCATTTCAGCTATGAGTCATGCATTTGATAGTAAACAAATAAAACTTCCTGACTGCCCCAGATCAGAGATGCTTCAGATGAACTCATTCTGGCACTCTTCAGGTGAAGTCCTGCAGGTGGTTTGGCTGAACTGATGACTGGCTGCTGCCAAGAAGGGGAGAACTCCCTCCCTCCCTGATGCTTTCAACACCAAAAGTCCATTCAAGTCTATTACATAATACTTTTTACTGTGCAACTTCTTTAAATTAAGCTCCTGGCAGAAGTTGGGGAATCTTAAAACTGCTGTATGTGTTTTATAATGCTGATTCTGTTCTTCGGTGTGGCTCTCGGACAAGTGTCTAGCTGGATCTGAGTTTGCTGTCTGACAGTTCCATACCTGCCCAGGCCAAGTGTTAAACAGTTGCTCGCTCCCTTTGTTCTATCTGTTTCATAAGAATAAACACTGGACATCTATGTTAATTAGGCATCTTTGTGAACATTATTTTCTTTTATTACCATAAAAAAAATTAAGTGCTCCATGTAAAGTTAAGCCAGCAGAGAGAGAGAGAGAGAGTGAATGTAAAGGAAGCAAAGAGCAACTACTCAAAGTCTACAGTATAGGAAGGGACTTCATAACTTCAGGGAGAGCTTCGCTGTGGGTTTGGGGTTTTTTTAAAGACTTTAAAGACATCAAACAGAACTGCTTCGTAGTGATTCAGTCACTGAGAGCAAAACAGGTCAATATCTGAAGCTGGAAGTCTTTGAAAATCTGCGCTATGCCGAGTTGCAAACTGAATAACGTGGCTCATTGTTTCTTAGTGCTTATTCTCCCCCTATTTGGCAGTTTCTTCGCAGAATTTAATCACTGCTCCCAGAATTGATCTGTTCCACCACGTAGAAATCCAAGTGTGCTCCAGTCATGTCTCCGCAAGCTTGGAGCCATTGCGGCGGATGGTTTCGCTGTTGTCATGATGTGGCTGGAACCAGTTACACGGTCTGGGGCCGGCAGCTGACAAAGTGTCTTTGACCGCCGGTGGTTCCTCTGTTGCAGCAGTGGGGCTGGAGCTGCACTGTCTGGGGTGGGGTGGTGGACGGACAAAGAGTCTTTACATATACTTAAACAAGAATCTTTATTGATTTGTCCTCAAAGACTAGTCATGTGGAAAATTCCAGTGGAGCGTTCCAAAATCTGTCACCTCTCAGGTTGAAATACCAAGTCAGTAAATTCCATCCTATCAAACTGCCAGCCACAGGCTATTAATCACGTCAGGTATGTCAAACCATGGTAAAAAGCTTGAGTACCTCACTCCAATTATATCAGCAAACTGTAATTTCAGTGTCTCTGCAAAAAAAAAAGATGCCCCTTTCTGCTGTTAATTTTTCATTTTTGTAACAGCCATTTCCCTCAGTGGGAAGGCATTACTTCAGCTTGTTCTGTATCAAGAAAGGTGTGATTTTTCTTTTATGCCACAAGCATGTGGTTTCAAAATGTAAGTGCAATTAAATTTTCTGTTGAGGAAGCATGTATACTCAACTTTTAGCATTATGAAAGCCTTTAAAGTTTTAAACTAAATATAAAAAAAGTAAGATGACTGCTTATACCTATTTTTCTTGGCTCCAGACCATCTCTGGTGATCTCGTTAAGTGCTTTACCAAGGCACTGTGCCGTGCTTTGTGGCATCAGGACAAGGTCATGATTTTTAAAAGGATTTTGGTGTGAACTTCTGAAGATGTGGCTAGACATACTGACTTGGTGCAGTGGCCAGCAGCAATCTTCCCCTACACACACCCTACTGCCCTGCTGTCTGCTCCTTCCTGCATGCCCTTTTCCTTGTCTTATGCAGTTGAAATCACTGTTAGGCAGAAAATTACCTTTTTTTTTTTTTTTCTCCTCTCCATCTTTCTGGCCTCTGATTAATTTTTACCAGATTAGCAAACCATTAGTACAGCTTGCATAACATCATTCTCACTCCTCCTTCTTTCTGCTTACCTCTCCTGCTTCTAGTAGCTTTAACTCTGCTCCATGATTGCCATGGCAAAAAGTGGGGAAAAACATCGATTCGTGCCTCCTGTATTATTTCTGTTCATATTGGTGACTCAAAACCTGAGGAAATAAAAATGACAGTGCAGGTTACAGGTACTGCTTTGCCTTAACACCTCATTATGAGGAGCAAATGCTTTTGGTGGGCCAGAGATTGTTACTGCACAAGTGATAGGAAGGTCTCTCTGTAGGCAAAAGTTCGCCAAGTCCTGTTCTCTCTGTTTTGCTGAGATACTGCTCCCAGCAGAGAAATTTTGGATCAGCTTGCCAAGAGAAGTGGCAAAGTTACACAACCATTGTGTCGGGGTTGCTTTACTAATTCTGGATCTGTTCTAGGGTCCTACTGAAGAGCATGATTTGTCTCATTCTAAAAATCCTAAAAAGATAGAATGCTTTGTGCTGAACGGGACCTTTAGAGATCATCTAGTCCAAACCCCCTGCCAAGGACAGGGACATCTTTTCACTAGATCAAAATAGTCATCTTTGTAGTGTGTCAGCAATACTCCATATAAGGGGTGGACGTCTGTGTTTGAGATGACACCTTTAAGGCAAGGTTGGTCATGTCTTGGAAGGATTAATGTTTTAGGTAGAGAAATTCCCCAGACTTTCTGTTTTGTAATATGTTGGGGATTGGAAATGAGAAATTGAGGTAGATGACTTTTTGCTTTGAGGTTGAAAAAGAAAATCCTCTACTTTAGATTTCCTACCGTGCATGTTATTTCAAATTAAGTTTCGGAGGGTAGTGCAAGAGAGGCTGAGGGACAGGTTTGCAGCACGAGCCGGGGTTTGCTGGGGGAGGGTGGGGTGGGGGAGTCATGCAAGCATATCTCATCTGATCGGTTTCCACCAGAGGTTTCAGCCTCTGCTGCTTTGGGCAGTTGTGGTCTCATTTTCTGTCATGCACTTTTGTTTACTTTTTGGAGGACTGAAATATGTGGTCTAACCGAAATATTTGGATTTAACACTTCATCTGCAAACTGTGTATCATGTCTTCGACAAAAAGGAGATCAGAATACGTGATGTTATATTTCCTTCTGACCTGCATTTTTGTTAGGCTATAAATGGTTTAATTTCTTTTGGCTTAGAGATGAAAATTGGTGAAATTATTTATTAGACACAATCTCTCCTGACACTGCCTATCCCCAAAAGAAGAGCATCCAGGAGGCCAAATTTTATTGTCAGCATTACTCAGATTCTTTCAGTAGTGAGTTTGTTGGTTTAGTTTTCTTGGATTTCTGAGACCAGCAAAAGTGTGGAAGTCTGGAAAGGTTGTTGATTTGAGAAAGCAACCAGTAGCATCCAGATACAGTGAGATTCCACCTTGCCTTGGTGAGAGAAAGTCAGAATGGGTAGCGTGGTAAAAGGATCATCACTGTGCTTCTGTAAGTGGACATAGGTTTCCAGGCACAGCAGAAATACACCTTCTGAAGCTGACATTTCCTGTTTTTTTTTCATTTTAACTTTCAACATAAAGGAAAAAGGAGAGAGCGTCTGAAGAAGGAAACGTGCTTTCTTTTTTGGAGAACATGGGAGATAAATGTGATGTGTAACTGGTATGGATAGAGTCACACATTTCTAGGAAAAATCTGTGGGAAAAATAGAGGTACTTGCCAGCGCCTTCAGATATTGCAGTACCTAAAGTTTAAGACAGGAAGGAAGTAATGTGAACTTCACAAGTTGAGAGATTTCTCCATCCCAGAGATGTGCATCATCTCTTCTGAAACTGTAGAAGCTCCAACTAAGGAGAAAGCCTAGAACATGGCTTAATTACCTCAATTTTAATGCTCATGATTTAATTTTGTTAAGTAGTATAGGAAAACATGAAACTGGCTAGTTTAGGAAAACACGTACATTTATATCTCTGGTGTAGATTTCACATTTTTGTCGTCTGAAAATGGTACAATGTTTTTCTCTAATACCAGATTTTTATTTAAAGGTGCAAGCAAATTGGGATCAAATAAAAATTTTCCTGTATATCTAACTGAAGAAAAATCTTTCTTTGCAAATCCCAGTTTGCCTTTTCTTTTTTTTCTTGGAACTGGGAACAGCAAAGGCAGCCTTTTTTCTGTATGTAGGTGTTTGTCTGTAGCATCACAGTATGAACAACGGCAAAAGAAGCCCACAAGACAGAGAACAAAAATTTGCTGTAGGATCTGAGCTGTGCTTGATTAGAGATCTCCAATAATCCCTTATCCCCTGTTCTGTGGGTGTTTTTGAATAGATCATCTTTGGTGGTAGCAGCTAGTGAGATAGACAATATTTTTACATCAGCATATACTCACAGATTCAGAAGATGTCAGAAAAACCAATTTCTGCGCCCATTTGATAGCAATAGGATGTTAAAACCGTGACTCGGAACGGACATGCAAGTATGTGTTAGCTGTTCGGTATTTACGAGGTTGCCTCATTTGTTCAAGACTATCTTGTATTCTTTAATCCTCTGCAGAATTTAGGCAATCAGTGTTTTCTTTAAGAATTTATTAAGAAAGTGCCCCCAGCCAGTTACGGCTGGTGAATCAAAATTTTCAGGTATTGAACAAACCAGATTTTGGCAAGAAGATTGATTTATGGTTATAATTATTCCTACTCCTACCCCGGCATCAGCTTTTAGAGAGATTACCAGCCAGAAAGTTGATTTAAATATTACATATTCTATAAATGTGAGCAGAGCCATTAATTTTATTAATTTAAGATTATTTGCAAACTATATTTTTTTTCATTTGCTGTTTATTTAAATTTTCTTTTATGTTATGAAAATAACGTTGTCTTTTTTTGTCCTTTCTACTAGGGATGGACGATGGTGCTGAATTTCATGAACATATCTTTCTGGACAAACACCTCGAAGGCTTTCCCAAGGATGGACCTATTCGCCACTTCATGGAATTAGTCATCTGTGGGCTTTCAAAAAACCCATACCTCAGTGTTAAGCAGAAGATTGAGCATATTGAGTGGTTTGAGAAATATTTTGAGGAAAAGAAGGAACTTCTTCAAGAGATTTGAGACTTGGGAAAGTGCTTACCCTTGAAACGAAGAATCATTGTGTCGCAAATGACGATTTGTTATAATGGAAATACTGTCAGTGCATAATAATCGTGTGACCTGAAAGTTGTATTTTAAATAATAAAATGAAAGGTCATACTTTCTTATGTGTGTGTCTGTATGTATGTAGATACTTTTGACAACAAAAGAAGGAACTGAGAAGTTAAGGCTTTTGTAGAATGTGCATTTAAAATTTAGTTTATTAAAATAGTTGTCTTTTAAATTTGAAACTTCTGATACAGCTCTAATTTTGAAAAACTGTTACTCAGATAGTAAGGGTTCATTTGGCTAATTCATTAACCACATTGGTATTTGGATAGTGGTAATCCTTTCTTTCCTCCTTTTGCTAATTATCTTCATTGGTTCATTTTAATGTCTTTGTTAATGACCAAGTCATTTGAATGGTATGCTTGTTGGTTCATCTGCTCAATGAAAGGCTGTTGTATTCATGAGATGTGTGAACACCGTAACACTGGTAAGTTATAGAAAATAATAAGTGAGCGGTCAATATTGGGACCGGTGCCACTGATAATGGCTTCAAATTGTAAAAGGGCAGGTTTAGATTAGATGTTAGGAAGACATTCTTTACTGTGAGGGTGGTGAGGCACTGTCACAGGTTGCCCAGAGAAGTTGTGGATGTCTCATCCCCAGAAGTGTTCAAGGCTAGATTGGATGGGGCTTGGAGCAACCTGGTCTAGTGCAAGGTGTTCCTGTCCTTGGCAGGGGGATTGGAACTAGGTGATCTCTAGGGTAGGTCACTTTCAACCCAAAACATTCTATGATTCTGTGATTCTGTGAATTCTCTCTTATCATCCGTACATCCATTCTGAAGCTTTTGATTAAAACTTCCCATCAGTATTTGTTGTTTAAAAATGGGTCTGGATGTCAAGTAATACATAAAATTCTGTTTCACTAGAGCAAGCATTTTTATGGTTACTACAGTGTTTGAAGTTGAGACCTTATCTCCTGCATCTGCAGGGCTAGGAAGGAACTTGGCATTCCTGACAAGGAGGGTTGTTGCCTACAGATTGCTGTCTCATGATGCCACTGCTAGTTTCTGTCCAGTCCTCTAATGCTGGTGAAGCAACTTCATATTTTCTAGATAACACTTTGTTCTAATTAAATGTATATGGTACTTTGTATCTATTAAGCAGTTGCAATATATTTTACTTCAGTTACCTTTAGTTAAATTTTCATCCAGAACTACTCATAATCCGGGATTCTGAATGACAACATTTCTGCTTAACTTTCCAGAGCATTTCCAGCCTTGTATATTGTGTTCTTCCTTGTTCTCTCCAGCCATGTTAGCAACTCTTGGCCCTATGAATGCCCTCCTGCCTGTTTCTCACATTTCCTTGTAAGTCAAGCTGGAAGGAGGATGTATATAGAATTCATTGTAGAATGAAGGTAAATCACTAGCTTCATATGCAAATTGTTTTTAAAATAAGAAATACAAGAAAGTGAATGAAAAATAAAGAGTTGGCCTTTTTCTATAACTTGGAATATTGCTGCTGTAATCCACTCATCTCCAAGACGTTAGTTTGCTTGTCTGGCAAAGGAAAGACTCAGGCTGTGGAAAGGAAAAGGAACTTTTTGACTTTCTGGCTGTAAGAACAGAAAGGTTCAAGTTCTGCAGAAATTTTTAAAGGCTTCCTGGCTATAGAATGGAGAGAGTAAGAATTACATCAAAATATCTCCATTTGGTACTGTGATAGTTTGGTTCAAATAGATTTTGGTTCAATGCCCAGATATGTTTTGCTTAAAAAATATCATTCTTCCCAAATTTCTACCAAACTATAACACACAGCCTGTGTTCTGCTGTATTCAAGCCTTTGCTAAAACAAGGTACAGTAACTTTGAAGTCAGTGCAGGAATCTAGAAATAGCTCCTCGATGTATTTGCATCTAGTCTGTGTTTTGATAGCAAAGACAAGATGCTCGGAAGCTTGGCTCTTGTTGGAAGAAGTTCAGGAGCATTAGCTGTATATGAAAGTACTGAGTTTCCCAGCACTGGGAGCGAGGTGAATGTTATTGTTTAAACAGATTCATTAGGAGGTCAGTCCTCTGGCAAGCTCTTAACAAGAGCTCTTGATGCTTACGATCTTTGGAAAGCTGTAGTAATTCCTACTTATGTGCTTAAATATAGATTTGAGAGTTAATACTAGGCAACAGGATTTGAATAATCAGACCTAGCTGCCCATATGTACGGATGCTTACTGGGACTGCTCAAGGCACACAAGGAGAGCCCTGGTGGCAGGGCTTTTATGTGTGTGGATTCTTTTGGGGTGTACACTGCTTGTAGATAGGCTTTACTACCTTTAAAGCATTGTTTACAGATTAGCCACTTAAAGCATAAAAATCCCCCCTTTTCTTTTGAAGCACAAAGGATAAAAGCTGTCTGCTGTTGTTCAAAGCAAAGCCAGTGCTGCAGCAATTGATTCCCCTCTGAGAATCATTTGGGCTTTTCTTTGGATGGTTGGTTTTCCATGTCTTGTAACTGGTTACGGGGTATTACATGGTAACTCAATGGACTCAGCATTAGGATCTGTCCAAGGCAAAATAGTATTTGTTGTGTTCTGCACTCTTACATTTCCATCTTTATGCATGAAACTGAGGTTTTGCAATGCGCTGCTAATGCTCTACCTCCTTGACACCCACACTGGAAAGTTTTCTGGCTTTGGGGAGAGCTAGGTTTGATGCTGGCCTGGGAGAGCAAGAAGATGGAGCAGACTGACCCAGAGCCATAATTGCAGGGAACGTTGTCCGTGTGCGACTTTTAGGTGACAGTTTTTCCCTCTGAGGTGACTGCAGTGGGTACGTAGCAGAAGGAGGATTTGATGTTGAGTGAAGGTGGCTGAACTACTGCAAAGCTGCATGCAAAGGCTTAGAGACTCTTGGCAACAGTGGTAGCTGCTGTTGGTGCTGAGAATGATGGTCATGGCTTCTCCGGCTTGGCTGCTACAGCATGAAGAAGTCCAAGTTCCATTTCCCACACTTTCTATTACATCTGGGTAGTCTCCATTTTCCACCTGTCTGGTGCTACCACAGTGGTTCCAGAGGGTCTCTCGCCATCTTGGAGGAGATGGAGCATTTGCTCCCCAGCGAGGTATTAAGAAGAAGCTGGAGGAATGATTGTATGGTTGGATTGAGAGATTATCCGTTTTCAGGGTGTTAACCCCTACCAAGCAATTATGCTGCAGCATTGCTGTGGCTTGTGCCTAACTGGAGGCTTGTACGAACACTTACCCGAGCACTGGGAGAAAGATGGCAGTGGCTTAATTTAACTCTCTGGACCTGGCAGAGGGGCTAAAATGCAGGCAGTTTTTGCTTAAACCATTTATTTTTAGATGACAAAGAGCCTGCAGTTTGGGACACGTGCAAGATTTTCCTCTATATCCACTCCATTCATTTTAGCCCATCTGCCAGGTTTTCACTACAGACACAGTTACAAGTGCTTTGGCAAATCTGGCCACTGCTGCGATGGTGTCCAGCAGGACATGATGAGGGTGTAAATCCCACCCTGCCCAGTGGCTGTGGCATTTTCGTCTCATGATCTCCACAAGATGTCAGTGTAGATTTATTGGATTAGATATAAAAATCCTTGTGCTGTTCCCTCCAGCAGATTAAAGCAAAAACTGTTTTAGAGCTGCACAATAGGTTTGATTGTGCTCTGGAATGTGTTGCCCATGGAGGAGTGAGGTGGCGAGGGTTGGCGTCCAGGGAGGAGAGCGAGTGACACCCTGAAACAGGAGCACAGCTCCTGGCTAAAACATGCAATGCTTTGCCCCTTATTCCCTTGGGGACAAGCTGCATACGCACTTGTGTGATAAAGTGCTCTACAATTTACTCAAAGAAAAGCTGGAAGCCTGAATTAAAACTAGAAGGGCCGGCCTGCATGGCAGGAAGGATGTGAAGGTGGTTGGATCAAGTCATATACTAGAGAAGCTGGCACGTGGTATCCGAAGGTTGCTTGGTTTCTTTACATAGAAAAGTGGTCTTGCAATGTCCAATGAGCTGTGATCCTGCAAAGAAACTGGGACATAGTATCTATCCCAAGGGAGTTACCCTTCATCTTTCAGCTCTTTTGCATATCAGTCAATGCCTGTCAGAGAGACTTTTTAATGCCTGTCGAGGTGAACTGAGACGGATGTCAACAAGAGAGGAGTTTTTCCATGGAAGAAGATTCTCTGAAGTGCTGGCAGTGGGCAGTTTTGTTGGAGATGGTGACGAAAGCCTGGCTATGGCTGCGTGTGGGAGGGAGCTTCCCCAGCCTGACTGAGCCTCTGCCTCTCCATGCCCCGGCACTGCCCAGCCTTTCCTGGGACTACCCTACCCTGGTCACTGCTGGGCCAGCTGACGTTCCCCCGGGCTGCAAGCTCCCAGCTGCTGTCACCACGACAGCATGGCCAGCAGCCAGAGGGATGTTTCGGAGCCAGCTTTCCTCTTTTTTTCCCCTTGCCGCCCCTGGTATTTATTCCCGTTTTCCCAATAAAAGCCAAATGCAATGCAGACCCCGGCGCCTCTCCTTGCAGCTGGGGCTGCGGCCCGACGGCGCTGGCGTGGCGTGGGTGGCCCCGTTCCCACCGCTGTGCTCGGGAGCCGCGGGAGCCGCCGAGCGATGATTCATTTGTGGTCCCGGTCGCTGCACCCTGCCACCCGCGAGGGAGGGAGCGAAAGGTGACGGTATTTGTCAGCGCTGGCAGAAATAGCCACGTTTCAGATTTCACTGGGGAAGTGGGGAGGCAGGGAGGGAGATCAAGACCAGTGTGATGCTCGGCCCCGTTCTCAGACTGCCTCGTGGCCAGGTGTAGGGGGGAACGCAGTGCCCTGTTTTCCTTAAGGGGAAGCATTTGCCCACCTAAATTTGAGGGGATCTGATCCACTCCTAGGATTTGCATTGTGCAGATCAGGTAGAGAGGGGGATACAAATCCCCTCTCCCCTTGCTCTGTCGTCTCAGCTCACCCTGGGGACAGCTGAGATGACTTTCTGGGGTAAAGGGAAATTCCCTAAGAATGCACTTCTGTTTTCCTGCCCTCTATGCCACAGCAGCTGCTGGACTCCACTTGACTGCTGACCACATTGGAGAATTATTCTTATTTTCTTGCTGGCTAAGGGATTTTGCCTGTTCACGGGCTGGACTCTGCCCACTGCTTGCCCCTGGCATGGGCCAGAGGCTGGGATGTGCTCCTGAGCTGCCCAGGGCGCTCTGCAAAGCTGGGCAGTTTTCAAAGACGGGATAATCTTATATTTAAAGACAACTTTTAAATGGAATGGATCCTGTTGTTCAGCACACCCGTTGCCACACTGGATAATGGAAAAGGTGTGAACAAAGCAGCTACCAAGATTTAAGGGCAAAGCTGTGATCTTGTTCCTCAGGTTAGTGATTACCTCCTAAAATCAATGGGATTGCTCAAGCAAGTTGCCATTTTGAATCTAAGATTTTACGGTGAACTCATCCTAAGCCTACCTGGTGAGGAGATGTTTGCTTAGTAAGGGGAAAAATAGAATCAGAAGCACATACCAACAGCTTCTCTCAAAAACCTCCCAGTTTCTTAGGCCAGGGTTTATTCTCTTTTATATATATATATGTATGATAGCAGCAAGTGCAAAATTGTTTTTAAACGGATGTAGATTATTTTAAAAGGTGGATTTAAACCCCCACAAGTTATAAGACAAAAAGTAGGGAAATAAGAGGAAAAGGTTGAAAATAAAACATAAGACATATTTCAAATTTAGCCTGATTTTAAGATGAAAATGAACATTTCTGCTGTGTTGGTCTCAATGTGACCAGCTCAAAAGGCCCTGTTATCATAGAGTTTCATACCCTGGCAAATGTTGTTCTAATGAAATTAATAAAAGATATTTTTTAAACCCTCTCTTTTGAAAGCAACTTAATATTGCTGCTTTTTGAAAAGGGTTGTTTTAGGACAGTCACAAGATATACAGGCCTCAGTGTGGCAGTGCTATATCAGATTGGCAGCGATACTGAGCAGCAATATCCAGACACGGATTGTGCCAGTATCATGAGGGTGTAAATCCGAGTTTCCGATTGCTTCAAAATCAGAAGCAGCTGCCAGGCACATGAAAGGTTGCTTGCCTGAATTCAGGGCTGCAGTCAAACTGGTTCCTCTGTCATTGCAGGCTGTGTGATTTACTAACCAGAGTGGCAGAGGGGGATGAAGGCTGCCTGAAGCCGCTCAGGACACCACCATGGCTGCATCCCTACTGTCAGGATGCAGCAGGGAGAAGAGGAATTCCTCAGTGCTCTGCAGAGGGCAACCATCCGCTTCCCTTTCTCCCAGACCTGAAATATCTCCTGTTCCTCAGTAAGTGCCTTCTGCAGATGTGTTAAAAGGGACTGTTAAGCTTCCCTGCTGTGGGGGCTGCCCAGCTTCCATCCTCCCCATTTATAGAGAAAAGACCCTAATCTGATGGGTGTTTGCAAATGTGAAAAATGAAGCTAAGGCTCCTTTCCCTATCTAATAATTCTAAAAATTTGGTGAAACAAGCTTGGCTGTCTTTCCAGGTACCTGCCATGCCTCTTCTACTTGCCCAGAGCTGCCTTTTGTCACTTACTCACAGAAGCCATGGAGGCCTGACCCTGTGTGTTGGCTTCCACGGCAGTTTTGCTGTTAATGCTATTGCTTCCAGCATCAATTCCCATGTGAGATAAGTCATGTAGCCTTGTTTGGAAAGTCAGGCTGGGGCCACCCTGTGGTCAGGTCCCTACTGGAGGAGGCTTTGGGGCTGTGCATCTGACAAGGAGAGATGTTGGAGGGGATGTACCTTCTTCCAGGAGGCATTGACTCCCCAGTGCGTGTGTACCATGTAATATGTATGTTTGGTGTGAGCGTAACCGACACACCCGAGGCAGTTTTTCTGCAACACGATGATAATAGGACTCACTGAAACTGTAGCTAAAACACCCAATCCTGACATTTTGCCTCTGTGAACCAAGAGGCTGGGAACGGCTGGCTTTCCAGAGCCTCACTCTGTGCTGTGTTGCATGGTGGGTCATTTTCTTCACAGAAAAGTGACGGCTAAGAGGGCAGGGGAGCAGCCCTTGTGCTTTTGAAGGGACACATTTTATTTTGGC
Source organism: Empidonax traillii (assembly GCF_003031625.1). Classification (NCBI taxonomy): domain Eukaryota; kingdom Metazoa; phylum Chordata; class Aves; order Passeriformes; family Tyrannidae; genus Empidonax; species Empidonax traillii. Next base: position 174,992 of record NW_020955412.1, read on the forward strand.
AGCAGAGAGCAAGGGAAGTGGGCTTGGGTTGGCTGATGCTTGGCCTGCAGCCCCCTAGTCCCTGAGCCATGGCATACCCAGCTGCACTCCCACTGGCTCAGGGCTGTAGCTCCGGCAGCTCCTTGAGCCCTGAATTTGCCAGAATTTTATAAGAAACCTGGGTTTCTGTCCCAGCAGTAATATTAGAGTTTGATTGAGACTGTGCAAGGCATTCGCAATTCCCAATGGACTTTGGCATTAACTTACTCTTAGTCTCTTTTTCTGCAGCACAGCACATCCTCCAGATGGGTGTTAAATCAGAATACATCTGGATGTAGGAAAGTAGACAGATTTCACCCATCTTATCACCAGCACTGAAGTATTTCAACCACATTGCAGTGCAGGGGAGGGCTCACTGCATCCCTCCCTGAGCCATTTTACATCTCCTTCAGTTGCCAAAGCACTGTGTTGGTGACAGGAGCAGACTTGGGCATGGCCAAGGAGGCCAAAGATGGCACTACTGCCTGATCAGGAGGCTACAGGGGATGTCCCTGCTCTTCTCCAGGATACCCAGTGCCTTGAGACCCAGCAGCATCACCTCTCTGGCCATCATCCAGAACCAAGGGATGAGTGTTGCAGTTTTCCCTCTCACCCAGCCCTGGGAAAAGCACTGAGACTTGTTAATCAGATCTTCTCCCTCCTCTCACCGGGTGGAAATGGGGAAGCAAAAACTTCCATCCTTCCTCTCCTGGCCACGATGGGAAAGAGAAGTTGTGTTTACATTCTACTGCCTTGTAGCTGGAAGGAGGAGGAGAAAAGAGAATGTGGAGAGGGAGAAAGGAGAGGCTTGGGGTGCGGAGATGCCCATCGATGACCACACTGGGGTCTGCTGAAACCTGAAATGGGCACAAAAGGTGGGCAGTCTACAGTGTGGCACCCCCACTTGTAGACAAAGCATTTACTGAGTCACACAGTAACAGCGCAGGGCAAACTGGGAAGGCGACCCAGAGAAAAATCTGTCCCATCTGTGGTTGTGTCAGGGGTGTTGCTGGATGTTATAAATAACATTTAATTATTATTATTTTTACTTGTCCCAGTTCTTCCCAGACAGAGAAGGTCACTCAAGCCATTGCTCAGGAAAGAAAATGGTCTTAAACTGGTAAAATAGAGCTAAACTCCTAAGAGTTTATTCTTTGTTTGTTTGTTTTCATATTTCCCCCATTATTTTGGCATTCTCACTTTGCTGAGCACTGACATTTCCTACACACCTCACCTGAATGACAGTTAAGCGTGGCATTTAAAAAGACAAGGAAGGGTGGAGTGACACAGAGATATGGAGGTGAGTCTGTGTTAATGCTTGGCAAATAAAAAAAAGAAATATAAAAAAAATTTCTTGGTAACAAGCACCAGAGGTATGTGCCACAGCTCTGGGTGCTGGGACTGCAGCAGGGAGCAGGCAAAGGGAAGCTGGCAAAGGGAGTGCAGCCCCCTGTTGCCCCTGCCTGTTTCTGTGGGATCCCTGGTGTGGGGTGAGAGCCTTTTGGGGAAGGAAAAACAGCCCTTCCATCCAGACAGGATGAGTCTGGACACCAAACAGGATATGCTGGTCCTGGAGAGGGTCCCTTGTGGCAGATGTGGAGGCAGCTCTAGGGTTATGGCCGTGGCTTGGCTCTGTGGTGTGTGGGAACAGTCACGGGCACTGAAAGAACACCCCATGCACGTCCAACTGCTGTGTGGCCTGAGGTTATCAGCCTCATATATTCAAGCTGGAAGGAGTTGTTACTGCTGCAAAAGGGTGCAAAATCAGGTATAAAATGGGAAGAGGTTAAAATCCTGTGGCAAGTTTCCCCTACGTTTTTTTTTTTTTGCTCTCCCTATACTTAAAAAGAAGAAGTTGAGGGGCTTGGGGCCTTCCACAATCATTCACCTTGGGATGTGGGCTCCAAACCTACCCTATTTAGATCGTAAGCTCCTTACTTTGCTGTGGTCTGGGGATGAACAGTAACTGTGGTGTGGGATGAAAAGTGGCAGTGTGACCCTGCCCAGGAGTAAATGACTGTGGTGGCTGTCAAGTAAATGCAATAAAAAAATTATTGTTGCTGTTAACATACCTCTCCTCACTCTGATTCTCATAATTAGGCCAGATAGAGCAGCTGCTAATTTGAGTAGTTTCTGTGGCTCCCCTCTGACAGCCTTTTTAGCAGCAGTCCCTGATTTTAATTGGGCTATGGAAAGACATTGCCCTTTTCTGAACCATTTGCTAGACCTGCTCACCTCCACTAACAGTGACACATGATTTTACTGCACAGAAGCCAATGTAACAAATCAACAAATAACTCGTGGTATCTGATAATCCAAGTGACGTGGGTGATTAATTGCCTAGAAACTTACAGGAAGACACTCTCATGCTGGGTTTTTGATGGTGAAAAATGAGCTGGGAGTACCAGGGTGCATGGTCCGGCTTTTTGCAGGAATGGAGATAAAGATTTGAATCCAGGACATTCAGGGCTAAGTCAGTTCAAAGGTGTCTGAAAAGGGTTTGTCTCTGGGATCACTGTGCATCCCTCTCCACCAAAATGGTCCTAAATGGAGATAGCTGTGTTGCACCAAGATGCTTTCTGGAGAGTAAGGCCATCCATGCCATCCCATGCCACCCTAGAACTCCTGAATCTCCCAGGTGAACAAGACCTATCATTCATGTATCAAGAAGTCAAAGTGAGGCAACATAACCCTCTAATCTGATATAATGTGCAATGCAAGACGTGTGGCCTATTAATTTCAACTAGAGCATTTTTTCCCCTTCTTTCAGAAAAAAACAAGCAAACAAGCCAAAAATTTGTGACTTAATGATTTCCAGCAACAGAGAGCCCACAGCATCACTGAGTAAATTGTTGCAGGGGTTCATTATGCTGATGAAATCAACAGAGTTACTGAAAACTGAAGTTATATCAGTGTAACTGAATAAAAAATTTGGCCTAGTTACCCGAAAGGAGCAGCACTTTGAAGTCTCTGTATGTCTTTAAATAAAATTATTCTCCAGTGGAAGATGCAGAAATGCAAGACTTTTCGTCTAAAGCATGCTACAGCAGTCAGTTGGTCTCCAGTATACTACTGGAATATTAATGCAAAAATCCAAGTTGCACCCATGCTTAAGACAGTTAATTGGACTTATTTAACACATCAGTCTGTCTGTTGTCGTTAGGGCTATATTGCTGCTGGCTGTGATAACATTTTTATCTGTTAACTTCCAAGCTGCTGCGAGTAACACAAGCTACTCATGAAATGAGTCAGCTAACTTTCCTTTTAACTGTTTGTTCTGCTCACTGACGGTGTTATGAATGTTGTGGTGGTATGACAAGCTGGTCAACACTCATTCCTTTAAAGCTTATGTATCAATTTTATTGTCATAATAGGCTTTTTAAAAATGGGTTCAGAGTTTGCAGCAGCTGGGCAAGAAATATTTGTCTCTTTAGTGCAAAGACCTGAGTGAAAACAATTGTTTTGATTTATTTTAAAAGCATCTTATGATGGAAATTGGTGTTACAACATCCAAGCTTTTGCTCCCACAGGAACAATTATTACAGACTATCTGAATTATCCAGAACCAGCCGAGGCAGATTTATACTTCAACTGCATTATAAAGAAATACACTGCAAATCACCGCAACAAATCATTACTAATCACAATCAATCTGAGTGATTAAAGCTCTGAAATCTCTCCTGAAGTTGCGTTAATAAATGTGAAATTGCATGCAAATGGCACTGTGGTTCTTAGTCCCAGCCAAATGTTATGTCTTTCATCACCTCTGTCACCCAATGTGTTGGAAGGTTTTCCCTTAGGACAGTGTCTTGATAAATGGCTTTTCCCTCTTGGATGAAATTTCCACGAGAGGACTGAAGACCTTTATCCCAGAGAAAGAAGGAACACCGTAGCTTGTTACACCCTAAAAAGATTTTAAGACCTATAAATTAGTCACACCCTTACTCAGGTAAAATATTTTCAGACTAGCTAACTTATCTCTTCACATGAGAAATGTCTGTGGTATTCTTCTTAACTTCCTGTGCCTAACTGCTGGGGCTATGGTTGCTATACACGGCCAAGAAGCTACAATTTCCCACCCCAGATGTAAATAGGGATCTCCAGCATATATTTATCTTTTCTTTCTATACATCACAGAAATATTTTGAAGCTTAAGAAGTCTCTTGGTCTAGGTTTATTCAGTGTTTCAATAACCTCCTGCGAAAATGCTCACAAAGGATAATTCTTCTTCCTGGTCCATGATATTTTACTTGTTCGTTAACTCAATGTTTGCTTCATGCTGATTATAAGGTCATAACACCACGGCACTGAAATGCATAATTTCCAGAGGTTACTTGCTCTCTTAGCTGGGAGAAAATGAGGAATTACACCCCAGAAGCTGCTTTCCAGATAGAGGGTGGAGACTGCTCTTCTGGGACTGCAGAGTGAGGTGGCGATATGTGGTTGTGCCAGAAGCCCACTGTCACCAGTGCTGTCTGGGATCAAAGGGTGATGAATGACCTCAAGTATGTTGCTGACATATGATGCTGACAGCATCTGAGGAAGGCCCTGTAAAATGTAATCCTTAATCCATCTCCTTGGGAGCCCAGAAAGGCTCATGTAGTTGATGGGATGTGAGAGAATCTGAGCCCTTCAAAGACAGAATACAACCCCTTCCATGCCTACTGCACTGATGTGAACTTGGCCTGCACAATAAAAGCCTTTTACAATGTCCCTTTGTTTTATCCTCATCCAAACCAGCCAAATCAAACAAAAAAAAAGTCCCAGATGACCAATCACTCACTTGTCCATAGCCCCCACGAGACAGATGTGAATGTCTGCCACCTGGTGTAGATGGGAGGCAGATGTGTTTCCAGACATCAGTGTGGGCCCCTGGCAGATCAGCAGTGTAATTGCTGAGTGGTGAATACCAGTTTGTCATGTTCTGGACTCCTTCCCCATGTACACCCACTTTATGTGCTTTTTTTTCCTGTTTAGAGAAGAGATTCTCTCAGCCCATAAAACACCCCTGTAGCAAGATAGCTTTGTGTGGCTCTCCTCTGTGTGGCAGAGGTGACAGTGAGGATGCCCAGTGTAAGGAAACCTGAGCACCACAGGAGATGGCCTCCAGACTGCTCTGCTACTGAGTGGCCTTTTGAGGTCACCTCCTCCAGCCACTGCGCTGCAATAAAGGGTGTTCACACTACATCAGCAGCACTGAGAGCAGCATCAGCTCTGGTTGGTGTTTGCAGCAGCTGGAAGAGGCACTGATGAGAAGAGATGTCAACAGATGCTTTAGGATGTTCCCATATCCCAGCACAGCACAGATGTACCTCAAAGGCAGGAGGAGGTGACCCAGATCTGGTGCATCACATCTCCCCAAAGGGTGTTGCTGCAAAGCAACAGTTCTGGATGCAATTGCTTCTTAGTGACAGGAATGAGGTAGGTGTGTTTTAATGAAGAGTGGCTTTAGCTTCATCAGGAGTCCCTGTGTGGGAAGATTGCTCTGCTGTAGGTCAGTGCTGTGGGTGGGTTCACTCTGCTCCTCCACATGGCCAGTGGCCCCAGGTGCTGCAGGACCACCCATCTGGCTCTGGCCAAAAGTCATTTGAAATATCTCCTTGCTGGTGGTGCTGGAGTTGACGAAGGAGGTGATGAGGTGGACTGATAGTTGTGCCTTCTGCAGAACAATAGCTAAGCAAACATTTGAGGGGGCAGAAAGTAGTGAGGGGAGAAAAAGAACCTGTATTTCTCTCCTAATTTCAGCTGGGGTTAAAACATGGTGATTTCTCACGGTGTCAGGATACTTGTGCTTGGCTAACAGGTTGATGTGAGCTGCAGCTGATTCAAACCAGCACATTTTAACAGGGTCAGCTGGCCACGGAGGCCAATCATCTTCTTCCTATTGTAGAAGTCGAAGGGTTATCTCCCCAGTAGGTCTGCTTTGATTTAACACTCTCCCCGAAGGACTCAGGAGTGCTTCCACAAGCACTTAATGCTTCTGTAAGCCTACATTCATCCCTACAAATGTGCACGTGGTTCTGTGTGTGCCAGAGCTACAGCTCATGAGGTATCACAGAGCATTTCTGCTCCATTTTTTTTCCATAGTCTTTGTAAGAATTCCCTATTTTTACCCTTAGCTGTTACTTACTAAGTTACAGGTATGTACTTCAGAGGATATTCACCCTTGGCTTTCACCCGAGCTTACCTGGATGGCTGCCTGAGAGCCTCCAGGTTAATTCTTACCTTCATCTTGTCCCATCGTATAAGGATAAAACCTGGCACCTGACCCTAGCACTGCTTTTCCATTCCTGTGAACATTTCTATGGTTTGCACGTCTGAGGCTGTGTTCTGCTTTTCTATCAAATACTCACTGCTGAAATGAAATTAAATCCTTTACCTCTCAGCTGACCATGAGGTGCTGTGTTCAGCAAACACAGGTCTGCTCTTCAAAACCTTTCATGCTGCTTCTTAGTGCACTATCACTTTGTAAATCAGTGTCTCACTTCAATAGGGAAGATGATGTTTCTGGCACTGGACATAGCTGTTTTCTGAAAGGTCTCTCCTTCTCCTCTGTAATCTTTCTCTATTTTATTGTGCAGGATGTGCATGCTTTGCTTCTCAGTAAGTACTAGAAAGTTTTGTTTCTTTTAAGTGAAAAAGATCTTTGAAGAGCCAGACACTGATAGTATGTGCTTCTTTCCATGCTTTTGACAGGCTTCCATGCCATTTTCTGTAAGTTCATCCTCGGTGCTTCTTGCCAGTGTCTCCATGGGCCCTCAGTTTGTATCCCCTTTCTGCACACATTGCTTTTAAAGTAGCTTTTCCTACCTTCATGAAAAGTCAAAGAAAATCCCTTGCATTCCCAAGATGCATCAGCTCCCTGGAATCCCTGGTTGCTGCCACAAGGTTCCCTCTCCACTCATTGCCCTGCCTCACCGTCGCTTTTTGCCCTGCCCTGACTTCTGATACGAAACCAGCATGCTCTGCAGGTGAGACCAGCAGAAGAGTGGCTGATGAAAACAAGTCTTTGTTATAATAACAGGTTAACAGGTGGAGGGAGCAATCTGAGAGGGGGGAAATCTACCTTACCCCTGTAGTACCAGTAACAGCTGACTCTGTGGTTCTTCCAAACAAGAATATTCTGGTATTCTAAAGGCAATTGGTAATTCTGATTACAGTCCATGCAGAATTTAAAGTTGTTATCAATCTTCTCTCCCGCTCGTCTGACACCAACCCATTTTCAGTCAACATACTCATTTTTAAGTTGCTATTAAGCCTACAACACCGGCATGGCATTTTGAAGTAAATTCAGTAGCAGAGGTTGAGCAACACTCACAGATTACTAATTTATGTAGCTTTATTCAAAGTGAAGCATAAAGATGGTTTTAAATCATAGATTCATAGAATGGTTTGGGTTGGAAGGAGACTTAAAGATCTCTTAGACTCATGGCTGAATATAAATTTGTATGCTTGATAGCACTATATAATAGTATTAATAAGGTACTATTATTAGTCTTTTATTACAAGTCAAAGGAGGTGATTCTGCCCTTCTACTCTGCTCTCATGAGACCCTACCTGGAGTACTGTGTCCAGCTCTAGGGTTCTCTGCACAAGTCCAGTGTAGATCTTGTGATGAGAGTCCAGAGGATGACCCTGAGGATGATCAGAGCAGGAGCACCTTGCCTATGAAGATAGGCTGAGAGAGTGGGAGTTATTCAGCCTGGAGAAGGGAGACCTTATAGCTGCCTTCCAGTACCTAAGGGGGCTGCAACAGTGCTGGAGGTGGACCTTTGACAAAGGCATGTAGTGGTAGGACAAGACATAATGGCTTTAAAATGAAAGAGGGTAGATTTGGATTAGATATTAGGAAGAAATTCTTTTCTATGAGGGTGGTGAGGCACTGGAACAGGTTGCCTAGAGAAGCTGTGGAGGCCCCATCCCTGGCAGTGTTCAAGACAAGGTTAGATGGGGTTTAGAGCACCCTGGTCAGTTGAAAGGTGTCCCTGCCCCTGGCAGGGGGGTTGGAACAAGATGATCTCCAAGGTCCCTTCTAACCCAGACTATTCCATGATTCTATGAAGTCAAAACAGAGGACTGCTCAGCTCTCCTGTCTCTCAGGCCAGGCTTTAGGTAAGTGAATTTTCTCTGCCTGTTTTTCTTCCTCAACTACAAATGGAGGTGAAGGTGATTGGCAAGGACCAAAACTCCAAGTGTTAAATGCCTGAGTCATGGCAGGTGAATCTTACACACATGGTGAACTGCTAAATGAAGCCACACACAGGTTCTTAAATGCCCATCTCCCCAGAAGCCTTGGACAGCAGAAAAAGGACTTGAAAGCTGCTCTTCTGCCTTATGACTGGGAAGATTGCAGGAACTTTCCCCTTTGCCTGAAGATATTGTTAGAAGGCAGCAGAGGCCCGTTTTACCACCATAACAAGTTAATGAACTCTGTTTTCCCCCAACTTAGCTGAGCAAAGGTTTTGTGTAAGCCACATGCACTATTTTGTGAAACAGGGCTTTTCTCCTGTGTTCTTGCTGTGCCCGCAGTGATATGGCCAATAATAGCTGTTGTCTTCTGAAAAGGAAAAATCATATTTCTGAATTGTTTCCAACGGCCTGGGTTGCTCTTTTGGTTCCTGACTAAACTCACGGCATTACAAGAAATCCCCGTCACGAATTGTCTGCTTCCCCCACCAAGCCCTTGTGAATCATCCACAAGGGAACAACACAACGCCGCTACCGTGCTGAGCGTAGCAGCTACCAGGCTGCTCTCCTCGTCTGCTGCAAGACGATGCCCAACATAAGCATTCAACAGCTTTTGTGGGTCGTTAAGAGGACTTTGAAAAATTTTTGGCCTTTTTTTCATCCCAGTTGATTCAACAAGATATGCCGCCATGGTTTTGCAAAAGAGCTTTCCAGAAACTTTTTCACAGCAGGGTTGCCTATGACAAGAAGCGAAAAAAGTCTTTGGAAATCAGGGAACTTATTCTGCGGTGCAATCTGTGTAGGAAAAAGTTCACTCGCCGCTTTTTTTGCTTGGCTCTGCCACTGCAGATTCAACATCTCTCAGCTTCGATTCCTGCGAAGCACTCTCAAAATATTTGTCACAGTCTGCTTTTGCTTGAAACCTACGGAGCAGAGCAAGCTGTGCAACACAGCATGCCAGCATGCTTGTGAAAAATCCCTTCTGGATGCCTGTCACTGCTCTGCTTAGCACTTTGCACTCTCTCTCTAGCCATTTTCTTGACCTTGTGTTTACCTCCGTGGCACTTACCCACTTCCTCGCTCAGCTGCAGATCCTGTTGGCTGGCTCAAACAGTGCTGCACACACAGCAATCTGTCTCAGCTAGACCGTAACCCCACTGAGGAAGAGATATGCTGATTTCATCTGACATTGGCACATGAATTTGATTAAATTATCAAAGAATCTATTGATGTAGGTGTTTTTGTAGACCTGTTTGCACGACTTCATAGATGTTGCTCAAATGGAGGTTTTTTCTGACCACTGTAAGAAAATCTTGGATTTGATCACGGAGGAGGAGGAGTGCTACCCACGGTGTAACAGCGGTGTTTGGGATGAAGAGCTGTGTAACCAGTGTGTCAGTGATCCACAGCTGATGTTTTGCTAACCACATATCTGGCCTCTAAGCCACTCTGGCTGCTGCTATCACATCACCAGCAACCACTGAGTCTCTTCTCTCACCTGCAGCTGGATCAAGCTGAAGACCAAAGAGGGGCTGAAAGTGATCTGAGTGACTGCTTCTGTAGGGACTTTCTTCTGGGCTGTGTTGGGCCACAAAGTACTGTTTTGTCATGCAAGAAACAAGAATTAAAGATTATAATGCCAACCTGTAATGCTCCAAAACTGCAGGAGGACAGGTCATATTCCTGAAGACCTGTCAGAAAAGCAAATAAAACTGAGAGCTGTTCTGGTGAGTCAGAAATACTTGGTCGCTATCTGCAAACTACGACCCTCAATAACCATCCAGCTTCTGAGAAATTCAGTGTACTCAGCAGTGAGTTTCACAATTTTCCCTCTCAGCTACCAGATTTTGATAGCTTTTTAGGAACATGATGACATAATTTTGGGCTTCTTTGTTCTCTGTCTTTCTTGTCCTCTAATTTTCTTATCGTTCCCACCCTTCCGAGAGAACACAGATGTCTGAATACCACCTTCTTCACTCTTTCTGCCTCTCTTCAAGCTTCCAAATGTTCATCATTGGTTGAAGCTGTTGCCTTGGAGGGGTCTGAATTATATAGGTGCCAACCTCATCAGATAAGAGGTGTAAAACACATTATTGTTGTCCATCCATCAGTCTCCACAGTGCCAAACCTGGAGAATGTTGGTGACAAACCAAGTCATCTTCTGGCCTTGGGCTTCTGCCTCTGTAGTTTCCTTCTCCCCAGCCTTGTGGCTCTGGAGAGGGTAAGTCCTTCCCTTGCCTCTGTGCTTTTCAGCAGCGTGAGGCATGGAGTCTGTTTTGGCAAACTGACTTTGAATGGTTGCATGCTGCTGTGCAGGATTTTGGATGTTGCTCTGGAGGAGGCTGTACATCTGCTTCAATCCCTGGGTGCCCCTGTGCTAACAGGGCCTTGAGGAGGAAGGGTCTAGACAGGCTCAGACTGGTGCTTGTATTTACACTCCCAATTTAGTTTCAATGTTAAAAAAACCCCACTCATTAGATTCACATGATGGAGCAGCAAAGAAAGTGTCTATTTATGGAGGCTGAGGAAAATCCACAGAGATGTGGGTTGCTGCTATTTGTCCGAATGGCGCCTCCTGACATCACGAGTGGCTGGAAAGGCTTGTTCAGGAACAACAGAGAAGGCAGCTCTGCCTGGCTGTGTTAAAGCCTTAACACTTTCAGCATCTAGAATTGCATTACTTGTTTTTCATTAAAGAAGTCTTATTTTGCAGGAAGTTTAATGGTAGTCCTTTTTGAGTCTTGTGAGAACAGGGTGCTTCTTGATTGTTTGCAAAGTGACCGCACAGCAGATATTTTACAGAGAGTATGGTGAGGGGTGTAAGTAAAACAAAAAGGTTTCACTAAAATAAAAAATTACAGGAAGATATCAACTGAAAGGAAAATACATCCGATAGATCTGGAAAATAAACAAGGATTTCTGCTTTTCTGCACTGAATTACCTGTAATGTAAAAATGCAGTTTTACAACAAAACTGAAAGGTTCAAGTTTTTAACAAACCCATATATGTTAAGGAATTCCTTAAAATTCAGTTTTGTCCCTTGTTCATTTTATTTTGACTCATGAGTTCTTCTTCAAGTGTGTATCCAAACACTCAGTGGCTATCACTGCTGGGTCCTCCTGAGTAGATGGCTTGCAAGAACTGCTGAGGGTGCCTTG
>NW_020955412.1:186736-189014 GCF_003031625.1 Empidonax traillii
GGTTCAAGTTTTTAACAAACCCATATATGTTAAGGAATTCCTTAAAATTCAGTTTTGTCCCTTGTTCATTTTATTTTGACTCATGAGTTCTTCTTCAAGTGTGTATCCAAACACTCAGTGGCTATCACTGCTGGGTCCTCCTGAGTAGATGGCTTGCAAGAACTGCTGAGGGTGCCTTGCTGTTTATTCAGGTGGGTCAAGGAGAGAGAGCAGCTGGCTGCCTGATATACCACTTCATGAGTTGTCAGTTCCTGGCATCCCCGAGCCCATTAATGTCTTGTGCTCAGCTGCTCAGGATGGAGCACCACTGAGCGAAGACTCCTTTGTCAACTCCCAATCTTCCATCTTTTTACAGCACTGCCTGATTTTGCTGGAAACACTACAGGGAATTGTAGACTGGGATACTTACTCTAGACTTGTGAGTGCTGCAGGGCAATGTCAGCCATGCCCCAGGATCAAAGGGAAAGGAAATGCTGACTGATTCATGCATGGCAGAAAGCAAGGCGCAGGACCAGCTTTCCAGCACACACTCGACCATGTGAACTTCACCACAGTGTAGAGTTTTTTAAAAAAAAATTACTTCTGACTGCAACAAGGGCAAAAGCTCTGAATCCATTTGCTCATTAAATCTCCACAATGCTCTTTGTGGTGGGGATGTTAATGTGGCCCAGGTGAACCCTCCAGGAGTAACCCATGCAGAACTGCTCTGGACATCTGTGGAAGTTGCCCATTGACCCTTGGAGGCACAGCACTGGAATGACAGTCTTTCAGTGTCTTTTAAGTATTTTTGAGAGGTTTTTGTTTCGCAAAATGTGCAGTTCAGGGTGCTCTGATACACACCCTCTTTCTTCATGCATTGGCCATTTCTCTCTTCGTTCCATGCTTCTTTTCTATTTTTTTCCCTTTCCTTTCTTGAGGGTTTTTCCCTCATTGTGACTTCTTTTTGTGATTTCCTTATCTCTCCCCATCCTTTCTTTCTTCTCTCTTTTTTTTTTCCCCCTTTGTTCTCACTCTTTCCCTCTTCTCCTTCATTGTATTTCCCATTCTCCAGTGGCTTTGGCACCCATTGGGTTTGTGCCTCAATGAACAGATCTCCACCACAGCAAAGAGATACCAGAGAGTCCAGTTGCTGTCAGACTCAGTTTTTGTTTGCTCGGGTCTTTTTTTGAGGTTTTGGATTTTTTTTTTTTTTTTTTTTTTGTTGCAAGCTGCTTTATCAGCCACAACAGGAGCAAAGAGTGAAAGTGGGTGTCTCTCAGGGAGCTACTGCTGAGTTCTGTGCAGCTGCAGCAGCATTTCTCTAATGTGTGGGTGGACGGATCTGAATAGCCCCATCGTTTACCCCTTCACACCCCATGGCTTTTTCTGCCTCAGTCCCCCTCCTAAATCTCACTGGAGATCCCCATCTTGTTTTTTGCATAAAAAGACAAGCCACCAAACTGCCGCCCAACATGCGCCTTCCCACTGCTGATCACATGGCATGAACTTGTCCGATCGTAGTTGAGGTTCACTATTTGGGGCTTGGCAGATGCAATTGTAAAATTGAAACTACTGGTTGCTGCTCTTATCTGTTTTCAGGCTGATACGTGGTGTGCCTCTGCCTTTAGGTAGAACCGTGCTGGTTTCGGTTTCATCAGCATATTCTCCTCACAGCCCAGGCACGGGCAAGGCTTGCATTTGCAGCGCCACATCTCAAAGCACTTAAAACAGTTAACAGTTAACATTGCAAACATCAGGCTTGCAACGGATAGACATTTTTATACCCATTTTGCAGAGAGATAAAAGAGTGTAGCTGCCTAGGGTTGTTGTCCTAGGGTTGCTGTGGACATTTACCCTATGGATGGTATTTTTTAACTACAAGCCTTACCTACTGAGTGTCCTGCCTGAACACTGCATTCTGTAGTGTGTTAGTCACCAGCAGCATAGGAATATATGCATATACGCCAAAATACTGTCTTACTATTATTGTCTGAGCATATTTGCATCTATATAAATCTAGCATAAAATGCATATAATGTTATCATGCATATGTATTTGTGTGGCATATGCATAATGACCTCTTTGTATGCAAATCCAGTTATATACATACATAAATACGCTTTTCAAGCGCAAATTCAACAATGGAAAAAAATATTTGTTTTGTCAGCCTTCCTGCTGATTCTGGCTATAAATTATTTTTCTCCTTGATAACAGGTAGCTATCAGTTTTCCAGGGAAACAAGGGAAAAGAAGATGAAATAGTTGTCAAGCATTGCATTGTACCATGTCATGAATTTTCC
>NW_020955412.1:189309-201484 GCF_003031625.1 Empidonax traillii
TTTTCAAGCGCAAATTCAACAATGGAAAAAAATATTTGTTTTGTCAGCCTTCCTGCTGATTCTGGCTATAAATTATTTTTCTCCTTGATAACAGGTAGCTATCAGTTTTCCAGGGAAACAAGGGAAAAGAAGATGAAATAGTTGTCAAGCATTGCATTGTACCATGTCATGAATTTTCCTTTCTAAGGGCTGAAGAGAAATCACTGAATTATATTGTAACTGTCAAGTGTCCTGTTTTTAGCTTGTTCCTCAAACACAATAAAATTATTTAATATACAAAAGCCAGTCAGTTTTTCCTTCAGTGATATATAAAGGAAACCAAGAAATGAGAAATGCACCTGAAAATGTTTAAACATTGACAGTAGGATGTGGGAGAATATTGTAATAGATCATATTTACAACAAAACAGAAACTCAACACCCTGGAAAACACACACAGCACTTGAACTGTGTTTACTTCCAGGCACATTGGCCTTTGCATAGGGGTGGGCCGGGTGATTCAGCTGAATCTGAAACCTGATAAACTCTTGCCTTCTGTTTTTACATCACAGCCAGTGATTGCACATGACACATTAAAAACAGATACCGCTATGCTGACACTACCTTTGGTATTTATTGTATTGATCCTGGTAAGGACCATTTCTTGGTCATACTGTACTTCAGTCTTTCACTCATGGGTGTGTATATGTGGGTGCAAGAGGACACACATGTTTAAATGGGAGGTCTTGAGCCTAGATTGTGACAGACTTGAGAGCAGAGTTTGTGTCAAATATTTTCTTCTGTTTATCTTTTGTTTACCAACTGTGGCAGCAGATTCTGGTTCCCAGTAACTCGTGCCTCATTTGAGCCCATTCAGTGAATATAGTTTTGTCCAAATGTTAAGAGCCACGCTTAGTAGGAATTTGAGCTGCATAAATCACACCAACCAGTAAAGTGGTCTTATTATTATTTCTTTTCTTCAATTGAAAAAACATACAAGTGCTTCTGGCATGAGCTTTTGCACAAGAAAATTTAAAATTAAATTCTGATTCCTTATAATAGTGGAACTTAGAAGTGGTTCCATGAAATATTGCCCTCAAATCTTAACTGTTTACATTTTTGCAGATACTAAGAACAAACGAAGTATGAGCAACATCAAAGGAAACTGTCCCAAAACACATAGTAAATATTTTTGCTATCTATTTTTAGTAAAAAATATTTTTAATACTAAATTTTTTTTTAACTTACATAACTAAATATTTATTGTAGCATTTCTTTTAAGCCAGAGTGGTCCAACATCAGCAACCATTGGGTCTGCACCAAGATTTTGGTAGCCCAACACCCAGCAGCTCCATCTCCCAGTCTGGGAAGCATGACCCCACCTTTGTCCCTCTTGACAACTCCCTTTCACCCTTCCTCCTGGCAACAGTGCTTGCCAAGCTCTCTGGCTGCTCTCTACCACTAAATCTGCTACAGAGAAATTGGGGAAGGAGGAAGGGGCTGGCTTGGATTACTGCTGTCTGGTTTGAAGGTTTTTTGTCAATTGCTGGTGGTGAAGAAGAGAAGGAGGGGGGAAAGGAGAAGAAGAAGTGGGAGGACGGAGAGAAGGAGAAGGATGCAACAGCTGCTGTGCAAACCCCGGTCACAGAAGCCCAGCTCCCTGCAGCAGGCTTTGAGGAGGTGAAGGAGATGGTATTTGGCTATTTGGGCAGCTCTCCCATCACCAAGCACAGTTCCCCATCTCCTCTGAGAAGAAGAGGTGGGCTCCCTGAAGGCTTTTTGGAGGCTGGAGTTGCACCACACTGTTCGAGGATCTGCCAGTTCTCAACTCTGAAATATGTCCAGGGAGGTGGGCAACCAGTGCCGTCAGCACATGGCCCCAGTTCTAGCCATACAGATGTAAATCCAGCAGGCCTTGCTGCCTCTAGGAGAGTATTCAAGATTTTAGCCTATGTGTAGGCAGAGATGGACCTAAACCAAGGTAATTTCAAAACCCTTACCATCAAGTACCTGACAACCCTTTGCTGACATGAGTTTTTTTAAGCCTAAGGACTGGGTCTTGGTAGACCTGGCTTCCAAGTCATTCTCTGCCCATGCATTCTCTTTGAGGTCCTCTGCACATTATGAGAGTTCATGGTAGCCACATTTCCCCCCTGAAAAGCAGGACTAGTCATCTTGCCTTTCTTTTGCTGTCTCTCTGCAGTGCCCAGTTAGCCTGTAAGCCTGGATTTGTGTGGCACAGCCTTTTTCTTGTTGTTGATGCAATGACAGAGGGATCAGAGATTATGTATTTTCTGTGCATTGTAAAGTGGGATGAGTGGGATTTGATAGCTAGCTAAAAGTGAGTGGGAACCACCTGGAGTAAGAACCTGGCATCTCAGTGGCCAGTCAGATCCACCATCTGGGGTGGTGAATCACTCAGGGAGAATGTGTTTCTCTCCATTGACCACAGGGTGATCCTAAATGTGACATCCACCTCTCCCAGATGGGTCCTGCTGTGTAAGATGGGAGGCAGAGGGCAGGGGGAAAGAGAGTGGGAGCTTAGCACTACCAAATTGTGGAGAGGGTTTAGCAGATCTTTAAATTCCATTTGCGATTTGTGTGGTTGGTGGGGAGAGATGAGCAGCCTCGGGAGGAAACATAGCAGTGAAGCTCCTGCTCTGAAATGCTGTGCAGAGGGACTGCCTTTCTGCAGTGGCTCAGTAAGAAGCCTCAGATGGGTTGGGAGAGCTTCAAACACTTTGAACTCCCTTGGCAAGGCAATGCCAATGCCTTATTAAACCAGGACATGTCCAAACCCTCCTGTGTGGGGCAGCACTCAGCTACCCTGGGCTGGGAAGGGATGTGATTTAGGTCCCACATCACCCTTCCAATAACCTAGGCTCCTTGGAAACACACATTTCCAACCAAAGTCAGTCCCTTCTTGAGAGACATGGGAGGAAACTGGAAGGGCTGAACTTCCCCATCCTTCCTCAGAAAATGAGCTTTTCCACAGCTCTTATGACACCAGGCAAAAATTGGTATTTCATTGTTGCTTTTTATTCTGTTAAAACATTTGTACTCTCTCACCATGCACACACATGCAGAAAAAAAGAGCTGTACATAGAGTATGAGTGCTTTCAACTTTATGTAATCTCCTGCTGAATTTGATCAAAACCTCAGGAAGTGAATTATACAGACAGTAGTAAAAAGACAGCACAGATCCTTTATTTTGGGGTAGTAAAAAGACAGCACAGATCCTTTATTTTGGCTTCCTCAGACCCAGAATATGAATAGAAGGCTCCACTTTATTCCAGTGATGATAAAAGGCAATCTGCAGGTCTTAAATTTGAAAAAAAGAGCACAAGTTGATGCTAAGGTTGATAGGAGACATGGTATTGTAGAGGAGTGGAAAACAGGAGCAGGAGTAGGAGTAGAGAAACGAAAAGGTGGAGTGTAGGAGGAGGAGGGTGGGAGTAGAAAATGAATTGTGGTGCATCCATCAGCATTTCAGCATTGTGGGAGATGAGATAAACCTAATGCTGTCATTTGTAGATGCAGGAAAATTTCTTGTACTGAGCCATAACTGTGCTGAGCTGTTTTAGGAGCAGGAAGCTCCCCTTCAGCAGCTGAATAGGCGGGTTTGTTCACTGTGGCATCTCCTAAGGGTGGTCAACAGTGTCGGAGTGCACTGGAAGAGCAGTGCAACCAGGGTTAGACACTTGTATTGTGCATGGCATGCATGTCACTTTGTTGCTTTGACTCTAAAACCTGTCAATTTGATTCCCAAATACTTGATGGAGAAAAGAAATCCTATAAGAAAAGTGGGGAATCATGTGCATGTGGACTGGGGCCTTAAAGAAGAACTCACTCACCTGGGCAGTTCTGCCAAAGTCAGAGTAAACTGCCGGGATTACTCTTCCCAGGAAAGTGCACATCATTGTCTCATTGGCCTTAATCCTTTCTCCAAACCTTAGCAGGCCTGGCCCCAGCTGTCAACAAGCACTAGTCAAAAATCCCTGCAGCAGAGCTCAGCCCTGCCCGTTGTGTTGTGAGTCATGGGGACCCACTTGCCGAGCAAATGCAGCATTTGGAAGATTCGGGTTTTACCCTCTCTACCTCCAAGCCCCTCATCCTTCACTGCAAGCTGCTGTCTGTACTCACTGTATATACACTACTAATTTCTGAGCTGCAAGAATATCAGTGACATAGGGCACAAATGTGGCAGAGCCCCACCAAGAAGGTGAGGTGAGCAGCAGCAATGTCATGTAGGGCCAAGAAAAGGGAGTACAACCACTGTCCTGCAAAATGAGTTGGGCTGAACTATGAACAACACCAGGGCTTCCTAAAATCCCGCAACAGTAGCTTTCTTCCTAGTTTTCACAGTTGGCATCTGACAAAGGAAAGTTACTTTTTTTTTCAACATCTATGTATACCAATTGAGTTCAGGGAATAACATCTCTGCTTTTGACAAAATAAAAGAGGAAGAAGTACAAGATTAAAAAAAAAGTCCTTAGAAGAAAGTCTGGGTAATAAATCCATTTCCTTTAGCAGGATGGGTGCCAGTCTGGCTCTTAGATCGTTTTTCAGGCACCCAGGAAAGAAAAAGAAATGTTTCTGTGCTCTTGAGCACTTCTTTTGTTTTGGCTCCCATTTAAACACATCCATTCGCTGCACGTCCCTGGCTGCTTCTCACCATTATATAACCTCTGCTTCTCCTAGGCAGGGTGCTCTCCCTTATTGCAGGGCAACTACTGCAGCCGAGTTGTGTAACACTGCCACATAAAGCTGTTCCAAGTTGAACATGGCATGCAAGTTATTAGCTTGAACTGGGACTATTTTGCTTTCTTTCTTTTTTTTTTTTTTTATTAATCTGAAAAAAAACTGGAAAAAAAAGGTGTTTTCTAAAATCTGTGGGCTAAACAATATAAACTTGTGGGTTGAATCCTTTAAAGGATTTACAAAACATAGAAGTGACTTAAAGGCAAAGCAACTCTGAAATCTGACAAGCAGCCAACCTATAATAAGGTATAATCACCTTTGGCATTTGGTAAAATAAACATGACAAAAACAGTGCTTTAAAATGTGAGCAGTTACTATGCACTCATGCATATTTTGCACAAACTATATAGTTGGGTGTCATTGTGCGTCTTAAAGAGTGTTTTCATAATATACAGCATGTGTATCTAGATGTATGATCTGCCACTAAATTACGTGCTGTGGGCCTAAATCCAGTCTTGTACTCTCTCTCCTTCATTATTGTTACTCATTCTCAGAAAATATTTTTATATGAACAATGAACTGCATTTAAATAACATTAACACTCTCTGCCTCAATGCATAGAGAAGGGAAGAAGAGTAACAGGTTTTCTGGCTCAGCTTTGACAGTTACCCAGCTCCGGTGGTTCTTTGACGAGCAACATCAAATGCCATGGCTGGTTGTGAATTTTGTCACTTACTAAACCATGTCTGAAATATGTTTTTTAAAAGCACTCCTCCTATTGAGAACAAAACAGATTTTATGAAAAGTAGGGTTTGCCAATTTGAACAAGGTGTTGAGTCGTGCCTCATCCCTGGGATCGTTTCCCTAGCTTAAGCAAATGTCTTCTTTTTAAGTTTAAACAGAGTAACACTTCCGAGTTGCCTCGAACATATATGTATGTATGTATCTATATATAAAGATATCTATATATCTTTGTATGTTGATGGGTTGGGGAGACAGAGACGGTGTGATCCTGTAGCTGCTGTCTCTTTGAAAGGGAGGAATACAAGCTTTAATAAATCGCGTGCCCTTGGCGTTTGCCGGGAAAAATAAAAAGCATGTTTAATAGTTGACTTAAAATGAAATTATCCCGCGCTCCCGCGACTGCTCACGGAATAAAACACCGACTCACGGTATGAAAACACGCTCAGCCGAAGGGGAGGTTTATCACTTCGTGAGGCGCAGACACTTTCTGGCGAGGAGCCGGCCTGGGAAGGAGGGAGGGAGAGAAGGAGGGAGCCAGGGCAGCTGTCGCAGCCCCCGGTCCCGTGCGCGGGGGCTGCCAGGGCCCCCGCGGGGCGGGCGCACGGGGAGCAGGAGCGCTCCGCTCGGAGCCAGCGCTGCGGGGATGCTGATGGGAACACCCCCTCCCCACTTCCGTGCACTCCCCCAGCCGCCCCGCTGCACCCGAGGGATGCTTCCCGGCCCCCGCTGATCCCCGGGGGCATCAGGCACCGGGCCCGTCGATGCGGGCGGCAGGACCCCGCCGGCAGCGGCTGAGGTAGAAACACTCGCGGGGGCATTTTCCGTGGCAATCCCCCGCGGTTCGCCGTGCGAGCAGTTACTGCCTTTGGGCAGCCCCGGCCGCAGGGGGCACCGCCGCCCGCCCGCCCGCCGCTTCTCACCCCCCTCCGCCGCCGGAAAACAAAAACCACCCAGACACAGCATGGGGGCACCGGCACCCTCCTGCCAAACCGGCCCCGCGGCGGGAGGCGGGCGAGCGGCGCGGCGCTGTCATTGGCGCGGCGCGGGCCGTCCCTCCCCGCCGGGAGGAGGAGGAGGAGGAGGAGGAGGAAGGTTGGAGGCGGGTCCGCGTGGGGCGGTCGCTTCAGTCGGTGTGCGCCGGGCGGCTGGGTCGCTTCTGTTTGCAGTTGCCGCGGAGGGCAGGGATCCGGGAACTGGGCAGGGGCAGCGCTTAGAGCGGCGGGGCCAGGAGGTCAGGCCGGAGGTTTAGGGCGGCGTGGCCAGGAGAGTTGGCGGCCGCGCCGTCGGGGCCGCGCCGATCCACGCCCGGAGCCTGCATGGGGCGGCGGCGCTGAGCTCCAGCCGCCCCACTGCTGCTGCCGCTGCCGCGCTCCCGCCCCGGCCCCGCCATGGCCGAAGCACCACAGCTGGTGGACATCGACCCCGACTTCGAGCCGCTACCGCGGCCCCGCTCTTGCACCTGGCCTCTGCCTCGGCCGGAGTTCAACCCACCCAGCTCGGCCACTTCCAGCCCGGCGCCGTCGTGCGGCGGGCAGCCCGAGGGGGCGGCCGGGACCGCGGCCGGGGCCGGGGCAGCCGCCTCTGGAGCGCTGAGCGCCGACTTCATCAGCAACCTCAGCCTGCTAGAGGAGAGCGAGGACTTCGCGTCGCTGCCCCCCGCCGCTGCTCCCCCGGAGGCAGCCGCTTGCCGCTGCGGGGACTTCCCGGCGCCCGAGGCCGGCTGCCGCCTCCACCCGCCGGGACCGCCGCCGGTGCCGCCGGTGCCGCCGCCCGTGGCCGGTCTATCACCAGGCCCCGTGGCCGGGCAGCCCCGCAAGAGCAGCTCATCGCGTCGCAATGCCTGGGGCAACCTGTCCTACGCGGACCTCATCACCAAGGCCATCGAGAGCTCCCCCGAGAAGCGGCTCACCCTCTCCCAGATCTACGAGTGGATGGTCAAGAGCGTCCCCTACTTCAAGGATAAGGGCGACAGCAACAGCTCGGCCGGCTGGAAGGTGAGAGGCGGGTGGTGGGGGACGCCCCGTCGGAGGGGGCACCGGGAGGTTCTGCTGCCGCGCAGGCAGGAGCCGCAGCGCTGCAGGCGGCCGGGCACGCCGCGGAGCCTGCAGTGGTCCGGCCCCACGCGTTGATTTTAACCTTAAATTTTTACTTATTTTTCCACCTTTCCAAAGGGAAAACTCCTAAGGGAAAAAAAATAAAAATAGCGTTCTAGTCCTCCCGCCGGTAGGGCGCTGGAGGGGCCGGAGCCACCCCCCCGCTCTCCGCTCTCCGCCCTCCTCCCCCCTCCTGCCCTGCCCCGCCGAAAGCAAAAGTTCACGCGGTGTCACGGCGCCGTCCCCGGGCAAACCCGGCGGGAGCGCTGCCGCCTCCTGCTCCCCTCGGGCGGCCGGCAGGGCCGGGGTTCAACACTCGTGTGGTTGGGGTGGCCATGGGAGCACCGCCGCGGCCCCTGGGGCTGCCCGGCCCCGGTCCGTGCCGGCGCGGCAGGGGTTTGCCGTCGGGCGGCGGAGCGGGGACAGAGGCAAACAGGGATGGGGAAAGAGCGGAGGCAGAACAAGGGTTGCAGAAATACCATGTGTTTAATGAGTAAGCCGCAGCATTTGTCCTGATGGCTTTGTTAAACTTGGGTTGCGGGAGCGTCTTTCTTGTGTTACGTGGTGAGACGGAGCTTCTCCCTCCCTCCCGCGGCGCAGTTCCTGCCGTCGCAGCAGGGTAGTGGGAGCAACCTGTTGGTGGCCGGGATTTGTGCTCAGCCCCGCGCCGGCCAGAGCCGAGCGGCCCGTGCTGCCCAGAGCCAGGCAGTGGGGCCGGATGAGGCGCTGCCACCCCGGCTCCCGGGGGACCCGTTCGCCACGTCCCAGGTGGCCCCGTGGGCACCGGCTGCTCCCCATACAGTTGGAGGGCGGGCGAGCCAGGCGAAGCTTCGGCTTGGGTTGTGTGGCAGTGCCAGGCCCGTGGTACCCTCCAGCTTTGTATCGCAGTGGGTGATAAAGTCTTAACGCTGCTGTCAACGAATCCTCTCTCTCCGAGGCCTCTGTCGAGAACGTGTCACCCACTCGTGCCCCTGTGTGCGGCACAAGCAGCGCTGCGTTTCGTGACACTGTTGCGTGAGAGCACTGTCAGAGCGAGTTTTTTGCCGTCTGCGTACAGGCAGAGCCTCCTCCGCCCTGCGAGGGATTAAATGATGGCAGTAAATGCGTGAGGTGCACGCACCCAGCACGGCATCGGCGCGTTCTGCTGTATTCGTGACTTAGTTCCAGTTAGGGCCAGCCAAACTCTTTGCTTTGCTTTGTAGTATTTGTATTATTTGCCTTTTTTAAGGAAAGAAAGTATCAACTCAAATCCTGTATTTATGTGTTTTTAATTGCATTGCTAAGAATGTCTGTTACATCCGATTTTTGTAAATTTCTGGTTTTTTTTTTTTTTTTTTGGAGGTAAGCAACATCCTGCTAAGACAATGCAGATTAATCTGTAATTCATTTTGCTGAAGGCTTTTAAGCCTTGTAAAAGTAGTTTGTTAGTTTCTATCGATGTGTTTGACTAAAAAAATGTTAAGGATAATTGTCTGAAGACATCTGTCATGAAAAACTTTAATAGGAGTGAAGTGATTGATAGTTGACAACTTTTAAATAAGGTAACTTGTCACTTGGAAATGCTGGGGTTTTTTTCCAGTGGTATTTTAGTCTCCTTAAGTGCCTTTTCAGAAGGAGTGGAAGAGAACTAAAAGCCGAACAAACCAAAATAAAAGAACTCCCAAATTCAAGCGAACAAATAAGAAACACTGATAGCTGTATAACTTGTTAGGCTCTTCCTATTTTTATTGCTGCTCGTCCTGTGGTGCTTCAGAAAGGAAGAAGTCTTGCACACCTCCCCCGATAGAACTCTTCCTATGCTCACATACCTCTGCTATGACAGGGAGAGCTGTTACTGGTATGTTTTTTGGCTCTAGTACCCTCTGGTACAGTGCAGTACGTACCCTGCCACTTCTGACAGGTAAATACGAATGTACTCTCTGTCCATAATTAAATAGTCACTGTGTTATGTACTGGATTCACGTTGCTCTCATGCCTTCCTTTGGCTGCATCATTGCCAGGCTGCCCTGAAAGTTACATACTTGCAGAATTTAGCACTTAAACTAAGTAAGCGTGGCATTTCTGAAACACACTTTCAAGTTTAGTTACCAGCAGCCACTGGGTGTCAATGCTATAACCGATCTGGTTGAGGCGTGCAGCCCGTTTGCCTTGGCTATCATCACTTCTCCACGGCTCATCTTGAGTAAGGATTATTTTTATTTTTTTTCCAGTTTGGGAGCTGTTGGTTTGCTCATGGTCTGGGGACATGGTGTAGGTGAAGGCGTGGGGCTGGGAGCGAATCCTGAGTCAGCCGAGGGCCCCGCAGAGGAGGAACATCGCTCCGGAGATGAGCACAGATTAGCAACGGACTTTTCTGCTGACAGAGGGAGCGCGGGTTCGCGTTAGAGCCTGGCACTGACTTAGGGCTGGGAGTACACTGTGCACTGGTGTGACGCAGTCTGAGAAAGAGGCGGTATTTTTTTTTTTTTTTCCCTGAAATAAAACTTTGAGACACTTGGTCTTGTTGGGGTTTGCATATTCATAAGTGCAATAAGGCACCTTTCTAATTATACACAAAATGTATGGAACACACAAGAACTTAAAAAGAATGTGCACTTTCTGCACAGTGGCAAGGCTGTGTTTCTCTCACCTAGAAAATGAGGTCTAACTGCTCTAATGCTTGTGAATATGTACTGTCCTGATTTAATACCTGATGTTGAACTGCTTTTTCATATTTTATGAATAAAGAAGTTCAAAAGTGCCAACATTATCTGTTAGGAGCTTGAAATAGCATCCAATTTATTCTGAATAAAAACATTAAAAATTGCTTTTTAAATAAGGATGTAAGCTAAAGGTATTACCATAAAATTATCAGTAGCTTATTTAAGTGGGTAAAATTGTTCTCACTCATACATATAAAGTAGTTTATTCCAGACTTTCTTGTCAAAAACTCTGCTTTATGAACTCTAAGGGAGCAAAGTCCCCATGAACTCCCATGGTGTGGCTGCCTTGAATGAAGCACTTGGGATGTGCTCTGCCAGACCTGCTTCATTGTTGGTTGTGAATGAGTGCCGATAGTGACTGGTGTTGCACAGAGAAAGCAGAGGCCAAGAACAAGATGTGTTTCAGAGATAACAAAGAAATTGTTGTGAAAGCTGCACGGAAGAATGAAACTTTTCTCCTAGTAGTAGTCAAGTGAAGGCAAAATTTTTCCTTTCCTGTGATAGTGGGAGACACGGGGCTTAAGGGAGAAGAGACAAGAACTTCAATGCAGCTGTAGATAATTCTTCCTTTACTTAAATCTGATAGCTTTTTGGCTATTCATCATATATAAAATATAAAACATCTCTGTGATGTGCATATTTCATGATGTGTTTGCTTTATGGCAAGTGTGGAGATTTACTGTAAAGATGCTGTCACAGTTAAGCTTCCTTGAATGGTCTCATCCTTTTAGCCTGCTTTTGAAAATGGGTTCAAATAAAAACCTGTAACTTTCTTAAACAGAAAACATGGAGTTTTGGTGTCACTCATCTGTTGGTGGATGTATTGTTGATTTTTCACAGCGGCAGGTGCTAAGGTCACATGAGCATGTATACCTCCTGGACTTCTAGTCCTAAGGAAACTTGATCACCTAAATGTATTTGTTGCCATTGTTGAAGGAATGAGAATAGATATGTAGCTGCAGAAGGATGAATGTATGTAAGCCTCAAAGCCTGAGGACAAATAGGCACGGGACAGGTGCTTTGGATGGCCTTACCATAGGAGTACTTGGGGGTCAGCACTCTATTCTGTAGTGGATTGGTCTCTATGCAAAATGAATTTTGGGTTGCAGTGTATGTGATTTGAAAGCCACATGTAGTAAAAAATATTAGAAAGGCTGAGAAATCAAGAATAATCTTCGATGAAGCTGTTTGAAGCTTTTGAATCTAGATAATAAAGAATTTAAATTTTGGAAATTTGTATGATTTATTTAAAGTGACTACATAGAGTCACAGAGTCATAGAATAGTTTGGATTAGAAGGATGTTAAATATCATCTTTGTGAGGTTTTTATTATGCCTTTTTTTAAGGTGGAAATAACACAATTGAATTGTGCTCAGCTGAACTGAAGTTTGCTTTTAACTGCTGTGTGTTCCCTCAGTACTGGTTACATACCTGTAGTCATTTACCTCTGTCCCTTTAGATGTTGCCCTAGGTGATTTGTGCCTCCCCCCAGCACCACGCATTGTATTATACATACATGCAGCACACGCACATGCATATGCAGATACAAGTGTGTATGTTTGGTTTTCTGTTTACGGATTCTGTCAAGGTAAATGCTATTACAGTCACACCTTTTTATATGTCGCACTAGTAACAGCCTCAAGAGCTGGAAGCTGTAGTTGAGTCTGCTCTGCCATGATACCTGGCCTCAGCTGGGGTATGCTCAGAGAAATGGCCACACTAGTTCCAGCCTCTGACGGCCTTGTTGGGAGAAAACTATTTAGTGTCTTGCATATCTGCTCGCTGCCACCAAAATGTCTCTTGTAGCAGCCTACATTGTCTGTGAGTCACCAGCTTGCACTTTGCTTAGTTTCAGATATGAAAATTCGGCTTAGTCTTTGCAGGTGCAAGGTGCTCTCCTTGCCTGTGCCTGAGTAACTCATAGCGAAGCCGTATCACAATGTTTATCGAAACAAAC
>NW_020955412.1:202486-327835 GCF_003031625.1 Empidonax traillii
CCCGGTTCTTCGTTCACGAAGAGACTGGCCATTATTAAATTGTCTCTTAATTTTCTTTACCCAATTTCTATTTGCTGTGATAACTGTTCATTTACTTTTAAGATTGTAAGTAAGACTAAACACCAAAACAAAACAAAACATGAGTGGCTTTGTATACTGACATAATGAACTAAATTTTCTTGAAGTGCTTGACTTAAAAGAACTTCGATACAAAAGTGATGTAGCTGCTCTCTTTGCCACTGCATTCTTTGTGGCAGAGTCAGCTGCTTCCTTATTAACATTATTTTTGTATTACTTACATGGTTTTACAAGTTATTGGTGAGGTTGGTGGTTTTGGGAACTGGAGCTTTTGTTGCCTGGGATGGAAAGGGGAAACAGTGTGGTACAAAATACTAATTGTTTAGGTGAGGTATGTGAGGTAGTTTTTGTTTTGGTTTTTTGTTTGTTTCTTTTGTTTTGTTCTGTTTGTTTTCTTTAATGCAATGATTGACAGTAAAATAGGCAATATTTTTGGTGTTTTGTTTTTTTTAATAAGACTCCTGAAATTATGTAGTCTTGAGATGTCTACTCAGGCTTTTTTCAGTTTCGAAGCATAATGCTATCTAAATATGTGCATCTCTGTTTACTCAGCTTGTGAATATATTGTAAAAGGAGTGCTTGGCTTTAGGAGTAAAAATGCAGATACATTTTGCAGCCACAGGTTTGTGAAATATGCAAGGCTGTGGCTACAGAGATTCAACCCTCAGCCCTTCTGTTTTGGGAGAAAGTTCATATATGAAACAAGGATTCCTAATGGAAATGATTTTATAACCTTGAGTAATGAATAATAAAATAAGACATAGCAAAGATAACCTGATAAATAGTTTATTATTTTCCTCTTTTAGAAATATGTAGAAGATGGATATATTTACTTTATTGTCAACTCCTGTGAGGAAGGAACTTCAAATTCACGGGTGCTGGCTGCAGCTAGTCGTAGTTAAACATATGGTAGTGCATACTAATATTTTAATGAATCTTTTAGCATTTTGTTTGTAAGTCTGGTTGCCAAAATGGGTTTTAAATATTGGGGAAACTGCTGTTCATGATGATAGATTGCACTTCAGAAATAAAGTGCACTGTGAAGACTCACATTTAGAAGAACAACATCTCTGCTGTTATGTAGAGAGCTTTAGCGTGAATTAATTGATCTGTGAGGACAAGTGCTTTTCACATTTAACTAATATTTCTAAATATACTTACTAAACATTAATCACTTGTGTTCACTCAACAAAGGTGCTTTATTCCTGTACTGTAGTTTGTAATATGCAGTTTAAATGAGCAGTGCAGCAGCTGTATCATGAGGTTTCTTGGTAGAAGGTAGAAGGTGGAGGAATAAAAAGAACTAAGTCAGCTGCTTTTACTGGGTTGATGATTATCTTCTAAGAACTTCATTAGGCCTCATGCTTGTTCTAGATTTTGATAGTGGATACTGGTCTTTACCACATTGCTTAAAGTGATACCTAAGAAGGCAAATGTGTTAAGTTTTGAAGCACCTCTTTAATGAATGGTAGAGGTTTAGCAATGCTTTGGTTTGTGGGACCAGAAGTGGCTCTAGCTTTAAAAGTATAGTCACTTAAAACCTCCTGGGACTCTGACAGCTGCTGCGTCAGACAGAAATTAGGAATTGCTGGAGGAGCGGAGGGCAACACTTGCTTTGCTCAGACAACTTACTTTTGTTAAAGGCATCTTGCATCAGTGCATAGTATCAATGATGTTATAGTTCTGTTTAAAAATACATCTTATTCTAGAGTTAATTAAACTTAAAGGTACAAGTCCTCTCTTGTTCTAATCTTAGAAATCTAGTTTTTGGGAATGCTAGGAATCCATGCAGCTGGAATTGCATTCAATCCTGTCACTGCTTCAAGACAGCATGCCAGGGATGGCTGTGATTGCATCTAAGTAGCCTGTGTTTCTCCAAGTGCTTTACTGGTGTGTGCAATCTAGGCTTGTATTGGTGTGAGCATGAGGGGCTCCTTTTTAATTTTGTCAAGGCTGTTGTTATAGAGGTCTAAGGGGTGTAGGTTCTGAGGCCTGGTACATGCATACTTGAGAGAATGTACTGGGGACATGGTCTCTGAAATACTACATACTCAGATTTAAATTTGGACTGTTTACCAAAAAAGTGCTTGCATGCAGAGATGCCTTTAACCCATAGTATTTGCTGACTAAATGATATCTTCTAATTGTGCTTTGTAATATAAAGAATTCCTTATTTAATTAGCTTTTTTTTTTTTTTTTCTATTTATTGGTCAGTGGCTGCTTGCTGCCAGGCCTCCATGCTTCTATGCCAGGATGTGAAATGATGAAGTGGGCTGCTGTTTGCTTCTTGCATGTTGGTGTGTCCCTCTGAAAATATTAGAGACACCCCTCCTGTAATTTAGCTACTACCAGAATGAAATTTTCATCATGCGTGGAAATCAGGAAATTAAAACCATTTTTAATGAAATGAGTGGTGTGTGTATATGGAATGATATATGTGAGCAGCCTTTGTGCTCTCCATGGAAACTGTAGTTTTAGGCAAAGTTGAGGGTTCATAAGGACAGGAGATGCAGAGGGCAGCCACTTGCTGAGGCTGACCTGCAGCTCGATAGCCGTGCAGTATTGGTACCGCTCTCTTGTTCCGCTCTTGATGCTGCAGAGGAGGAGAGTAGCAAGTGAGCAAAAGCACTGTATCTGGGAGGGCCCTACACCCCTCCTGGTTGCCTGGACCTGGCTGTAAGTTTCCATGTTGCAGCTGGCCGTGTGTGGATGGGGAGCAGCTGCTATGCACAGACTGTGTCCTGGGATGCACCACTTGCCTATTCTGCTGGCAGATCCACCTGCTGGTGGTGTCTGCTTTAGTGCTGTAGTGATATGTGCCTCCTGACAGAGGCAGAACTTGTGGCTGTTTTGCTTATATGCTGACCTATTTAAAGTTTTACAGCAGAGGTACTTTGATTTTGATTGTTTTATTGAAAGGGGAGCTCTGGGGCATCGGAACATGGACATTAATTTTGTAGGAGAAAAATCAAAGGGCATGGTTTTTTCCCTTACTGGATAAGGAATATACACATAGTTGAGAATATGGACTCTAATTTTCGATATATTGTTGGCGGTCTCACTAGCAATGGGAAGGTAGCAACTTCTTCAGTTTTCTTGCGCTTAACTCCAGAAACTGTGACGTGGGTGGGGTTTCACTTACCCATCACTGACTTTTCAAACTACGCAGTTAGATAAGACTGAAGCAACTTGCTATAAATGTGGTGACTTGTTAGACCGCATTTATTGTGCAAATGAGCTTACATCCTGCAAGATCAGCAGAAATGCTTAGTGTTTGCCTGGATGAAAATTAATTAAAATTTGGCGACTGAAATTAAAGGAATGGATTTGTTGCCCATTGTGTTATATGAATCTGCCTTTCAGTTCCCACAGTGGGAATTAGTGCAATTGCAAATGTTTTTTTGGCATATGTAAATTTTAAGTTGGTGCTAAGTTCTGGCATCTGTAGCCTTCTTAGATTTTTACTGCCCTTTAATATGTGTTAAATGTATTTGAAGCCGCCAACAGGAGTAAGGATACTAATCATCCAAAAATATACTGTTGTTGTCGTGGTGTAGGCTCATTTGCTTGTAGCTTGTATTTGCTTAAAACTGATTTGAGCTAATGTGCTAATTTGATTGTAATTGTTAGAATTAAAAAAAAAAAAAACACCAGTGCCATACATATCTTGGATATATACCCAGATTTGAATTTTGATTGCCAAAAGCATACTTACAGACTGAGAGATCTTTAGTGTTTGCCAACTAAATTATATCTTATAGCAATGCTTTGCAATATATAGAAACTCCTAATTAGATATTCAAAAAATGAAGATGCTGTTATTCAGACATGCTTCATAGCAGGCCTCCGCAATTCTCCCCTGTCAGGATATGAAAGGATTATGTGCTCTGTGCTCCTGCTCGCTGTTAATGTGTTGATTTCTCTTTCCAAAAATATTCTCTTCAAATGTGAACCTTCAAATTAAATGTAATTATTTGCCACCCCCCAAGCCCCTTCTTCCAGAAAACCTGGCTCTCTGAAGGCATCCTGGTGGTGCACTGAGGGAAGAGGAATTATACCTGCTGTTGTTGTCTACGCCTGGAAAAGCACAATTAGCAGGTGTAATTTGTAACTGTTCGGTTAGTCCCTCTCTTATTTCCTTGTCCCTTCACACCCTTCCCCTGCAGGACTGCCCTATGAAGCTCCAGCATCAGAGCACTGTGGGGGCTGAGGGCTGCTCCCAACTACCCCCAGCAGCCGTCCTCTCCCATGCAAGTACTGGGAGGTGTGGGGAGGTGTGAGCAGGAGGCTTTTTGGGAAAACCTAGTGCCTGGGTTCTGCCTCAATGCTGGCAGGGTGCTGCTGTGCAGATTTCAGTGAGTTGTGACCCGGCAGCTGCCTCATGCAGGAGCTGAGTCTGTCAGCAGAGTCCTGCTGAAATGCTTCTGTCTTCCAGGTGCATTTGTGGCTTTTCTGCTTGCTGCTCTGGTGGGAAGAGGAGGTCAAGGAAAGGAATCACATTTTCTCTTTGCAGTTACCCGAGAAGTTATTAGTGATTCACTAACAGATTGCTCACTGCTTAAATCAGTTAAAGTATATCCCGTGGCCTCTCTGGAGAACACTGTCCTCCTTGCTGGCTTTATTCCTCAGTAATGTCTTTCAGTGTGTCTGGAGGTACAGGTGAGGGAAGCAATGCCTGTGCTAAAGTGAAAGATTAAACTGGAAGATAGTAGGTATATATTACATATTAGGAAGAAATTCTTCATTGTGACAGTGATGAGACACTGGCACACGTTGTCCAGAGAAGTTGTGGATGACCCATCCCTGGTAGTGTTCAAGGCCAGGTTGGATGGGGCTTTGAGCAGCCCGCTCTGGTGGGAGATGTCCCTGCCTGTGGTGGTGGAGTTAGAGCTTGATGGTCTTTAGGGTCCCTTCCAACCCAACCCATTCTATGATTCCATGATTTTATGAAATGTTATTCCCAGATAAATTTTTTTTTTTATTAGATTCATTATTATTACTACTAGGGTTTTTTTAGATTATTATTACTACTATTTTTTTTTGAATGAACTTTGTGGTGATGTTGAGGAAGGTTGAGTTGCCAGAGCCAGGTGAGGCTGCTGAGGTATTTGCAGTTACTGTTTGCCTGTTGACCCTGCTACACTTGTCCTGCTTCAGCCCTGACTCTTTGAGCTGACCTCTGCTCAGCAGACAGGTCTGCAGCTCAAACCAGAAGGTATTTGAAATCCAAGATGAGGATGCAGCCTCACATGTGATCTGATCAAATTTTGTTCTATAATTTAGACATAAATAAAAATGCACTATATATTTTTATCTAGCTAGATATATTTAGATCTTGATTACTGTTGAGAAATCTATAATGAAGGAAGCAATTTTTTTTGTTAGATGTGAAAACCCAGAGTGTGGCTGCATGTTTAACTCAGAGCAGCTTTACTTTTTCACAGCTGTTATACTTTCTCATCCCTGCCATCATTGGGATGAAAATTAAGGCAGAGCTGGAAGGCAGTTCAGCATTTTAAATGCAGGTGGCAAGATGTTTGTAAACCTCAGAGTTGGATGGATAGGTTGAACCAGAAGCTTTCACTTTTGGGTCAAGTTGGGGGATTCATTTTTTTGCCTTATTTTCCCTTTTCCCTTGATGAATATACACAGTCTCCAAGTAAAACTGTGGTGTCAGATGTGTATGGTTGAGGGTTTACCTTTACTGCAAGGGCTGAGTGTCTCTCCCAATTTTATGTGAGTATATATTCTCGCTTGTGGAGTTTTAGTTCTGATCTAGGGTCTGGTCCCTGGTACTTCTGGGGTGTTGTGTCCTCCTTATATACACGTGTAGTAAATCCAGTAAATGCCTTCTTGAAATACAAACAAGGATAGGAGTTTAATGCAGAATTTTAAAGTACAGCCTGTTGCAATTGATTTTGGGAAAATCAGGAGATACTATCTTAATGCCAACTTTTCCATGCTTGTTAGGAAACTTGAGTCACTCTTGAATAATCCAGTTTGTTCAGTCTATGAAAACCTGATACTGCACTCTTGCCATTTTCTTCTTTACAATTCTGTGGCAATGACACAGTAATAAGCATTAAAAGGAGAAACCATAATCTTCTCTGCTTGCAGCCCAAGCCAGTGCTAGTCATCCCCTGATGCTATGAAGTCATTCTTTGCTTTGAGGTTTCTAACTAAAACTCTGTTCCAAATATCTGCTCTGGGTGAGCAGTAGGGGCATTAGTGAAGGTGTCCCGGTGCCCTCTCACTGCCTCCGACCCCTCTTCAGACCATCCTCCCGTGGCCAAGGACTTCTGCAAAGTCCACACCATCCCTTGACAGAGATCCCTCCTTCCCCTTTCTGGAGCTCTGGAACAAAAATGAAGATGTAAATGAATTTGCAATGATTGCACAACTTGGTTATGCAACAAGGCTGACGTGGTAGCGTATACATATGTAGAAAACGCCTTTTTGAGGAGATGACATTAAGCACAGTTTCACCACCTTCTCCCCAAAGATGAGGGCAACTATTACTGGCTTCATCCCTTGGTTGGTTAACCTGCATATTAAAACACACCAAATATTCAGCTTCTGTTGACTGAGGATTATTGTTGGTAGAGCAGAAAAATAAATCAGTTCTTTTGGACTGTTTATATGGGAAGGAGATTCTAAGCTTGGGGCCTAGAGTCCAGGCAATTACAGTGGTCAGTCCTGGGGCAGTATCCTGCACTGTAATGTCTTTTTTACTGTCAGCATAATTTGAACCACCTAAGTGTGTGTTTTGCTTCTCTTTTTCAAATGAGTGTTTCAGTTGGAGGCAACCTGTGCTAGTCCAACAGGTCAGTGAGTGAGTGCTCAGTATTCCTTGCATCTGGATACCCAAGTTCTTACTTCCTATGGTTTTTAACTTCTCTGGGAGAAGACATGCAGGACAGCTGACTCCTGTCTTTTTTGTAAAGCAGGGGGATTGATAGTATAGCGCTCTAACTGACTTTTTAAGGCAGGCTGCTTGGTAGGGCTGCCTTGACACTGAATGT
The DNA here is from genome assembly GCF_003031625.1 of Empidonax traillii. Lineage (NCBI taxonomy): Eukaryota > Metazoa > Chordata > Aves > Passeriformes > Tyrannidae > Empidonax > Empidonax traillii. The sequence goes on from NW_020955412.1 coordinate 209,587, forward strand.
GATGCAGACCTTAGTTTTGTCACTTCCCTGGCAAGTTACTTTGTGTATCATGTGGGCTGGTGGGCATACTTGTTGATATCTTGGGGCAGGGACAGACTTCCCAAGGTCCCTTGCATGTTTTCAACTGAGCAGATTTGCATTCAGCTATTGGGCACGTGGAAAGTTGTTCCCCTAGCTAAGATGTGCAGTCTCTAGAAACTGAATCTATCCCATTTCACCAGAAATGGCTGGGGCCATGGGTAACATCGTGTTCTGTGGCTCTTGGCCTGCCTGTGGCTGGTACAATTTTGCTTTTGTGTGGGAAAACAAATCTTTGTGTCCTGCAGTTGCTTTTCTTGCTCTGTATTAATTCTTGATAGGTAGAATAGTGCTTATTGCTGATTGAAAGGAAAATTCTGCAAACTAAGCAAGAAGACTGACCTGACGACTCCTCATGACAACTGCCTACTTTCAGTTAACATTCAGAATATTTTTAACCTAGTTTACTCCTTAGAGGCTAATAGAGTGCTGCTAGAGTAATTTTCAGATGAATCATGCCATCTGCCATGCATGCTTTGCTGTTTCAGCAGTAGAGGAGGAGAAGGAATATATACATACAGAGGTCTGAAATGGTATGTTTGTATTCTCTGTAAAACTAATTTAAGTTTCAGAGGTGGGGTTTTTTGTATGTGTTTGTTTTGTTTGTTTGAGTGGTGTGGTTTTGCATTTTATCTTTCTTATTTTAGCTATCAGTTTAACATGGGGCTCTAGTACTGATACTGCTCTCTTGGGTGGTCAGTGCCAAACTTTGCAGAAGCACACCGGACATGCTTGATCTGATTTGCTAATGAGTTGAAGTGATTAGTTGCAAAGTTCTTTTTTGAAATCGCAGTTCAAATGTTGATTATCAAAGTGAGCCAGCTATAATTTGCAACCCCCCCTAAAAATCAAAAAGATGATAATAGAACTTTCGCAGAGAGATAAAACTGGTGGGTGTAGCCTGGCAGTGTAGAAGGTAAGGTCAGTGGTGGAATGAGTTCTGTGGGGCTGATGTTCAAGACTTGTTTTTCTAGGAGCTGTCCGGAGACAGGGGAGGAGTGTCCCTAGCATGCAGCCTTCCTACCTGTGGGAAAGTGCAAACTGGTGTTTGAAACCAAAAATTCATTACCACATTGGAGCATTGGACGTGTCATGTCCCATCTTGTGCTTTGTCCAGAAGCAATTATCTAGGAGACTAACCAATCTGTTAGTAAGGTTCATGGATTTGGATTTGGGTTTGGAGAGGGCTGAAATCATAATCTCAAGGACTTTGTATGTCAACCCCATTCCATCTTTGAGAACCAAGCTATGATATTAGATAATGCTTTAATTATTACCAGGCAGAGTAAATTCTTCTGTTCTAAGACATTGAAAATCTTCCTTTGCTTCCTGTCTCAAACATCTAATTTTCTCACAAAATGATTTGGCTGATGAACTGTTTGCACTGAAAAGTACTAATAGATTGTGTGCTTTGTTCATGTCTTTAAGCTTTTTACAATAATTTTAACTCTTGTGCTTGGTTTTAGTGCCCTGACAACTGTATTTAAAGAAACTGAGAGCAGAATTGTGGAGCAATTAAACTGTTTTCCTCCCTTTTCATGCATTTCACCTCCGCCCCTCAAGGGAATGGTATATCTGGTGAACGCCACTTAATCATGTGAGGTCAGTTGAAGGCCTGAGCAATAGCGTGCTCTCTTTTTGAAGCAAGAAAGACAATTTTTAAATGCCAGGAATTAAAAGCAAGGATTGCTTGCCTGTGGAAGGGAGTTGCTGCACCAGATATTGAGCTGACATGCAAACAGATCTCTGCTACCCTTAGATGAGGATTAGTTTATGCCCTGAAGCAAACGGATTATTAACTCTTGTAATTTTATTTTAGTATGTTTAACAACAGATATTGTTGCTTATAAAACCCATTTAATCCTTTTTAATCACCGCAAGTCATTTTTCCAGCAGTTATCCTGCAGCCATGGGTTCCAATGGTTAGTTATTTACCGAGCAAAACATAGCGTATATCTGTTTGCCTGTGTATTTTTGAAGTAATTCTTTAATTCCTTGGATTTGAGTTAAAAAAAAAAAAAAAAGGAAAAAAAGTTGGGCCTCTACTTCTGTTTCCTTTTCCTCCAGCTGTCATGATTGGTATCACCCTCAACCTTCTCATTTGAGCAGAACTTGGACAACCAGGAACTCTCTTAGGAGGTGACCAAATCTACAACGTGATCATTACTGCTTATGCTTTTGTAATAATATTTTTTGTAGTTATACCAATTATAATTGGAGGATTTGGCAACTGATTAGTCCCACTAATAATTGGTGCCCCTGATACAGCATTCCCCAACTCTTCAAATACCTGCAGCAGGCCTTTCTTTTGCTCTTTACTTTTTGAACACTCTTGCTACATCCTCAATTTCCCTTCAGTTTTCCCTGGCCACTGCTGTTGCTGATGTGAAACACCAGCAGATTATCCCAGCAGATTTTTATTAGCTTGGGCTTTGCTCTGCACCTCAAGGCATTTATTGATAAATAGCGGCCTTGTATTATGGGATGTATAAACAGGAGCATGTGACTGCCCTCTGCATTGGATTTGAGAACATAGGAAATAGCAGTGGTGGTGGTGGCGGCGTCATGATGCTCTTATAGGAGGCAGTGCCTTTTCTTAGGGCTAAGGGAACCATGGGGAAAGGCTGGCAAGATTTCAGACATGCAGGAGGTTCTTCATGTGTGAAATAAAAGCTGTCAACATCAAAAACAGTATAGCCAAGAAGAAATATTTCCATTTTCAAAGATGATGAGAGCAAGAACATTGTTGGCAGATGTACAGAAGGGGCACCAGGGGAAGTAGAGGCCTGAATGGCTCTCCTAAGGGAGACAGATGAAAGCTGTTGGCGCTTATGGGGATTGGTGGCAGCGGAGGAAGAAAATAACCCACCATAGTTATTGGCATCATTTCTTGATCTTTTACCCCTGTTTCCTGTCTACTCCTGGGGCAAGAGCTGGTTTTTCCTGTGCTTTTCATTGCTAGCCATCCACCATGCCATGCTGTGCAGGTGTCCAGCAGATGAACTGATGCTGCAGCTTGTCCTTCAGTAACCAGGCTAAAGGGAAAGCACACTAAACCTCCTAATTTTCAGATTACCTTCTAGGGTGAGACAGAGGTAAGAGATAATTGACACAAAAAGTCACTTACCAGGTTAGGTGCCTTTAGCTAGGTATGATGTGTAAAAGTAGCAAGAAACGATGGACATATGAAATACTGCTCACACCAGAGTCTTCAGGCCTTTTGCATTGGCCTACCTGGTAGTCAGGGCAGTGCTGTGGCTGTGGAGATTTCTTCTGAGGTTGAAGTTTCCTAACTGTTCCAGTTGTTCTGCTGAACAACAGGGTTTAGTAACACACCAGCTGAACTTGCAGCTGTGGCCCAGGGTGGTTCTTTGTTCTTGCGAGCCAGCTCTTGGGTCAGCATCCCTGTGGTGGCCCAGTGGTTGGTGTCCCTGCCTAATGGGGGCACACAAGGCAGGGGACATGGGCATGAGAGACTTTACTGTGCTGTCCTCTATAAAATTTTGGGGTTACCGACTTGAGCCCTATCTCCCTTCCCTGCCGAAGGCCAAGGAAAATGGAAAGGAGAATTTTGCTCTTCTGGAGTACGTATGTTTGGATACACATGGATGGGCCATGTGCTCAGAAAGAGGGGTGGGAAGCCTCAAGCCTTTTCAGGTTTTTTGCTCAGTCCTGGCCACTGTGCTGGGACCTTTCAGATCTTACAAAAATCTGGCCTCTCCATGCCAACCACTGGGATGCAATGCAGCAATGCTGCCTTGCATGTTGAGTAATTTTGTGTTCTGTCTAGTGCATGTCTGAAATGAGGGTGCATGTCATAGAAACATGGAATTGTTTAGGTTGGAAAAGACCGTTGTGTATATGTATATAAGCCACTTTCCAGCAATGTAAAAGATTAGGAATGAGAATGAGACAGAGGTAACATTTATGTCTTTCTAACTGTAGAAACTTTGCCTCTTGGCTCTGATTAAGCCAGTGTTTAGCCTGTGAAGATAATTTTTTTCCTCTAACGTTGGGAGATCTGCTATTACAAGCAATTTTGCCATCAGGGCTGGATGGCATAAAGTGAATACCTGACTGAGTTGAAATAATTTGATTAGTCTGTCTTTTGCTGGGAGAATCCCTTGCTCGGGCCTATCCCAGGGATAAATGAATCATGCAGAGCAGAAATTGAAATTGCCAACAAAGGCTTTAAGTTTGTTGCTGGTAAGTGACTGTTAAATGAGCTTTGCTGTAGGACATGTGCCTTTTCATAGAAATGTCTGTAACATGGACTTAGTTATACTGAAATGTTAAACTTCCTTCCAAATTTAAGGAAAAAAACCCAGAGGCTAGAATATGCTTTTATTGTCAGAAACTTCTGACGAAGTTCATTGCTAGTGCTGCTGATCTGCTTAAGTGCTACTTATGCTGGATTTTATTACATGAGGAATAGAAATAGAGTAGCAAAAACATATCTGTACTGAATATTTCTTCTCCCCGTTAACACCTGTTTTCCCCTGCCATGTAAATCTTGTGTTAATGTTCACATAGTTTGCACCAATAAGAAAAACAGATGTTGCTTATCATTTAAGTTTTTACTTTTCATTTTGTACTGGCAACCTAAAGGTCATGTGGGTAACTGCTGTGGAAACCAGTTGTGTGAGAGTCCAATAAAGTTCTGAGGTTCTTCTGCAGGACTGAAGCTTTAAAATAGGAAATAGAGGTTTATCCTTTGCCCCTGACTGCATAGCTGGTTGGGGCACCACAGTCCTCTTCTGAACAACATGTGAGGTTGCCTGCAGGTTTCTTCCTAACTGTAAGGTTAATAGTTGCCTTTATTTATGTCTAGTGGTTCATATCCATTTGTTGACTTTCGTGATTCGAAGTACCTGTTGGTGTTGCAAGCCCTTGGGTAACTGTAGAAGGGGAAGAAGATAGGTGGATATGAAGAGTGTTACGTAGTCTGCTTTTAGCTTAGGAGGCTGGTCTGTTTGAGATTGGTAGTCAGTGAAGGAGAATAGGTTCCTGTTCTAAATGTTCATAAGGAGAAACTTCATCAGGCATGGTGAATAACTCCCAAGAAAGGATACAGCCCTTGTGCACATCCCTAGAGTTCCTTCCAGACTCAAATTAGGAGACACCGTGAGTTTAGGTGTAGTCCTGAGCGTACTGGACTAAGATGGTATCTCGGGCCATGTTGTTTCTAGTTCATGTGAAGACTTTGTATTTTGACTCCATAGGAGAGTGGCACAGTTTGCCATGTTGTGCAGACATTGAAACATCTGGGTTTCTCTCTATATAGGCTATAGTTTGACAAACAGAGTTGGAAACCAAGCTCTGGACATCTTCTTGCTCATACCACAGTGGCCACTGAAGGATGGGGAAGAAGGTTCTGTAAGAAGGATTAAAAAGCAACTATCTTCTAGTCACTAGAGAAATTGTGGGTTTCACTTGTGGCTGCAATGGTCTGCTCTTCCAAGGAGGTAGAAAGGTGAGGGTCATACATGGGGTTTAACCCACACCTAACTCCCTGCTTGCCAGCACTGGGAAATCTGGTCTCTTAAAGACTGAGCACAACCACATAATTCACACACAGCATAGGTGTGGGGTTTTTTGAATAAATAGCATCACTTCTGTGCCTATGGAGCCCAAGAGGATTCTCACCCTTTTCCATTCTGAAAACAAGACCAGGGATACACAGCGGTGCGTCATGTGTCCCAGTTCCATGTGGTGAAATACGTTCTTTGAACCAGAGATTGTCATGACATCCATCGGTCTTGGGCTTGCCAACTCCCAGGACAGATGTAAGGTGTATCTGAACTGCAAGCTTTGTACTGTCTAGAAAGTCTGTAAAGGCTGAAAGGTCTTGATATGGCAATAAAAGCAATAACTTGCAAGTAAACTCAGTGGGTTGCAGAGAAATTTTCTCATATTTTGGACTAGAAGAGTTTTGAAAACCCAAGCAAACAAATGTGTTTTGGTTGTGGTGTTTATAAGAAAAGACAAGAGAGGAAATGAGAAGTCTTTGAAATGTGAGTTAAATCACGAGTGCCATGAGTTGTTGTGTTTTTTCTTTTTTGCTTTGTAAAATCCTGCTTTCTCTTGCTGAGGTTTAGTTAGGAAAGTTTTACTTTCTAAAGGGAAGACAATATGTGTCACAAAGAAAAGGAATATCTTAAAGGTAGGTAATCTGCTACGTAGTGGAGGGTTTGTTATGGAGAAAAACTGCAACCATAAGACCTTACAGGATTTCCTATCAGTTCAAAAAAGCAATCCTTACCTGGAAGCATCAACTCTTCACTAACATTGTAAATGCAGGTGAGAATAAAAGAAAAAGATGCAGACTTAAATGAGTGTTACAAATAATTAATAAGGAAGATAACTTGTTATGAATTATATTTAAGAAAATAAATATTCCCATTCACAAATTAAAATAATGAAAAGAGTTAAAGGAGAAGCTAATGTAGTTCAAGGCTTGTGTACTTTTTCCAACTTTGTTGTTCAGTACAAGGTATGACAACTGTCTGCAAGTCTTGTCTTTTCTGTGATCTTTGGGTCAGAAGGAAGAGTTTTTTTTCCTCTTAGTGGTGTGGGATAGAGAAGAGCAGACTTTTCCTTTCAGAAGCAGTGCTGTGTAATGCCACTGAACAGATCTGTTCACATCACAAGCCAAAATGGAAATAAATTAAAAAGTCCGGAAGCTTAAAATGAAACATTCTTCCTATATTTTTAAGAGTTGAAGTCCAAAGTGTGAAAGGGATTAAAAATTTTAATTGTATCTGGGGGATATATATAAATCCTAATTTTTTACCATTCCAAATGCTGGGTGTTTTGTTCTTCTTTGTAGTGTTATCATTGAAGTTGTTTGATTTGTAACACTATTTTGAAGTGTAGCTCTAATGTGAGATGTGGCCCAAAAATATGGAAACTTTACTCAGTTTAGAAAAAACCTTTAATGAGTCACAAGGCAGTAATGAATTCAGCTTCTGTGTTCATCACTGGAATATTCATTATTATGAATGTCATAAAACAAAATAATAATTAAAAAAAAAGGTTCAGTTCAAGAGTAAAGTAACCATGCTTGGGATCTCCTGTTCGTGGTGGACCCCCTGCCAAGGGATGTTGTTTAGGAGGGGCTTAAGGATGCTGTGGAGTTTGGGGGCCTTTCACTAGGGGCTTGCAGTATTTGGGGGCTGCTAAAGATAAAGGAGTGAAAGTAGCGAAGTGGGAAAGGGAGTGCAGATTGTGGGGTTGAGGTTATGCCCATGGGAAGCTGTGGAGGACATAGTGGTGGGGAATGTGATGTGGGTAAATCAGCAGGAAACTATGACATGGTTTGTTTTGCTTACATAGCTTTAGTGTATCAACCTTTCACACGGCAGTATTTTCACTTATTTTGACATGCATTTCTATTGAAGGCAATTGAGAGAAGCAATTGCAAGCAAAGGCAACCTTAAACGTATCAGGAATCTTCAAAACATCATCTAAAGCCTAGGAAGAGGCCCAAGAAGAGAGGAGGTTTTGCACCCTCAGAGGTGGTGGTGGGGCAGCTGAGGAGGAGCACAGGGCAGAGGAGAGGGCTGGAGCAGCGTGGGGGCTGGTGATGGAACCGGGAGCTGAATCTGGGACCATGAGTCAAAGTCCCATGACTCCATTGCAAGACCATTAGTCCTTTTAAGTAGCTGCCAAGAATTAGGGTTGATGGATAGCATCAGAACAGAACTCAAATTATTCGGGGTTTTCAGCTAGAAAACAGCATGGAGTTGAAACCAGCACTACAGTGTGTCTCACAGGCAGACTCTGGCATGGCCAAACATGCACAGGATGAAAATGCCTGTCCTGTAGCTCTGAGTCCTGGCCACTGTTACCCACAGGATCTTGAGGTTTTAAAGGTCATGATAAATTTTAGTTACCAAAGCATGTATAAGAACCTGCAGAAAGGATATGCAAGAGAAGGAAATTGTTAATTTATTAATTTAAACTGTACATTTAAAAAACTTGTAGTCAAGAGACAACACTTTAAAAGTGACTTTGTACTTTAATCTGCATTTTTGGTACAGATTGGTCATAAATAACTTAGCAGTTATTGATTACCCATTTATTAGCAGTAGTACTCTGGGAATTAATATTTGGTTTTCATACTCCAGTTTAAATTATTGGTTTATAACTTGTTTTTCTACGTATAATTCAAAAAGATGTCAGGATTTTTTTTCCTACCATGAAATACTGGAGAAATTTTATATTCTTAGTGCATGTTATTTTAATTCAAGGAGTTTTGTATTCTTTGTATGTATAATGCCAATTACTGTGTCTTTTGAATATGCAGAGTCATAGAACTTGCAATCCTTTCAAACAGTTATTTCCCTGGAAACAGCCAGGGCTGTCTTCGTGATATTCACCCAGATTTTTTCCTTTATAATTTGTGCAAATACTGTCTATTTGTGTTTTCTACTATTTTAGGTGTTTTTATTTCTTTTCTGAAAATGGATGTCATTTAACACTTTTATATATAACTTGCTTATGTATTTTTCTATATTGGCCTGGTTTTTCTATATTATTCTGTTGTTTTAACTGTTCTATGTATGTAGGCCATTCCGTGTGTATAAAAATATATGTGCTCCAAATCTGAGCTTGAAATAGTCATCTTAATATGTCTGTACTTTTTGGCTAAGTCCATGAAATAATGATGCTTATTTTCTTCAACTTCTTATTGTTCTTTTAGTTTACAAAAGATGTAAGGACTGATTGCAATACTTGCTTACAGTACTCCTGCTATTGTATATTTCTGTGTTAGGTAAAGGATGAGTATTTTTGGGGTGCTGGTGTTTCATGGGTCTCTTAATAGCTTTCAAGGGGACATATTGTGTGGTTTGTGTGTTGGGGCAGACTTGAGAAAAGTAGGGCACTGTTTGCTTGCTAGCAATGCAGGAAGCAAGAGATAGCAGTTTTCTTCTGAGTTTACAGCTTGAGGTCCTGAATGTGGACCTCAAACGCATGGCTTGAGTTGTGAGCATGTTGTGAATGCTGGAACATGATTAAAGACAGCTTTTTGGGAGCAAAAGTGGCATCAAGGTTAGAGTCTAGACCTTTACCTCAGCTCAGGCAACTTGTTTACAGGAGCCAAGTGGTGGAATCACTTTGGCAAAGAGGCTATTTGTCACAAATTTCATATTCTTTGGATGTTTGTGCAGTATTTTTTCTTCTGTATTTTTTCCTAAGGTATTGTTTTTGCAGACCTTATTGAAAACATGCTGTTTTTTCTCTTCTAATTTGATTGTAATAAGGGCTTTGTTAATCAAAAATAAGTGCAATAAGGCAGAATGACTTGGTTATTTTTACATTTTCCTGTTTAAAAAAAAAGCCTCAGTAAGCCAGCCACAATGAGCCGTGATGTATTTCCTCCATCAGGATGGAGAATAAGCCATTTATTATTTCAGCTCTGACTCACAGTGAACCTGCTGACACTGAGACATTTTATAATCATAAGGAACAGGTTAGGGCAGTAACTTGGACGCCAGGCTGGGGATTACCTACTTATTACAGTGTTTTACAACCTGGATACTTTAGGTTTTCTGGCAGAATGTCCTAAACCTCACACTAAACACCACGTTGTTATTGTACAATTACTGCTTGCAGGTCTTGCTGTAGGTGGTGCCAGCTAGACAGATGCCTTCATTATAATTATCTTTTTTACTATATATAAAGATTTCATCCCTTTAATCCATGTAAAATTTACTGCTCTTGAAAGTGACACTAATAGTTATACTTCTCGCCCTTCCTCCTTGTCCTGTGTTGTTCCCAAACTGACCAGGGCTAGGCTTGCTCAATCCAGAAGCAGGAGATTTCCAAGGAGAACCCAGATTCTGCGGGAATTGGAGCTGATGACTCAGTAGACGGTGCTGGTGGTCATTGCATAGTCCCCCGACACAGTTTGTGAGAACAGCAGTGCTAGCTCCAGTGTCCTGGCCAAACTCCAGCTGAATAATTGCTTTCTGCCTGCCTTGAATTCCTCTGCAGCTTCAGCTGGAGAAGTTGAGCTTCATTTCCCTTCTTGTAAACAATCTTGTAGTGTTGAAGCGGAGCTGCTGCTTTATCGCACCTTAGAGGTAACTCTATTTGGCCGTCGGGTGAGTGGCTTTATCCTTGCACTTGTGTGTAGCCTGAGAAATGCTTGGCTGCATTTGCGGATGCTAAGTCCTGGCTTTTCATTCTTTCGTAAAAGTATCTATCCCGTTGTGTTTGATACTTGTGTAAATAACTTCAAATTATGTGGCCTGGGAATAAAAGTAACCAGAATCTGACTGTTTGACTGGCCAAGCCAGCTCCTAAAATGCTCCTTTTACTACGACGTGTGTGTGACATCATCTTGTACTCTACTTCTTCAGTAACAGCCTATTTATTGCATTTACTGATAACGAGGGCATCTGTGAAATTCATGTCTCCGTGATAGCTAAATGTTGAAAGATGACTGGGAAAGGAACAGAGATCCTCATTAGTGGATGAGCTCCTATGTAGCTATTCAAGCACATTAGGTGGTCTCTTGCTCTTTGATAAGCGTCACAGTGGGCAACCTGTGGCTGGATGTCTCTTGTCTACTCAATCACAGATATATAGAGTAGATGAGAGAAGTAGGAATGTAGGTCAGAAAATCATGTCTACTTTGAGAGTGTCTTCAAAAATAAGAGTGTAGCTAGTGCCCTGCTCTGGGCATTGGTAGGAAGGAAGGTTTGCTCAATGAGAGGGACCAGTCCTGCATGCAGGTGGGTACTGTAACTCCTTCCACATTACGGGAGCTCTGCCAGTATTTCATTACTCTTTCTTCTAACAGCAGAGGCTTGAGGTCTGGTGCTTCTGAGAGAGGAAGTGACTGGTGATTCTATACATTGGTTTTTGATGGTCATTTGGTTAAACCTGGTATCTGGCTATATGTTCCCCAAGCTTCATAGCTGAGAGACCCTTGTACTGACCTCGTTTTTATCAGTGAGTAACAAATGGAGTGTGATTCAGATGTACCCTTCCACATTTAGCACATGCAAAAGTTACTTGCAAAAGGCAAACTGCAGATAGAATAGCTGAAGATCCTGACCCCTTGATTTTATGTGGAGACTTATGTGCATAAGAGCTTGAATTGCTTTTTTATGAGGAAAATGGAGAAGTTAACCTCAGAGTTGAGCTTATGCTGAGGTTTGCTGTTGAGTTCAGAGGTTGTATAATCTTTTGATTACCAGATACTGAGTACAGGTTTGAGTACAAATACTAAATCAAGATTCAGTGAGTTTTCCTGTGCATATAAAAGGTAACTTTTGTCATTTATTCTCCTGTAGGAGTTAGGCTTTGCATGACCCACTCCTAAACTGTCCTTTATTTGCATATTCCCACCTTCTCTTGATGAGGGGACTACTCATCATTGTGTTCTTGAAGACTGCTTCTTAACAGAATTCTGAAGTTAACCATCAAATTCTCTATTCAACACATATTTTACTGTTTTGTGTCTTTTCTCTCAGATTGCTCAGAAAGTACACCAGTGTTGCAGCATTTCTGTCTTGCAGTATTGGATATATGCAAAATCCGATATTTATTGGGAGTCACAGTAATTGGTTGCTTAAGCAATGCACGTTGCCCACTTAGCTGTGCAGTGATTTGGTCAAAGGATAACAAAAACTGCTTGGTTATGTTTCCATAGCAAATTTTGCTGTGTGTTTTGTTTTAAAATCATCGTTATGGAGTATGTGGCACTTAGTGTGTTACCAAAATCAGGATGCAAGAAAGCCCATGGTTTAAAACTTAGAGTCTGGTAGCTTCAGGCTCCTTGGCAATGGCAAGATCGGAGGTATAACAGTTCATCATAGAAGCCCAGGAACTTTCACCACCTGTGCTGAAGCTGCAGTGAGTGTTAGAATAATCTTTCCATATTTAGATATAGGAGAAACTAAAGTACGCAACCGCTGTAGTTCTCCCTAAATTGTCCAAGGATCCAAAATTGTACCTGTTTTCTGTAGGCTTGTCAGCTACCAGTGCCACGGGTCTGCACAGGTCTTCCAAGATGCAGAGGAAATACTAGATTCTAGGCTAAAATACTGGCATATATAATCTGAAAAGTTACAGTATGGAAAAATGTTGTACAAAGTACACAAAGGTGATGTAGGTTCAAGGGAAAATTTGTGTTATTAATCCTTTATTTATCATATGGACTATGTTAGTAATGTAATTTACTTTAACAATTATATGTTTGGTTTTTTTTTAAAATTTGACCTGAACTTGTGTTGAAGGAGAAGCTGGAAAGCACAGGTTTTGAACAGAGTTTGATTATGCTGTTTGTGGATCCAGAGAGCTTCTCCTGAAAGAACGAGATTAATGTGTGTTTGGAGATAGAGTTGTAGTGGGTAGGTGCTTTCACTGGGATCATGTGACTGTGTAAGTAGGAAGTGCTGCCTGATAATTTAGAATAAGAAATAACCTTTGTATGTGTATCAACAAATAACGTATAAGTAGCTGTTCCTTGGGAGTTACAAGGTGGCTTTTTTAAGTAAGATCACTGTGTTGTCAAAATACATCCTCCACTGTTGTTACTTGGTCTGGATGTGGCACTGCATTAGGTGTTTGTTATCACAAGGCTTTTTCTAGGCAAACCAGGTATCCAGCTGAGAGAGTTTTCTGCTTGATACTTTCTTTTAAACTTCAAAAGACTTATGCAAATAATTATTTATGAAATAGCAAAGATGTTATTGCACATGTTTTGGGAGAAAAAGTGATGAAATAAAAATGAGAGTAGTAGGACTAAATTCTAGGTACTTAAATCCAGGTTAGTAAAGAAACATATAGTGGTTTCATCTTCCCTTAGATGCACAGTGCTGGATAATTAGCATCTTTCTAATCATAAAACAGGAATGTACAGGTGATTAACTCCACATATGCCAAGCATCTTTCTACTACAGTTATTTAATATTATTAGCTTCACACTTACTATCAAAGACTGCTTTAAGGCTAAGAATGAATTACCATCAATTTATCAAGCTGGGTTCATATTGAACTCAAGTATGTGTGCCTCCATCATCATTTGCTTTATGATAAGAATTTTTGTTGAGAAACTCTAGCTGGATATATGTGTATATTTTACTGTAAATTTCTGAGGAAAACTTGGGAATGTTCATAATAAAAATTTGAATGTTTCCTTTAAGAACAAATATTTATTATTGGAACACTTCTGAATTTGTTCTACATAAACACTGAACAAATTATATGAGAAGTATTTTGCTAGAGCTTATTTGTGGTAGTTATCCCAAATATTTAATAGGAAGGGTCTTTCTAGGAAGCATGTTATTTAATTAAAAAGATTATGGTGAGCTCATGTTGCAAAGAACAACCATACCATAGCATGTCATAAACCATGGTGTGATCCTTGTTGCCTGTGGGTCTCTGGTCATCTCCTTTCTCTAAGCCATTGCTTGCTCTGTGAACCATCCACATATGCAGCCAAGAAACCTCTGCCTCCCAAGGTGATAACCATGGAAAAACAGAGAAGGCAGCAAAGAAGTTTTAAGCCGTTGCTTTGTAGGAAGTATTTTGTTATGGTTTTGAGTCTTCTTCCTTTCTGAGGGATGGAAACAATCTCTTTTTTTTAAAGTGTATTACCTGCACACAGGGCTTTTCTTGCTCTCCACCACTTTGTACAACAGGGTCCCATTGACTTTATTTTTTAAGTTTTAAATTGGCTTGTTCTTCCTTGTTACAGTATTCCTTTTACCATCCCTCAGTTATAAAATAAGCACCCTGAGAAAGCTGCTCTCAGAGGTTCTGCATTGCATCTAGTGTCTTTTCTTTACATCTGTCAGCAATGGACCTTCTAATGATGGTTTCTACATGGGGTGAAGACACGTCCCTGCATCCTTGAACAGCAGCTCTTGTGCATGCCATGGGAGGATGTCAGAGCATACTATGACCTGTGTGAAGCTGTCAGGGCGATGGCTGCCAATGTTGCTTAAACCAGAGCCTGTGAAGTCTGAACTGGTGCCCGGATGGCCTGTTTGACTTCTCTTTCATACAGCCCTCTGCTGCACTGGGAGGAGCAGCCCACATATTTGTGGGAGAGAAGCCCTCTTCGGCAGCATCAGTCATCACTGCAGCTTGTAGGACTGCGGTAAAAGAAAAAAGTCTGACTCTCAGACTGTGTAGTTTTGTCCAATCCCACTGCCTCCTTTCCCCAAGGCAAAGAAACCCCCTGCCTGGTGCTTCCTTCCCTGCCACAGCAGCCTGAAAATTGCCTGACTATGAATAAGGATCGCAGCTGGACACTGTGGAGGATTAAAAACTTTTGTAGAAGGAATGAGGCTTGGACAGATGTGGTTAGTGGAATCTGGGTGTGAGAAGATACAGGATAGATAGGCCTGCTGCAATGGGAATGCATATGAAGTAGATGGATGGAGGAGGTCATGCTGCAAGGAGTGGAAACCACTTTTTTTGGGCTGTTCTCAACTTCCCACCTATGAACCTGGTAATGCCACCAGATTCAATTTTGCCTACACTGTTGAGAAATCTTGAACTGGTCCTAGGCAAGTATCAGACACACATATTTTGTCTGGTTGAGGATTTGATGCCAGAATTGCTAATCGGATCAGGACGTCTGGGTATGCTTTTTTTTTTCCACAGCAATGTGTGGGCAGAATGCTGTGCCTCCTGCTCCTGTGGGTGATTGAACTTGCCGGGTTTTATAGCTTTGAGACTCTGGCCTCTATCACGTGCATCAGCATGAAAGTGGTGCCAGGGTAGAGCTTCTCAAAGAGGCATTTATGTGGGCAGGCTGAGTTCAAAGAACACCCTTGGAGTCACTGGCTGCAGTAACATACTAGTGGGACGGTGAAATACAAGGGAAACTCTTACCAGAAGTATGAGAATATGCAGAGCCAAAGCCCAGAGTTTCTGCTGTGAATGGCCAAATGGGAGTTTTGACTGAAATGGGGTAGAGAAACACGAGTGAAAGTTGCATTTTTATTTCTATCTATCTATCTATCTATCTATCTATCTATCTATCTATCTATCTATCTATCTATCTATCTCTAGGGAAACAAATTAGAAACTTTGCTATTGCCAGAAATGGCAGTTTTTAGAGGATCCTAAACTTACGTTTATATTGGAATTTCAAAACATATAAATAAATGGCATGAAGCTACAAATGTGAAAAACAGGACAGACACATGACTGAGTGTTTATGAACATCTATCCCAACCCAGACCTGCAGCACAGCATGTGATGTTGTTGTTTCTCCTCCAGGAGAAGGTGAAGGGAGAGTCACTAGAAAGAAGCTAGTATGACTTGGTTTAGTGTAATCTGAAATCCTCTCACAAGGAGTTTTTTAACTTAGAGCACACAGTACTCTGAGTCATCTAAAATAAATGTATTTATTTTTCAAAGATACTTTTTTGTGCATTCCTTATTGCATGATTTCTGTTATAGTCAGTATTTAATGGTGTTGGAAACTGCAGCAGCTCTCGAATGCACCCTAGTCCCTTGGAAACCGCAAGCCTGTGTTTTGGTTTGGCAGATGCTTTTCTTTAATGGTCTAACTTGTTGCCACTGTTGGAAGTCATCTTGGGAGCCAGAGAAGTCCTTCCTCTGTGGGAGGAGATATTGAAATTTTTCACAACTCGAGTGAGAGAGATGCTTGGATTTCTTGCATGGGGCTCAGATGCTGTGGAGCAGGGCTTGCTGTGAGCTACGTCGCCACGCAGAGCCATGCACAGTGGGCTTCTCTAACTGCAAATCCTTGAGATCTTTTGTAAATGCAAACATCCTGCATCCTGTACTGTACAGTGGCTCTTTAAAATGGTAAAGAGCAAAATACATTTCCTCATCCCAAACCCTGTAGCCCCTGAGAGGCCTTTTGCCAGCCAGGGCAGGGTCCTGGTCTCAGCATCGTTTCCTGCATGAACCTTTACCCTCCTGTCTTGGGGCACCATAATTCTGAGGCCAGGCTGTCACAAACTCTCTTCCTGTGATTGTTATCCTGACATCTCCCTTTCAGTTTGTTTTACAGCACAATGATAGCAAATGCAGGGGGGAACGAGTGGGGAGGAGGTCCAGTCGTAAAAGGATTTCTCCCCCCTTACTGCTGCTGTTTGTCCAGGGAAAGCTGTGCCTGGCTTTCTGACCTCCTGGGGGAAGGAGTGATGTACAGGGAGGAGGCAGGTGGCGGTACCCCATGGTAGGAGATTCCTGAGATGGAGCTGGGGAAAACAGGAGCTATTTGATCTATCAGGCCTAATGCCAGGATTAAACCAAATTAAGCTGAATGCACTTATCACTGCCTGCAGTCTCTGTTCATTACATGACCGCAGTCAAATGATGTTTTAAAAGTGAATTTCAGAATATAAAAATGGCCTTTAGGAAAAGAGGCCTAAGATCCTTCTGCTCCAGTCTTGTCTTCCTGGGATCTATTGTATTTAGAGTTCAAGATCAAGGCATGCTTCTATCCAATTAAACATCTTCATGTTCTAGCAAGGACTTTGGATTTATTTTTTTGAGAGCATGTGCTTATAACTTAAAGTAGATTGATAACTGGAACACACTGAATTTTGGGTTACACATGTATCTTCATAAATATCACATTTTCATTTTTTTTTAATTTATCGCATTAGATCAAGTGAATAAGACATTATGCTAATGGTGTCGCATTGAGCTCCTAAAATACAATGTAGTGTTACTGTTATTTATGTGCATAAAATACCTGTTAGATTTTGCAAGCTGAGAATATTCATCAAGAAAATACTTGCTGCTGTTGAAGCTTTTAGTCACATTTCTTAAGAGGAAGAAATCACAAAAATATTAAATAAAACTGTGAATCCCCTCAGCTACCTTAAAAAAAAAATGCAGTGAGGGTCTCTGATCCTTTAGAATAACTTCCACTAAAACCAATATCAGTTTCTTAGAAATTATGTCCTCTGCATGTTGCCCCAAGTCCTAGGAGCAAGAAGGCAGAATGAGGCTAACTTGCATGTGCAGACATGTCTGCAAATAGCAATAAGGACAGAGTTCACTTGTCAGCTGTGAACGGGGCTTGTAAAGGCACATTAAAGTACTGTGGGTCACTTAAGTTAAACCTTTGGTTAAATATGAAGTCAGAGCAAATGTAATACACAAAAAGCAATTAAAAACACGTGCCAGGAAAAAATATTCAAGAATACGTGTGTTGGAATGAGCCTTGGATGAAAGTAAATTATCTGAGTCTGTTTCTGCTTATTCCTTTGGGAGTGGAGCCCAGGAAAAGGAGGTGTTACCAGCTGCAGTGAAATGTAAGACTGCGGGTTGTCTCATCTTAACATCTAAGGAATGTATATATATATATATATATATATATATATATATATGCACATATAAGGAAATACATATATATAGATATATAGTACATACCTATGTATAAAACATATATTTAAAAAAATAGTGATTCTATTGCTAATTTGTGTATGATGTGTGTATATTAAAAAAAAACAGAACTGTGTAGGATGGCCAATATTGGTGCTACTGCAAAGGCAGATGCTTTAATTGCACAGAACTTTTAGGTGACATGTATCATCTATGTACTCAAATCCTGTTTCTGCAGCAGTTATTTTCATGTCATGGTTTTAAAGGTGGAGCAAATGTGTTGTACCATTGTCCAAAGATTAAGGGGAATCAGACGTGAGACATTTCTACTGTTAATGAGGTCTTTCATTGTTATGCTCTTACTGCTAAGTTTCCATATATACTGTTTCTTTTTTAATAGAAACTTCTGTTTCTCTCATTTTCTCTGTACCATAGTTATTTTGAATCTCCTGGCACATGGTTTAATGAAGCACATTTTTGTAGGAAGTAACTGTGTAGGAAATATTGTTTGAAGGATAAGACTTCTACAGCTGTGGTATACAGGAGATTGTTTTCTGTTCTTACAGGGTTGCCATTAGATTTAATGCACAGCCTGGGAAAACTTCTGGTAATGTCTACATAACACAGCTTTAGCAGTGTGAATGGAGTGAAGGTATCCCAAGGTCTGATTTCTTGCATAATCCATTTCCTCTATTCACTTTGCACTTGGTTGTTAAGGATAGAAGATATTCTGGTAACAAAAAAACAAAAACAAAAACAACAAATAAAAGTATTTATGGAAATTGAGGTAGGAAGAGGTATTTTTGCTGGAACATGACTAAGCGTGGTATAAATTTTGCAGATAGAACGATCTTCAATAACAGAGCAATGATCACGTGCAGCTCTTTAAAAGAAACTATGTAGGAAGCAAAGCTTCAGTGTGTGGTGCTGTTAATGAAGACTCTAGCTGTTGATTTTGCCTCTGAAGCATGGCTTTCAAAGATAAACAGGTCCTCTCCCCCATGAATGTTACTGTGGTTCCTCAGCATGGTAGGAAGTTGGTGTGGAATTTCCAATTTCTGTCTCCAGATCAGTTATGACTGGCGGGAGAAGCCTTAAGAGGTAGGTGAAGGTGAATTTGGGAGGAAGACTTTTTTCCAGTGTAGTACATGTAGTACATACTCTGCTAGTCTAATAGCCTGGTTGTCCTGGGCTGTCAGCTCTGTGGGTCACTGACTCGGTTACCCTCTGCTTCTGGCACAGTGAGGCCCTTCCTGCTCAAGGTCTCTGGGTGCTACTGCAGTACAAATATTTAATGATAAAACATGCTTATCTCCCGCCAAAAATCTGGCAGCATCCTTATCGAGATATTATTAAATTGTCAGTGCAACCATATGCCGAGCGAACAAATGTTCAAACTGGCTCTTGTGCAGTACGTGAAGACTCTAAAGAGACAGGTGGCTGTGTTTACACCATCGAGTACTGCCCGGTTCCTTACAAACAGAAAGTTGCATTAAGTGGCTCTTGCTTAATAGCAGATTAAAAATTTATGGACTTAATATGCTTGAGATCATGGTAATTTGACTACACTTAAAACATTTAATGTAGGTTGGTGGAATCTACATAGTTTGCATATTAAAGATGTCTCTTCACTGTCCATGAAAAAGAAAAGGGAGAAGTTAATTTTTCAGACTCTTCCCCCCACCAAAAAAAACACAAAAAAAACCCAACAACAAAAAAAACAAACAACAACAACAACAAAAAAACAACAAAAAAAACCCAAACAAAAACACACTGGTAATTAATAGAAAAATGCCTTTATCAATAAATTTCATTACCTCTACTATTTGCGACTGATAAACACTCAGGAAAATCCTGGTGCTTTTTTAGAAATTCTTTTTCATCTTTTCATCCCCTTTCTCCAGATGACATTACTTATGATCACAGCTTGGTTCTTGGAAGACATGAGCTTTAAGATCCACCAGTAGTTGTCAACCTTTTCATTTTATCTTCAGTTTGTCTCTTTTTTAGGAGTGAGAAGTAAGGATGTTGTTCTGTCACTGTACTAGCATTTTTTCCCACACTTTTATTCTTGGAAAGTAGCCTGTCTGGCAAAAAATCAAAATAGTCTGATTTTTGTGAACGTTTGGAATTTTCTTTCAGAAATCTGTAGTAATACTGCATGGTCTTAGTTATGGTTCATTAAAATGATATATAGATTCATTTCACTGTAGATTTTTTTTCCTATCCTATAGCCTTGTTTTAAAAATAAAGTAATAAATTAGTCCATTGTGAAAGTTTTCTACTATGACAGTTATTTGCATTCTTTTCATTAAGAACTGTATTATGATCTGGGGGACTGCTACAGCTTGTGGTATTGGATTTCCCTTCCTTCTCTCCCCCTCCTTTTTTTTTGAAGGATAGACTTTGTAGCAAGCTTCCATAATGATAAATGAGAGAAGAGAGAGGTGATATTTCTTCTCTCTTGTCTTTATTTGTTGATGGTATTTGAATGCATCAGGAGGTAATGAGCTGAAAATGAATTAGAATTTACACTGAACATTTTCTTTAGAAAAATAAATGTTTTCAGAATGCTTAATGCAAATTATTTTGAAGAAAGTTGCTGAGCTGCTTTTCTTGATGGATATTACTTTGTAATAATTCTGCTTTTTCTGCCTGTGTAATTTCTTCAGAAGGGAGAAATTCACATGGCAACAGAGTTTAAAAGTATAAACATCAGTAACATTAATACTTACAATCTTTGATACCATTTTATGTGACCTTCCTTTACTTAAAGCACTAGTTGCTTTGCTAATGACTTAATTATCTTTTTGACCTGTGTATTATTTTCTCTGCAGTCTTTCTTTTGCCAGAACGAGAGCCTCAGACCATAAAGCTGTCTTTGGAGCTGCATCTCCAAAGTACTACAAACAGTGTTACCTAGCTGCCAGATGCCTCCTAACACCTTGCTTGGAGGTTGAAGCTAGAAGAGCTGTACACTCCCACTGACAATGCGCCCCAGATCCTCTCAGAGCAGCCTTGTAGCTGAGACATCCTTTGGGGCATAGAGGGAGCAAGGAGAGACTTGCTGCTGTTCTGAGCACAACTCCTCAAATGCATGCTCGTGGCTGTCTGGGCCTTTTAAGGGTGATTTAAACTTTGTCCATACAGTAGCTGAAATACAGCAGTGACTGCATCTGAACACTGTTATCCAAAGCAGAGAAACAGCAATATCTCCTTAACCCATGTGCTCTTCAATCCATCCTGTGTTCTAGGGAGAAGTCATTGTTTGATGACTATATTCTGCAGGGAAATTCCTTTGTCTCACCCAAACCTGCTCCAAAGCAGTGTAAACCAAAGTTATGCTGTGCCAGCTCTGTTTCAAGGGGTGGATTGGAGTACATTGGAGCAGCAATGACAAGGTTTTGGAAAGTTCGGACAATGGTGAGTCAGTGTCCAAGATGGTTTGGGAACTTGAGGCCCCTTGTAATCTTTCATTTAGGTATTTGAAAGTCTTTTATGCTTTTCATAAAATGCAGAGAGTGCAATTCCTTTGGATTTGCTCTGAGCCAAGTTGTCAAAAGAGCAGAGAGGCAGCATGGATCAAAGTGCTGTTGAAGGCAGTGTATGTGGCCATCCCTCCCATGGCAGTGTAGAGTTTCCAGGTTTTAAGAAGACCATCAGTGGAGACAGAATGAGGGAGAGACCACAGAATTAAAGGGTAGTTGAGGTAGGAATGTACCTCTGGGAGATTGTCTAGTTCAGCCCCTTGCCCACAGCTGGATCTGCTAGGGCTGTGCTCAGGACCAGATCCAGCTGGATTTTTAATATCTCCAAGTGTAGAGACTCCACAGACTGAGCAACTTTTACCACTGTTTGACCACCATCAGAGTAGAGGTGTATTTTTTCCTTAAACAGGGAAATGGCGATCCCCTAGGGAAGAGCGGAGATAGTGCCAGATGCGATGCTATTATGAAAGCAGCTATTCTATTTTGCTAAAGGCTCTGAAACACATTTCAAACAAACTGGAGATCACTGTTGAGAAGTCAGGAGCTGCTCTGAGTTTGCACTGTGCTTCTAGCTATGAGAAAAGCACCGTGCTTGTGTCCATTCCCAGTGTAGTTGCAAAGTCAACACCCCACATTCCAAACTGGGCCATGCCGCATCCTGCCAAACTAACCACCTCCTCCTCTCTCATGTCTGTCACATCGGATCTGAGTGTCTCCTCTTCGCTTTCAGGTCCCCATTAAACTTACTGTTGTTTTCTCTTCCACTTTTACTCACTCCTGTGATATTCACACCAACCTCTAGTTTGCCTGCAATATTCTGCCTCCATTGCCTTCTTGATGCACCTGTACAAAACCTAAATTTTGGTGGTCTCTTGTTGGAGAGAAAACTGCTTCATTATTCCTATTCAAAAGTCTATTTTGACTCTTTGTAGTGTTTTAAAGACCTTGGTGACAGGCTGGGCTGCTTGGGTGCTCATGCTGTTCCTTTGCCAGATGCGTGTTTCCTCATCGGTTCAGCGTTAACACTGCTCACATATCACTGGTTGTCTGTCTCAGGTTGTAGCATCCTGACTGAGAGGCTGCTGTTTTTCCTCCTCTGCAGAAGGGCTGGTAGAATGGGATGCAGTCCCTGTGTTGATAGGATAATCCACAACAAATAAAATTATGGTAGATCTGTGAGATCTGATTTTTTAGGTGAACTTGGATGAACAGCTCCTCTGTACAGGGAGTCTAATGGTCCAAAGAGTACAGTCAGGTTTAAGTACTAAAGTGACAGCATATGAAAGGGGACAGCAGGTTGTCCTCTGTTAGATTAAGAGGTCTGAACTTTTTAAACAACCTGGCCTTGGTTTGCGTGAGAAGGGAACAGTTGTGGCGTGATTTGTTTTTTTACAAAGCTGCTCTACGTCAGTTTAGGCAGGCTTATTGAGGTTATCGAGGAAGATCAGTCAGATGAAGCCCACAGAAAATAAAACAGAGCAGGTTTGGTTGCTGGGAATTTTGGCATAACTCCTTGTGTCTCTACTCCAGCATACTCCATCCCTGGCTTTTGGGCAATACACTGCCCAAATCATCCTTGTATTTGTGGTGGCAAGAAGCTGCCAGTGGTTGGGTTGGAGTCAGGGAGAAGTAATGTAGCTGCTGATAGATTGTTGTGGTCCTGTTGGCCTTGGTGACATGACCAGTTGAATTTGGGCACTGAATTGCCTGTGGTTGTGTTTGTAAAGCAAAGCACTCACCAGTTGGCAAGATTAGGTGGCTACGAGTACAGTGACTGCTGTAATAAAGTTTCTAGAAGATGCTTTTTCTCCCTCTTGAGAGGTGTAATATAGGTAACATCACTATGTAAAAAAAGTGAGAGGTCTTGTTGCATTTATATAGAAAATTAATTTTTCTCTCTTTCTTCTTATAATATGTTGTCTATCTGTGGCCTAAGGCAGAGGCATGTTCTTGCCATAATTGAGATACTACAGAGCTAAATGACACTGAAGTTAAATGAATCAGTTTAAAAATGAGGTGATCTTTATAGCTGGATGCAGAAAGATGTCTCATCACAGCTGTGCTTAACAGTTTTACTAGCATTAAATCAAACTGCAGGATACTTTAGTAGTCACAGGGACAGAGCAACAGTTAAATGTTGGCTCTGAATATCTGAGGTCTTTTTTAAGGGTTACTCTCAATGATGGAATAAGTGGACCAAGGGTTAGTAGTGCTTTATCATTCAGATTACTGAATGTTACACTGATGACTCTGAAATGCTAGTTTTAATTTACTTAGTATTTTTAGAAGGTGGGAATTTCTAAGAACTGTCTTTGTTCTTGTTATTTTTTTGTTCTTATTGCAGTGCCCAGATACAAAATTAAAGAAGGTGATAGAGAGCGATTCTTTTGCTATTAGAAGCCAAGCATATACAACCTCACTTGCTTATCTTCTGCCACTCTATGGACATTAGGTTTCAGGAGGAGTGTGAAAATCTTGGTGTCCTATAGCTGGTATTTGCATTCACGTGCAGGCTTCAGGGGTCTGTCTTCTGCTTTTCCTTGTACCAAAGGGAATTGTCTTAGGTTTGCCAGTTTTTAACCTCATCCAGTTTTGCTGAGCTTCAACCCCAGGTTTGATATGAAGGGAGCAGTATACAATGAGGTCTGACTTGGTCATGTTGCCATCTCTGCTCTTTAGCAGGGAACCTTTTTCCCACTTCCCTTGAAATCCAGAGCATTTCTGTGGGGTCCAGCTGGACTGCAGACTTGTAATTTGATTATGTTTTATCACTGAATGGACTTTCCCATGCTTCTCTTTTAAAGAAAAAAATATCAGGTGGAATTGTGTTGTTTATCACTGGTCTCTGAGTCCCAGCAAGTTTTCTTGTGCTCATGTAGGTAGTTCTCTTATTCCTTATTTGGACTGTGCAGAGCTGCATGTTTTGTTTTTCTCATTAACCTAAGTTTTTAAGAAATAAAAGAGAATATCTTTAAAGACAAGAAAATTAACTATGATTGAAAGTTTTGACTACTTTCCTTTGCCAAAACTTTGAATTGGCATGTAATACTGTTTGTCCCAAGTAAGCATGTTAATACATCCAATGATCACTTATTTAAATACAGTAAGTACTTGTGACAGAGTGCCTTGCTCTGATAGGCTTTAGTTCAGGCATATCTCTTGGTAGTAGTAGTCTCCCTGGTCATCTGCAGAGTCTGCCCTCTGATTTTACCTGCTCAAAATGAACTTATATTGGAAGAACATTAATTCAAGCCTTTATGTGTGTCTTTTTTTGAGATAAATTTGCAGTGTGGCTCAAGTTATCCTAAATGCGCTGAAGCAACAATCACAGCACATGACAATCTGATGTGAGTAAATGTATTTGGTCAAAGTAAGACAAATAAGATGGAGAGCCAGTTAAATGCTGGAAAGTGGTTAAATTTCTAAAGTCATCAGCTTGATGTATTATTGTTGACTTTTTGGGGTTCAGAAAGTAAGTTTTGGTCTAATTGCCATTTGAACTAATTATATGTTGAGAATTGTGCATAATCTACATGGCTGTTGTGGTAACACCAACAGTTTTTATTTTTTTTTTGAAAACTCAGGATTGTAAGTTGAAAAGTTATGCTATGTCACATGAATGAATAAAATTCAGTGTGTGACTTTGTAATTATTATAACCAAAAATATAGATGTGTACTGTATCTGATGATGTTATGAGATGCTGAATTTGTTTTGTATTCCTCTTATCACATTCCTTTGGACTCTATTGAGTACGACCAAACTTGTAGTTAAAGCCCTGACTTTTATGCTTAAAAAGTTTCATTTATTTCATATATAGAGAGAAATGTGGAGGGGAAGAAAGGAAAGGGAGGACACTGAGGACACTGTTTTCTTATGTGCACCAGACTGTAATGCTGTCTGTTATCATGAAATGTCATTATCCCATTCTTGTTTCACTTCTCCTTCCCCCATATCCATATTACATTTTTTAAGTCTTTTATGCAAAATACATCAAGCCAGTTGTTTAGTCATCTTAACGGAAAAGTTTGGTCTCGGATGAATGCCGAATTTCATAAAATTTGTATTAGCTTCTTCATTTCAGGCTGGAACTGTTAGTGTATGCCTGTCTCCTGCCAAACATCACTAGCTTTGCACAGCCTTTATGAACAGTATTTGTATATATGAAGTTGGCCATTGCTAAGGGAGACAAGCTAATGGTTTGTTGAAGGCTCTAGATTCTAGGGGTCAGAAACATATTGACTAAATATGTCTTTTAAATCAAAGATCCTTTTTCTTACTCTTGTTTCAAAATATGCTGGAATGCCCTATCAGGTCAGTATCTATTGACAGTAAAAACAACAAAAAAAATTACAGTAAACATGGTTGTCTGGCTGAGTAAGGTTCTCAAAACCAAGCAGAGCTTTGAATGCAGTGTGTCCCAAACCCCAGAAATAATTTTAAAAAGGTCAGTACTGTCCAATGAACTTTGCTGCTGATTCCTCGTATAAAAGGGGAGGTGGAGAAGTAACCTGTGCGCTTTAAATTTCTCCACCCCTGTTTATAAGAGTAGTGTCAGACATCTGTTTCTGCTGTGGTGCAGTCATGCTCCGGTGCTCTCTGCACTGAAGCATGACATGTCTCTGTGTCTCAGTTCACAGGGTGCCTGCCCCAGTGCTTTGGGGAGAGTGAGTGTCATGGAGATTGTTTGAGCTGTGCCTTGGCAGGCTGAGAGACCTGACCAGCATGCCTACAACTGCAGGCAGAAATGTTCCTGGCCCTGCTTGATAGTATGATCCCTCAGACCCCTGTAGATGGTGGCCATGAATTTTGGGACTGCCCTGATACTCAGGTTTGAGTTCATTGGCAGTGAAATGGCTGATCACCCCATAGTGTGCCATTTTCTCAATTACACAGCCAGGATGTTGGACTTGGTTGCATTTCCCCAGTCTTGTGTGTTTAGCTGAAGCTCAGACTTCAGAGGCTTGTGGTTAGCAAGTGTCTCAAGTGTGGCGAGGGTGGGATGTTGGGGAGGGACTACAGTACGGTGCAAAGTGAACATCCAGTTTTTGTTTTAGTTTAACTCTTATTTTTGGAACCATGGGTGACTTATTCTTGGAACCCCGTTTTTCAGAAACCCATCTGCATGCAACATTGCCAGGATTTCTGGTACAAATATTTTGTCATTTGCTCTTGAGACAATCTGCTGTTTCAGTCCTGGATGAAGTTTTGTAATATGTTGCTTGAGATATCATGGAAAAATCTAAGTGGTGGTGCAATCTTCTAGGTGAAAACACAAGGTTAGAGATATCATGGAAAAATCTAAGTGGTGGTGCAATCTTCTAGGTGAAAACACAAGGTTAGAAATATTTTTCTTTTTTTTAGGAAAAAATTAGTTATTCAGTTTTACCAATGAATAAAATCTATATGTTTAAAAACAAACAAAATAAACCCCAAGAGGCTCGTGCACCTATTTTTTCTGTCTCCGAAGCAATTGAGTCAGAAGTGAGCCACCTTTTCTTTTCCAAGAAATATTTGGAGTTCTCACTTGTGCTGTTCATTTTGCTTCAGCCTTTGTCACCTATTTCACGTGCTTAAAGCATTCATTGTGCCTGAAAACCTGTTTGTTTTTCATTTGATTTTTTTTTTCCTCTAGCAACAGAACTTATTCCCTTTACTAGTATCGCCTTTAGTTGTGCATATAAAATCCTGCCTTTGGTAGACAGTGAGGTAGCAGAAGAGTTGCTGAGAACTTTCAGAAGTGAAGAATTTTTTTCTAGTATCTAATCAAAACCTACTTTCATTCAGTTTGAAGCCATTCCCCCTTGTCCTGCCACTACATGCCCTTGTAAATAGTCTCTCTCCATCTTTCTTGTAGGCTTCCTTGAATAATGAGTCTTAAAACCAGCAGTGTTGTGTTGTTAGTGTTGACCCTTCTGGTGATCACAACAATGTGATCTCCCCTTGGCTGATCATGTAGGGGGCATGGGAGGATATTGTATGCTAGTTACTCATGCTACCACTATGAGTAGCCACATCAAAGGGGTAAATGCTGTAATTCTGTTTACTGGAATGACTATTTTTTTTCCTTCTTTTTCAGTCTTTGGGTGTTTAAATTATCTCTCTCTCTTTCTTCCAACCCCAGAAAATGAAATGGAAAAGTTCCCTAATAAGGAGGATGTCAGGAGAATTGGGGTTTTGTCACTGTGGGAAAAAGAAAGAGGAATATACTTGCCGTGGTTGATACTGGAGTGTATATGTTTACCTGTTCTTATGGCTCTCCTGCTTTTTTGGCAGTCTCTGAAAAGTTAAATACCCAACCTTGCAAATTATTTAAGATTTCAAATGAATGGAAAACCAAAAAAAATCTCAGTTTTCCAAAATATCCTTCTGCAGGTGAATCTAATGAACCTTGTAGGCAGGCAGATCCCAAAATCTTGGGAAGCGGTTCCAAGATGCTATGGAAGAAAACTCTTATTTGAGTTAGGTCAGCTTTGTGCATCTGGGAAAGCTGTTGCAGATGAGGTTTCAAAATGTAAAAAGAGAAAGATCTCCTCCTACTCCAAAACTGGAGCTAGAGTGGAGTGGTTTCCAAGTTTAAGAGTGGAGTGGTTTCCAAGTTTATTTGGGCAGAATAGGCATTGTAGATGGTGGCTGATGCTAAAGGTGTGCTGAGAAAAGCTCCTTTCTGTGATGGCCAACTTTAAGTTTGAGAAGGCTTCGCATACTCACAAAATTCACGTGGAACCCTTATGAGTACTGCTCCTTTAGGCACTTTCCCCTCTTCCCATTGCTACAGCTGGGCCTAGGAGCAGGCAAGTGGTGCTTCTTGCTCAGTCATTGCCAAGCAATTCTTTCTCCTGGTGCTTCGCTTCCTCTTGTTTTGCTCTCTGGATACCTTGTGCCTGGCAAGCTTTCAAGTGCTGGTAGCCCCTTCTTGCAGTAGAGGTGGGCAGGTCTGACAGCACGTAGCTTTGCTGGTGTACTTGACTTTCACTTGTCTTCTCCCTGCAAAATAAATAAATAATTGACGTGTGAAGGGGAAAAGCGTGGGAGGAAAAATGTCAGGAAATTCAAAGGTGAAGCTATTTCCTCCCTCAGTAATATTTTTCTTCTACGTGTTGTTTCTTCTCTTCAAACAATGGGGTGAGTTAAGAATGGATTCAAACTATCAGCCTTGCCATTGTTTATTTAAATCCTTTCATGTGTGTGACGGACCTCAGGAAAAACCCACACTTCCATTGTGAGTACTCTGGGTAGCCTCTCCGTAGTACAGTGCCAGTATAACAGGGCTTCAGTCTCCTTCGGGTCCCCAAGTGCCAATGAGTTAATATTAGTGGTGAAGTGTATAATGTGCATGATTTACAGGTGTGAGCTGTGACATTTAGTAGATTGTGCAAGGCTTAGTTTTTTAAAAAAAGCAAGTATATAGCCCACACGCTCAGAATAAGGATTTCAGATGTTAATTACTTAAGCGTGAGGTGTTTGTTAACATCTTGTGTGTGTTCATGTGTGTACACACACTTCCATTTGGGGGAAGGGGTGTTTTGCCGAAACAGGTGAAAGTCACTTCTGTAGTGTAAAACAGGAAGCAGATGGGTACTAATTAAAGCCTTGTTGATGATAAAAGGGTGACTGAGCTTTTGAAGCAGCTGCTTTCCTTATTTTATATATAGCCAGCATGTACTTTATATAAGAGCCGGCCTCCCCACACTTCATTGTTTTCCTGAAGCCGGAGGAAATGCGTGTGCATGTGCGTGCGTGCTGCCATGGCTAAGGGATGGTGCTTGCAGTGCTTGTTGTTTGATTTCTTCTCTGCCCTAGAGAAAATGGTGTTTTCCAAAAAGTCTGACAAAGGTGCCAGGCACCATTTTTCTCCCTCTTCTCTTTCCACCTTGCCACACTCAAGCAGTCACCAGGCTGGCAGGAGTGCCTTTTTACAGTGGTGCTGCAGATAAGGGAGGTTGGCTTACTGTGTGTCACACGTTTTTGTGTCTCAACCCATTGGGGACTGCTGCATCTGGGAGGGAAAGTTATTCTTTGTGGCTGCTTGTTACTGGTCTGTCAGACTTCTGGAAAGTGATTAAGAGAGTCAACAACCAGAATACCAGAGGGAGTGTCAGCCTCTTCTGTGTGTGTGACCTGTCATTGTCATTATGGTCTTTAATCTTCACAGGTACTCTTTATACTGCCTTTACTGCCTTTTCTCATACCTTGGGGATCATGGAATGGATAATAAATGAATAAAAAAAGAAAAAGAAAAAAGGAAACAACAAGCTTTAAGCATAATGAAAGCAATGTTGGCAAAGGAAAAATAACACCAAAGCAGAACAGATCTTCATGTGGTAGAACTATCATAGAATTGTAGAATATCTTGAGTTTAAAGGGACCTTGATAACCATCTAGTTCCAACCACCCTTAACTACCATATAGTTCCAACCAGCCCGCCATAGGCAGGGATAGCACCCACTAGATCTGGTTGCGCAGGGCACCATCCAGTCTGGCCTTGAACACTTCCAGGGATAGGGCATCCACAATTTTTCTGTGCAACCTGTTGTAGAGCCTTACTACCCTCTGGGTAAAAAATGAAGTTTAAAACGGTTTCCCCTTGTCTTACCACTATCAGCCCTTTTAAAATGCCACACTCCACTTTTCTTATAAGTTCCCTTTAAGTACTGAAAGGCTGCAATGAGGCCTCCCTAGAGCCTTCTGTAAATAGCAGTGTTAATTTTAGTATTTTAATGTCATCAATAGAAAAACGTGTTGGGCATAGAGAAATAAATGGTACCTTTCTTTGGAATGGAGTAGGATAACTTTTGCCTGTATATTGAATCACTGAAACCTGTTTACTGGCAGCTTTTGCTACTGGGAATTGATGTGGGGGTATTGGTTCTTTTACTGGGGAAAGTGCCAGTGTTCAGTCCTGATACTGGGGATGTCATCATTCCAGCAGAAATAAGCTAAATTTGGCGTGGGCAGGAGGAGAAAAAGAAAGAAAAATTTGGTCTGTGACGGGCTTGAGTCCGGTAACATGCAGATTCAGGGGATGGCAGCTGAGGTGTGGAGAAGTATCTTCTGTATGGAGAAACTGCCATTGCACTGGCCAAGTTTCTTAGTGGGTGGTGCTTGGGAATGAGGAGTGTGTTTGGCTGAAGCTCTTGTAGGGGTGCTCTCTAGTTGTCTATTTGAAGCAGCAACTTTCCTATTTTGAAGCTGCTGCTGAGGTTGCAGATTCCTGATTTCATTTGAAGTAGAAACATCTTGAGTGTCAGATCCCTTACCAGAGGAAGGTGCTCCTACCACCCTTCAAGCCTCAGAGGAACTGAACAACCCGAAGTGTTCAGGAAAGTATTCCCTATTTTATGAGTCAGTACTCCTTCTCTCACTGTCACTTGGGTGACTGGTATCCACTGTGGCTCATTGAGCAGGTATGATGAAACTGCTGTACAATACAAGTCATGGTCTTTAAAACCCTCTCTGTTAATGCTGTTCGTAGGGTTTATTCCCATCATGTCTTTTCACTCTTTTGGGGCAACAACCACAAACTGGTAGAGTTTCTTAACATGTGACGTGCTCTTATTTGGTCTCTTCGTGTGAGGAGATGAAAGGTATTTCCGTAGGAATGATCCAAAAGCCTCTTGCCCCTCACAGCAGGAATGAGAGGAGGCAGCCAAAGAATCCACCTCTTTCCCTGTACTTTACTAACATTGCTGGTGGGTTTGCGGATGTCCTCTCCTGAACTGTGCGTTTCTTCACTAGTACATCCCTCTCCGACTACTAGCAGCTGAAAGGAGAACAGCCTGGTCCCATAGAATGTAAAAGAATGGCAATGTCAGCTTCTCCATTGGACAGTGTGTCTCTTGAAGGTTTTTTTCCCTCTGAAATCATCTGGGTTGTCTGCATTTCTGGTTATGGGCTTGGTGAGTTGAGATTCGTCACTGCAACCAAAACTATTTGCTGGAGTTTACCAGGTGCCAGAACCTGGTTTGAGGGAGCTTTCCTTCCGGCACAGACTGCAGGATTTTGAATTCTCCTCTTGAATGTTCTGGTTTTTACAACCTCTGAGTGTTTGTCAAGAAGCTGTTGCTATTTGAGTGCACTTTGACATCGTACTTGTGTTAATCTTCTTTGACCTTATCCTTTAAGTCAGCCTTTTGACAAAGTCTGGGGTCCAGGTTTAATCTTAGGTGGTTCTTGCTCTTTTTCTAGAGTCAGCAATTTAAAATTGTCTATTTTCTTCCTGTGGTGCACGTGTGTTTAAGCCAGGATTACAGGAAAGCCAGTGCAAACAGAGAGGGGACATTTGACTGCCACTACCTCCCTTGGCTGCCTTCTGAAGGATTTTTAAAGTATTTTGGAGCCCCTAAGAGTATGTGGATTACAGGCTGAGAACAGCTACAGTAGAAAGCATGTGAATTTGTCAATAGACCTGATTGAAAAAAAATAGAAATCTGTATGGCTAAGGGTATTTGAGAAGTGGAGAGCCTTTGTGGCAGTGCAGAGGAGTCATGCAAGCTGATGGTGTGTCTTCAGCTGTGCCAGAAAGCAAACTCCTTGTCACTGCTGCTCTCTGGAAAGTTCTTTCATAGGCCTTTAAATCTGCTTTTAACATGTCTCTGTGGTGTTTATTAGCCAACCATACTGCACAGAAATTGCTGCAGCTGGGAGATTTGTACAAATCGCAGGCTTCTCTTCAATTCTCCTTTGAGGTGAATGTGTATCTTAATGTTTTGGTTGATTACGCTCAGTCTTGAATGTTTCCACAATTAAAAACTTAACATAAAAATAGACAGAAATAGGTGAGAATTGCAAACAAAATCTTTTCAGTTTAAAATATGACTTATTTTTTAAAAAGAACTGTAGAACACAGAGATTTGTATGTTTTTTCTTGGCAAAAATTACTCAGCTACTACTCTCCTTGAAAAATCAGTCAAATACGTTGAATATATATGTGTGTGTGGGATGGCTGCTGTTGTTAGGCAAACTTTGAGCAAGATAACACTGCCTTCCTAATCAGATGCCCCAGAAATGCCTGGCATTGAATGAAGTAGGCAGCAGTGGATGAGTGAATGAGAGGTCCTTGAATAATTGACAGAGGAGGAAAAAGGAGGATTGAACCTATGGCTGTTTTGCCGGTTTCCATTATTTGAGGAATATGTTTTTAGGCGGTATGTCCTGAACTTAGCTGATGACTTGAGAATTTCATTAAAAGGAGTGTCTAACTTTATTAAAATGTAATTGATACTTAGATATCCTCAAGGTACTAGGTCCAGATTCCTTGACTCATTGATCCAAAACTGAGTTTTTACAAAGACAGTCTTGGAAGAAATGTTCTTCTTTTCTTCACCTCCCTCTCCTTCCTAGGTAAATGAGGAATTCCTAAGACTTATCTAACAGAAGAGAGATGAAAATCCTTCTTCATGAGAATTGAATGCTTGAAATATAGTGTACAACTTAAACCTCCAAAAAAAAAGTGTCCTTGAGTAATTTTTGAAATGTAGTTCTGTAATTTCTACTTTGTCACAGAGACTGTTTTGTATGAATTGTATGGCATTTGGAATGATGTTTCTTTTTTCTAATCCATAAGGCATATTCTTAGGAGTTGTGACAGCTTTACTAACCATATACGCTGCAGACCGTGATCCTAATGAGCAGCAGGGATGGCATGTAGTTCAAAGTCTCTTTTGTAACTCTGTGCTGTAGTGTCAGGGTGAATGTAGGCAAACAGTGCTTTGCTGGAGCTCTGCCGCCTCCAACCCTGTTACCTGCAATGCTTGGGTACATGTGAGCTGACTCCAGAAGAGCTTTGTTGATTTTCCTATGATTTCAAAACCAACCTTCAGCAAATAAGTTTACTTTATATTCTGCCCCCTTTTTTGATGTCCTGTTGCTTGCTTCTTTTTGTCTGTGTTTTGTTCCAAGCATGCTTGTGAGTCTGTACTTACAGGTTGCAAAACTGTGGAATTGTGAATTATCTTGCTGTTGTAAGTCAGCAGTGGACAGGAAGAAAGTTGAAAATACGGAATAGGCAGCATATTGCTGTGTAGGCATTTAATGTTGTTACAGTGTGATATAAGTTAAAATATTGCTTATTTCCTCTTTGCTGTTCAAAACAACCTGAAGCATGTTATGACCAGGATCTAAACAATAACTGAAAAAGTAAAAACAAACGTTTTAACAGAGAAAGACATGGCCTGCCAAATACTCTGCGTAATTTATGACTACATGAATAATCAACAAACAAAATACTTGAAAACACCTGACTTTCTGGGGGAAGATTTAATTTCTTTTTAAAACCAAACAAAAATGCGGAAACGTTCCCTGCAATATCTTCAAAACTGAAAATAAAAAATATAAGCAAGACTAGCAAGGGCTGCAGTGTCTGCTAGAGTTAGGCAGCAGTTTAACAAATCTGTGGACATAAACTCATAGACTTATCAATGACAAATTACTATAAAACTTCATAAACAAAATTGGCTAGGTAAATAGTATTGGAAAACATGCTTCAGTAAACATGCTTTCTTTTTTCTGTTTCATCTTTGTTTTTAAAGAGGCCTTTATGTGATCCACAGAATAAATAACTTCCTATGTCTTGGTAGATATTACAAATGACAGCTCCTACTGCTGGCATTCCTGCTATTTTTAATCTGATGTAAGTTTAAGTCCTGTATTTTAATTTTTTTTTAATTTATTTTTTGCTATTAGTGCCCCATTCTGACCCTCTCAAGAAAAGAGCTCATGTGTCGTTGGAGCTGCACAGGGGGTTGTGTTGCTTCTCTCTCTGAACGTCTCCAGGAAGGAAAACTAAACTGCAGTACTAGAAAGAAGCAAAAGCTGTCAGAAGGAGACAAATACCGAGCAAGTTCCTGTAGAGTGTCTTCAGACTTCCTCGTTGCAGCCCTTTGAATCTGTTAGGGCATTTTAGCTCCCTATGTCAGCTGTGTTTTTTGCCACGGCGTTCTAATGTGTATCTGGAGAAAGCTGGAGGGAAGCTCTTTCACCTTCCTCGTCTTTGGGCAAAAGAATGGGAGGGATTGGAAACCTATGGCAGGCTTTGTGACTGTGAAGTCGGCTGTTGCAGTCCTTAGATCGGAATAAGTAGGCCAGCAGGCTCAGGCTGCCCAGTTACACATGGGATTTTCATTGATGGGGGGATGGGAGCAATGATGGCAAAGTTTGCACCAAGTGAAGTCTGTGATCTCCAGGAGGAGGGAGCCTAATCTGAAATTGATAAGAGCTTTTTGAGTTTGAGGGATTAGGAAAGAGAAGGGGAGGCTTTTCAAAAACAGTGTTTTGTTTTCTGAACTGATGAGAGTGATAGCAATGTCCTTCCTGGGACATCTCCTATTGTACCTGGCAATGGGCACCTTAAACCCAGAGCTTCCTTGTGTCAGTCTCCGTTCAGGGGAATGGGATAATGAATGAGATCTGATCTCCAGGCAGCCATGGTGAGGCCAGTTTCCTTGCATATATCAAATGGAGGGAAACGGTAAAGAGGGGAGAATAATAAGAGCTAGTTGTCACAAGAAAACTAGCACCCAAAATGCCTAAAGCTCATTTTTGCATAACAGTGTCCCACTCTGGAAGCTGTCTTGTTTTGTGTCCAGCATGGTCCTACGCCCATAGCAGCAGGTGTGTATGTAAAAGATCTCAAGCCACAATGGTGTTGCTAATCTTTCTTTCCATTGTCCTCATTGCAATATTTTACTGCTTAAAAAAACCCAATGTTTGAGTATTTTGATGAGTGCTGGTGCACTAGAGCTCTCGAGCTTTACTCTTTTAATTCCATTCATGTCAATAAAAAATTGGCTTTTTCTTGTCCTTTTTGTTTTTCTTGCTCGGGAAGGAGGAAAGCAAATAAAAAGAGCTGATGGTTTAAGTCACTGTTGCCAGATGACATTCTATGGGAATGTGGAATTGCCAGTATGTAGATTGTAAATAGTCCTTTGATTTAATAAGGGTCTGTTAAGCACAGAGCACAGCCTACAGTAGTGAGGGAATAGGAATGCTTCCAAAATGGGTGTGAGGGAATTGCCCTTTAGATTTCCCTCCTCTGTTTGCCCATCTTGCTTTGAGAAATAGTACTCTGCCTCCCATAGCCTGTTGAAAGCTGTGACTGTGTCCAGGGGTAACTATTCAGAGTTGGTGCTACATGTTTTGCAAGATTGGACGACTCTGGCTTTATAATACTGAACAGATGTCTTAAAACCCAGCGATAAGCGCCAGCATTTCTTGAAACTGCAGCCTGAAGAATGTCACAGAAAGCAGCATTTGAGAGGAAGACTCTGGCACGAGCAGTGCAACCACCTGTCACGAGTCCTCAGAGCCCTTAGAAAATCAACTAAAATCCCTTTAAGTAAACCACACCTTTTGAAAGAGGGTAGCTGCAACTGGCCAGAGAGTGGAGAGGGGCAATGCGCACTAGAATGTAGCCCAAGGTTTTATTGAAATTTGGATGAGGGTTTTTTGTTGGCATTGGAGTAGTAAATCATGTTACGTAAAATCTGTTAGGCTGTGGGAGCAGACTTGAATTGGAAAGTGCTCTCCCAAAGAGAGCGTGCTGGTGGTCTGACCTGCTTCTGTGGTGGGGGAAAAGAGTACCAAGGCAAGCTGCGTTCAAAGAAGTGAGGAAAAACACAATACCTAGTCTATGTGGTGCCTCTTTGGGATGTACAAAGAGGA
The DNA here is from genome assembly GCF_003031625.1 of Empidonax traillii. NCBI lineage: Eukaryota > Metazoa > Chordata > Aves > Passeriformes > Tyrannidae > Empidonax > Empidonax traillii. The sequence goes on from NW_020955412.1 coordinate 245,150, forward strand.
GTAGTTGAAAATATGTAATTGCTTCATGCAGCTTTGCAGTAAAGAACAAGTATAAGAAGAGAACACAAAGAAAATGAACAAATGTTGACTGCATAAGGCAGCATCCTCTACAGATTGGTAGATAATGCAGGAGTTTAAAGAGAACTTCAATATGCTTGTTTTTAAGCTATTTTAATAAAAACTTAAGAAATCTATTTTTCCTGCTAATATTTTGTTAATAAGAAAATTATATTTTATTTTCTTTTTATGTATGAGACAGATAAAGGGTGAATTGGCCAGAGGAAAAATAAATAGTAAAACAGTGGCCTTATACACTGGACTGTGTTCACATACAAAAGAAACTAAAGGAAATAGGAATGTCTCTCTCTTTCCTAAGTTTCTCTTGGTTACTATGTCAATATCAGATATTTACAACATTAGGCAAAATCCATAGGGTGGTTCTTATTTTTAAGCTGACACCGTTCCCTTACAAATGTGAAACTTTCAACATCCTAACCACTAGATGCACTGAACAGTTTCTAAAGATGCCCTATACCAAACAAAAAATTCCGCTCAGCTGTTTTAATGTTCCTTTTGTAGTTTTGAGGACTACTCTACAATTTTGATAGTCTATCCTTCCACTTGCTGTAGTCAAAATAAAGATCAAATGCATAGTGAGATGTAGCGTAAGATATCATTCAGCCTGTAAATGAAAGGCTTTGCCCTTCTTTTTACAAGACTTGCAGTTTCCTCAGGCCAGGGATTTCCTGTGGGGCACAGCTAACCCTGCTGCAAAGGAAGCTTGCTGCTTTCATTGACTCTTTGTTTTTGAAAAACTAGTATTCAGTAACATCCACGTCCAGAGAATTTGAGTGCTCTGATGCTTTGTTTGCTAAAGGAAAAGACTTCCTCTTCTAAGGTAATACAGGTGTAATAAGGATAATAAGGAGATATATTTCTTTTTTTTTTTTTTTCTTCAATCTATGCAAAAGCTCAATCAAATCAACTTATGATATTATTGGATCTGTACATAACCCTTGGTACATTGCTTCCCAACGTAAGAAATACAGACAGGCTTAATGCCTTTCCTAAACATATCTCTGCTGCCCTTGTCAGATGAGTGAGCGCTGTAGGAGCTGTGGGTGCAGTGCAGGCACCCTTGGCTCTGCCTGCGGAACCGTGGCTGCAAACTGGCATCTGCTCCTTCACCGTGTCTCTAAGGAGAGGTCTGTGGTCAGGCAGTAGGCATTGTTACAGGTCAAATAAGTCCTCAAGCTTCTCTAATGGTGGCTAGCCCATAGGCAGCACAGTGAATGGGCAAGCCCATGTCTACAGCACATCCTGCTTTGCTTTACCTGTCTCAGTTTTAACTTATTTTCAATTGTTGTGGGTAGCACATTGTTTGTAAATCCATCAGCTCATGACAATCATTCCAACCCTTTAGGTTATCAGTGACTTTGTAAAAGCAAATAGTCTTAATCCATAAAGATGAAGAGATGTGTGGCTCCCTAGTAAAGTATCCAACTGAAACCAAACATTTAGGGCTAGGTTTGCCTTGTGCCTTTACCTGGACAAGTGGCAAAGGATTGCTTTGGTCATTATGCAGGGCTTTTAGCATGTAAAGCTTATGTGACTTCTCAGGCAGGGATCTTTCTAGTTATTTCACTTATCCTATTAAAGCTTTTGAAGTAATCATATCTGGGTGTCTTGGTGTTTTTTTTCCTCATTCTTTTTGGTGTTTTCTGGGGAGGTTTGTTTTGGTTTTTTATTGGTTTCTTTTTTGTGTGGTTTTTGTTTTTTGTTTGTTTATTTGTTTTCATTTGGAAGTTCTCTGTGTGTCCACAAAGGCCAACGCAAAAAATGAGCCCTGTTTTCCAACTGTGATGTTTTTCACCTCTGTGATTTGCACTGAGACCTTGGCCTATTTCTCACCTTATTGCTTCTTACTTGTGAGAACGTGTTTCCAGTGCTCCTTTAAGGATGATCTACTGGTCTAATTAGTATTGATATATTTAGCATGGATACACACTTGTACCTCTTCATTAGAGTGAACGAATGTCAATAGAAGGCAGCTTAGTTTTAGAAAGACAAAAAGGGGGGCGGGGGGTGAGGCTTTCTATAAACAGTACTGTAGTCTTTGTGATAGATTGGGTGTAACAGTGAAGAGTGGCAGAGGTGAAACAGACTGTCTGTTAAACAGGAAACGAGTGATTAACATTTTTTGTCCTACTGATCATAATTATTCCTACTGGCTGAAAAAAAAATAAATACCCCTTAGTCTCTCTTTACTCTAGTCCCGTAATAAAATTTTAATCTATTAGTCATTCTGACATTGTATGGATGAACTGCTTCTTTATTCCTCCACATTTTTTTTTCAAATAATTTTAATAAACTTTACTTATAATTGTGAATAACATTTTCCTTGCAATAACCTGCTTGTGCTCTGCATTCCAGGACAACTTTGCCTCAAATTGTTATGACTGCTGTGGGGCCTGCATCCCCCTAGAGTTGTGTTCCTGGTCACTGCATTAGAGCCCATGGTGAATAATTGTGAGAGGGCTACCTGCCTGTCATGAATCACAGCAGCCTTCCTCACGGCTTACTCCACTACAGATGCTTCTAATGCCCTTAATCCTTTTGATGAGCACACCTTCGCAGTGGTGCATGGTGTTAATCTTGACTGTGCTGTCAGTCATTCAGTGTGACATTGGCATAACCGCAAGTGTTCCCTCGCTTATCTTTCTTGAACAAAAGATAGCTTTTTGTACATGCAATGGCCTATACTCCATGGGACTGTTTTGAAAGACGAATTATTTCCCTAACCTCTGATGTTTTATTAATTGAATCCTTTCCCAGCTTTTTCTATGATAGCTCCTGGAACTGCAGTCAGTCAGGTTATACATATGTCCTCCTGCTTTACTATTTTTGCATTACTGACATAATTGCATGGCTGCTCGTGAAGGCCAGAGGTCTGAGAGTGCTTAAAGAGAGAGGAGAAGAAGCCCCAGTTATAAGGGTATCTTGACTTTGAAACATTCCTCTTCAGTGAGGCCCTGTCTCACTAATGAACTTGAGAAGTGCTTCTTTGTCATAATATATATATGTACACATGCATATATATATGTTCTGTATTTGTGGAAAACAGAAACGTTTATTTACAAATATGGAGCTGATATTTGTTTTCCGTCTGTTGTAATAGAAAGGTTACAGCATCAGTTTTGTAAAGGCAGCATTAGGATTTGTCTGGATCACCAAATACAGTTATTCCTGCTAGATTTAAATTATATTATCTGATATTTATTTCTTCCCTTATATTTTACACTTCACAACTTCTAAAGCTGTGATAAATGAAGCTATCATTTACCCTGATGGCTATTTACCTTTTTTTTTTTTAAAATAACACTATACTTCCTTCTTATTGTTGCCTTTCTTTCACTGTAAAATGGATAGATTTTAGTCAAACCTGCTGGCTGTCTTGGCTTCCCAGATGATTTTACCAGAGGGAGGAAGGTCCATCCAACAAACCTCAGATACTCGTGCATTTTTGTCTGCTGTTTTTCCTAGACAGTGTCACTTAGTTTCCTTGGCTTTGAAATCCTAGCAAATGTTTATATATTTGATGTACATTATGCTGATGATATACCATACCTATATTGTGGTCATAAAAATAAATGTAGTCATAAAACATAGTATTGGCACTGACATAGACATCGTTAGCCTGGTTGTGGCCCTGTCTCTCTTGGCTGTACAGAAAACATAAGACTGGTCGTAAGAAGTTTTGGTTGGGGTCATCATATGTGGAACACTATTCAGGAGTGTGCGTGCCCTGTGTGCATGCTCCTCATACTACAAACCTTGTTTATGGTTTTTACATTAATTCTTTCTAAACGCCTGTGTAGAGAAAGTAGCCAGGTGTTACCACCGCATTAGAAATGTTCAAACTGTCATTATGGAAAAGTGCTTCCAGGGAGTCTACCTAGAATGAGGAGGAGGATATCTGGGGATAGAAATTGGGAATTACTCAAATGCATGTTAGAGTTGCCAGTTCTGACATGTAGGAATGCATAGCCAAGTATCTTAAACATCTATTACTACATACCATGCTCAAGTGGAGAAAACTCCAGTAATTGTTTGCCTGGTGCCACATGTGGCAGAGGGATGCAACCTGGAGGATGGCCAAGCACCTTCAGTGTTCAAAGTTTTTTAGTCTTTGACAGCTATGAAAAGGAAGTGTAGGATAGTATAAATTTGTGAACTTGAATGCAGAATGTACAGGACTTACAATAATACCACTGACATGTGGTCATAGAAAGCTCCTCTCTGTGCTAGAGACCATATATTTATAGCAACCATATAGTGATAACATACAGTCTGTCCTCTTCTTATACATTCATGCATGAAATAAGGGATGCACTGCCAAAATCTTACCACATGAAACAGTTTATGGAAGTATTGCTATCTTTGGAGATGATGTTTCATGGGTGATGGTCTGGGAAAGACTCTCACTATGCCAGCCATCTGTAATAGAAAACACACAGAAGCAGTGCAAGGTCCCTCTAGTGAGGCAGAAGTATTCTTCACATTTCCAGCTAGTACTTCTTAACCATATAACAGAGCAGGAGAAAATATGAAGTCAAAAAAAAGCACCCTCCCCAAGAACAAAGGACCCAAAAAAGCATGACCTGTTTGGGAGGAAATCCTGCCCTTCCACCTGCATGCAGCTGCAGGTGGCAAATTTCCAGCATCTTTCTAAATACAACTCTTTGGCTTGAGGCTAAGCGTCATGCTTTCAGTCCATGCTCTTATCAGACAACAGAGAAGGTTTCTGAGCTGTAATCAAAGTAGGCCATGACTGGGTGGCAAAATTAGCTATTTTGTTAGCATCTGAAGCCTCTGACAAATGTGTGGTTGTGTTAGTGAATACTGTAATATCAGGAACGCTTCTGAGAGAGAAATGTGACTAAGGCTATTTCATGAACATGTTATGTGCTGTCTGTTGACCAATCGCTTTTGAGTGTCCAACACAAGCTTGTGGGAAATCCAAGCTCCACGTGCAGCATCTGCATCTGAAGTTCTTGTAGTTCATTGATATTAGATAAGACAAACAGGATTGCCTTACACCAGCCTCTTGGACCAAAGGGAATTCTGGTAGGTCTGGAGTTACCAATGTTCTCTTTCCTCCTTGGCCTCTTCACCCAGCCCCTGAAAACTTGGCAGAACAGTTGGAAACCACAGCAAAACGGGTGCAGCAGACCTGCCTGTTTTGCCAGGCACTGTCTAACTTAGCCTTGCATAGATGCTACGTGGTGCTACTTGCCATGACTAGCCCCTGCTGCTGCTGTCTGGTTCTTACTGCTGAACAAACCCTGAACAAGTATGCTAGACAACTTCCTGTCCTTTGCACACTTTCCTAGAAGTTTTAATTGCTTCTTTTTTGGAGTGGTGCTTGCCACTGAGGCTTCAAGAGGAGGATGATTTGAACAACTGGACCTGCTATGGAGTCCCCATACAAAGACCTAGAGACAGGTCTGATGTCTTCTGTAACAGCATATGGAAATCTGGGGTCTTCACTTCTCTACTGCAAAGCTTTTGCTTTGGTGGTGTCTCCATGGGGAGATTCTGCTGTTCAAAATCCTTTTATAAGCTGTCAGTATCAGGACATCAGCATCAGGACAGCTGACTCATGTGCCAGTCACCACTAATCACAGCAGACACCTCTCAACAGTGATGATATTAACTGGTGAGTCTCTGACCTTCTGTCCTACTAGTCCTCGACCCTGACTTTCTTTCCTGACCATGCTCCTATTGCAGTATCCTCCAGCTATCAGTTAAAATAAATAAATAAGCAACCTCCCCTCTTCTGCAGAAGCAGTCTTGAGTATTGTGTTCCTGAAAGTTTCTCTTCAACCTCCAAATCTGTTTCAGATATTGTTTGAAGAGATCTGAGAACTGCAGTCAAGTATTGTGACCCAGTCTGTATTTGAAGTAATTTCAGCTGATAGTGGAGTAAACTGACTGGCAACTTCTGTGGACTATCCCCTTGGATTGGCTGTAGAAAGCAGTGGACTGCTGTGATGTCTTCTAAATGAAAACTTAGTGGGCAGTCATTAGACTGTTAATTTTAATAGAAATTCTTGACGTATGTGTTATGGAAGCAGTGTTGCTCCTATGGCCTCCCAGTTTTAATAATTAATATTGGGTTTAAATGCAGTATTAGATATCAGTAGAGCTGTTGGAAATGTTGGAAATGCAGATGAATGATATAAATGTGTAGATTCAAGGAATAATTTTCTTGGCTTCACAGGTTCTATTAGCTGGTATGGGCTCATCGCATTGCACGTAGCAGATACTGGTTTTGCATATTTGGAATCTTAAATCAACAAGTAACAATAAGCATATCCATAGTTTCTGGTCTGAATGCTGAAGTATGGTATGAAGTAAGTTCACTTTATCCCAGAGGTGGAAACTCAATCCCAGGAAGCACTCCACAGGTGGGAGCAGCCTGCTGCCCTCCCGACCCAGGTTGGGATAAAATTCCAGCATGGTTATTCTCCATGTGATCTGTCATGCATCACTGCTGTGCAGAGATCCACCTCAAAATGCAGATGGTTGCTTTTGGAGTCGTTCAGGCTAGGTTTTGGGAGGCTTTGCTTCAAAGTCCAGACGAAAGTCATGATTGAAGGCATCTTGCAGTGTGCTGGGGTTGGTGGTGCCACCGTGTGCCCCAGCCACTGACAGCCACGCTGTTCCTCTGGCGGCCAAGATCCACTGCTGAAACTATACTTTTTTATCAGGTTGTGTTTACATCTGGCACAGATCTGTAGACACAACATCATTAACAGCAGTGCATATTTTCACAAGATTTACCTCTTCAACACTTTTTCCAAGTTAGTAAATCATAGCTTCTCTAATGTCCTGCTGGCTGCGTGAAAAACAGGAATTTATGTAACAAGCTCTGGGCCGCAAACCTTTTCCTGTTAGGAAAATTTTTTTTCGTTGCTGGCAGAGTTAGGAGACAGCTCTGTTACTCAAAGAGCGACCTCAAATGTCCTCGGTACAATAATACCAGATTATAACATTTTTGATGACTAAGGAATAGCATCTTAAATATTTAACACTTGTGTTGCAGAGCAAAGGGAGCTGAGCCTCATCTCGGTGTTTTCCCTGCCTGGTATTTCGTGTGTTTAATATGCCTATTTTGATAGTAAACAGTGATCCTGAGCCAACTGGGTATGTTTACAAAATACAGTAAAAAAATGAACTGGCGCAGGAGGTTTTTTAATCAACAGCCGTGCAGAACAACTTTCTTGCGACATTTCTAGAGCTGGACTTGTGTCAGCCAGGGATTCTGCTGTGGCCCTTTGAGTGAAAACAACAGGCTGCGCCAGGCGAGCCTCACAAGGCTTTGTCGGCCAACCCCTGAGGCCGTGGGCAAGTCCAAAGATGGATTTTCAGGCTTACCCTCTCCTTGTGTTAGCTGCACCTGGTGCAAATAAAATTCCAAGGCTTTCCCTAACACCCGTCGCTAGATTGAGGATAGTATTTTGATTGCAGAGTTACCTGCAATGAAGAGATTCAGTCCTACTTGATAATTTGGTTGGAAATGCTTCTGAGTTTAGGTACATGGTTTGACTCGTTGCTGTGCTGGTTGAACAGCCAGCTGCCTTAAGGCCATGCTCTGCCATCATCTGCTGTCAGGGAGTGTATTGTGCCCCTGTTTGGAGTGAAGCTGAGCTTCTTGGGGTGGGAGGGGGTAGTCTCGAGACACTGGTGCCTGTAAGGTGTTGCAGGACTGTAAGACCTCCTTGCTGCCCTCACCTACTGAAGGTTTCATCTTTGACCCCAGAGTAACCACTGCTGTTAAGCTCTGCAGGTGGTCAGTCCTGCTTTGGCTGGTTGGTCTTCTGTGGTCCAAAATATGTCACGTCTCTTGTAGGGAATTTCAGCCTGTTGTCTCTGATTTGAGCCAGGGCCCATGAGATAACTGTTTTCATCTTGCATGCTTACTTATGGTCTTTGCTCCTTTCTTCTGTCAGCCAGACGTATGGGGAAAGATACGCATCTTTGAGAAAGTTGATGTAGAGAAGTGAAAGGGAAGGAAGGAGACATTTCTGAAGATGCTACTGTCGCAGGCAGCACTCTGGGCTGGGAAATTCAGCAAAAGCAGCCGGAGACCAGAGCGGTGGCTGTGTCCCTCGTCCTCTGATTTGCCACATAAGGCATAAAAAGGTCCATGAGCTGTATCATCCTCATGGTTTGGTGCTGTAGTGGATGTTGGGTGTCAGGTTAAAAACTTAAGAGAAGACAGATAGGAGTTAATAGATGAGAAAACAGAAAATACAGAACGGGGTGTTTGTTGGTCTGGTAGCCATTTACTGTTTTGACATAATTGGTCTACTGGGTTTTTGGTGAAGATCTACCTTACTCTAGTGCTTTCTAGACACAATCTTTCCATTTTGGCTCTCCCAAAAGTTCTTTAGACAACTTGCTGAAAGTTACCAAGAATGGAAGGCGGGTAGCGAATCACTGATTTCTCTGCCACTGGAGGTCTAATTTCTGGTTTATATGTTTCATGTGTTGTTTTATGGTTCCCTCGTACTTGTTCTCCAAAAGTCACCATCTTAGCACAGACAATCTAGGTGGATCTCCACGTAGACCATGCTCAGAAAGCTTTTCTGTTGAAACAATGTTTTTTACATGTGCTCAGGAGAAAATTATATGAGGAAAAATATGTTCATCTACAGCCAGGTAAAGCACAGTTTAGTCTCTTATTAACAGGTCAACCTGTGGGCTTCCATTTTGGATTTTTTTTTAATTATTATTATTATTATTATTTAAGAACAAACCGTGAAACATTACTTATGGCTGAGGAGGTAACAGAAAGCTCCAGTACCTCTGGTCATTCTTGGCACAAGATATCTGATGCCCTCAGATATTAGAAGAGTCAATCTTGCATATTTAAAATGTTGATTTTAGAAGAAAAAGATGGTTTTAAGACTGAGGTTTTCGTGTTTACATGTCTATGCTCTTTGCATTCCGTCCTCTCTTATGATTTAATAGGCAATTTGTGATGTTTATTTTTAAAAATTAGAACTTAATCCTGAACTTGTTTTCTATATGTATTTTCTCGTATAACACAAGAAATATGAACCTCACTAATGCTCAGTGGCAATAGCCACAGTTTGCATGTTGCAAGTTTTCAGGATTTAGTGATGTGCAGGATGAGAATCCATTATTAAGACCATAGAACAGGATTTAGCATTCCTGAACTTTGTGTAAAATAATAATTAAAAAAAAATCCAAAAATACGGTCAGGTTCAATTCATTAGAGTGAAGCTGATAATGAGATCTTCAGTCATCTTCTTGGTCTTCTGGTTTATTTAGTCTCCTTTATGAAGAATTTTTATTTCAGAACAGTTCCTTCAGTGTTTTATTTGACTTTTTATAATGTCAGATGTGATTGGGCCAGATGACAGACAAATTGACATGGCGACTCTTTGCAATCTTGTTTCGGCCAGTTCAGAGTGGTGAGCTGATAAAAGATGTTTCCATACTGGCATGTTTTCTTATTTTATGATTACCCCTGTATTTCTAACAAAATGAGAGTATGTTTAGAAAAGCAAATATTAGTATGCCATAAAAGATGCATATTTTCTCTATTTCTTAAATGCTATTCTGTTTTTCAGAATTCAATCCGTCACAACTTATCTCTGCACAGCAAGTTCATCAGAGTGCAGAATGAGGGAACAGGGAAGAGTTCCTGGTGGATGCTCAATCCTGAAGGAGGAAAGAGTGGCAAATCTCCTAGGAGGCGAGCAGCGTCCATGGATAACAACAGCAAGTTTGCCAAAAGCAGAGGCAGAGCTGCCAAGAAAAAAGCAGCCCTTCAGTCTGGTCAAGAGGGAAATGGTGACAGCCCTGGATCACAGTTCTCAAAGTGGCCTGCAAGTCCCAGCTCTCACAGTAACGATGACTTCGATAACTGGAGTACATTTCGACCTAGAACTAGCTCTAATGCTAGTACAATTAGTGGAAGACTTTCTCCTATTTTGCCAGAGCAAGATGATCTTGGAGATGGGGATGTGCACTCCGTGGTATACCCATCATCAGCAACCAAAATGACTTCTACTCTACCCAGCCTTTCAGAGATGAGTAATTCTGAGAACATGGAAAATCTTTTGGATAATCTTAATCTCTTGTCACCTAATACATCAATGACTGTGTCAACCCAGTCTTCATCTGCTACCCTGATGCAGCAAACACCAGGTTACTCATTTGCATCCTCAACCACAAGTATAGGCTCACCAAATCCAGACTACAGGAAATTTACTTATGCTCAAGCTAGCATGAACTCTTTGTCCCAGATTCCTATGCAGACTCTCCAAGACAGTAAATCAAGCTATGGATCGATGAGCCAATATAACTATCCTGGACTTTTGAAGGAGTTACTGACTTCCGATTCTCCGCCGCACAATGACATCTTGGCATCAGTAGACACTGGTGTTTCCCAGGCTGGTGGCAGGGCGCTGGGCCAAAGTGTGCTGATGGTCACTAACTCAGTGATGCCAACTTATGGCAGCCAACCACCCCACAACAAAATGATGAACCCTAATGCCCGCCCTCACCAAGGACATAACCAGCCAACACCTGCGGTTAATGGCCGTGCCTTGTCACACACAGTGAACACCATGTCACACACTTCAGGTCTAAATCGCTTGTCGACAGTGAAGACTTCGTTACAAGTGCCTATGAGTCACCCAATGCAGATGAATGCTATGAATCCGTATGCCCCCGTTAACAGCTGCAACGGCTACGGAAGGGTGGGAATTGTTTCCCTCCACCAGGAGAAGCTTCCCAGTGACTTAGATGACATGTTAATTGAACGGTTGGATTGTGACATGGATTCGATTATCCGTAATGACCTTATGGATGGAGAAACATTAGATTTTAACTTTGACAGTGTATTGCCTAACCAAAGTTTTCAGCACAGCGTAAAGACAACCACACACAGTTGGGTGTCAGGCTAGGATGTAGTAGGAGGTAAGCTGTGCTTTTTCTGATAAATCTGCAAAAGAGCTAAAGGGAAAAAAAGATGTCAAAATGCTTAAAATCTGGGAGGTCTTCTGTGTTGGCATGTGAACTGCCTCTATATAACAGTCAGTCTCTTTCCAGTTCTTTGTTAGTTTGAAAATCAGGTTTGCACTGGTTGGTGCATTAGGATTGTTGTGTAACAACTTCTGTTACTTCTTGTAGAGCATTTATATTTTGTCATTGATGTTTTAAACCAAAAAACTTGCTGGTAACTAGCCAGTAATGAATAAAATTTTTTTCCCCATTTAAGGTATCTTAAAGATAGTTTGAGCAAATTTTAATAGATTTAATCTCCTGGTGTTAATGTTAATTTGTTCTTTTTGTTGTTTTTTCTTTCTTCCTAGGTGATGGTTAAATTCTCCAGACTTGTCTGACAGCAGGAACTGAGAAAAGCAGTACAAAGACGTCCTTCACCTTTCTTTTTAATTTTCTTGACAAAGCTGTGCGCATGCACTAACTTTTTTTTGAGTCTTTTTTTTTTTTTTTCTTTTTTTCTTCCTTTCGTCAGAGTTGGCAGCAGAGAGAATATTTTCCTGTACAGGATGTTTGCCCAAGGTTTGCAGGTTATGTGCTGCTGTAGATAAGAACTGTGCCATTGGAAATTTCATTACTCTGAAGTGCCAAATTCACTACACCATATAATCACAGCAAAGACTCTTACTTACATCATGTCGTGCTTTCGGTTTTGTACAGTATGATCTGTAGAAGAAGAATTGTTTTCTAAGACTATCTGTTTTGGTCCAAGAAAAATTTATAAAGTTTTGTAAGAATACTGTGATGATCTCATGCCCTAAGTAAGTTTAACCTTTGTTGATGTTACCTGTGTTTTGATGAATTGAGATAACTGTGGACTTGCCTTGCAGCAGTATGAACTGCATTATTTTACTCAAAATTGCCACACATTTCATATGGGAATAGAATAGCCTGTTAAATACGATCCTACTAAACTCACTGACTTTTCAAGGCAAACTGTAGGTTAAATGCCATTTGGTAAGTTACCTGTATTCGTGAAAATTTATGCAAGAATATATTTCATTGTCAGACTAATGACTTTATTGTTGGGCTTAAGATGATTTTTGGAATACTTTCCAAGCTATTTTTCTTATAATTAAAATCTACTTTTGTTACATAGGCAACTTAAAAAGAAAATAAATCTGAGATCTGGCAGCATTCATAACCTCTTAATTTTGTACAGTATTTTAACTGGATTAAGTACATGTTTTTATAAATTTCCGTAGCACTTGGGAGTGCTAATAAAGAAAAAGCTTAATAAGGATCTTGAATACAAAACATTTCTGTTTTGACATCCCTTTTTTTTGTTGTGTGATGTATAAATATAGACAACTTTATGTTTAGGAAGTATTTAATCAGTTTTATATATGCAGTTTTAGAAATGTCATCTGCTTTTATTATCATTTTCACTCTGACTACCACAAAGTGTTAAGTATTCATTGTTAAGATGCTTGTACAATGCTTCACATTTATATTTATTTCATGGAGGTCTCATAATGTTTGTGCACTCAAGAGCAGGACCTTTTTGTGGAAAACTCGTAATTGTAGTAAAATTAACGACAAAATTGTCATTTGTCAAAATTAGCACTAGTTTTGGGTTCATCAGTGTTTCTGTTGTAAAGCAGTACATTTGAAGAGGAAAAAATGCTACCTTAGAGTGGGAGGCTAAAATTTCTGTGACGCCTTATTGCGGGACAAAACATTATGTTGTTTTGTTGGGTTTTTGTTTTGTTTTGTTTTGTTTTGTTTTTTAAGAAGAAAGATAAAGTAAGTTGCAAACTTATACAAATGCATGAGCTTTAGGGTAGGGGAAAGCATTAATGAGAGAGATCTTGTTTCTGTGGAAAAACTTACTCTTGTTGGAGTAGGCACACTGACAGCTACCAGAGCATTTTCAGGAGTGGGTCTTGGAATACACGACTTCTGATTTTTGTAATTGCACGATGCAGTTTTTATGGATGTATGGATAACAGGCCTCACCTGTCTTTTCACTGGTTGCTACACAACATTTGTGTTATAGAAATCCTTGGAGCTTTCTTATGCACTGACAGGATGAACAGCTTTTGTGCTAGGGCTGGCTTTTATGAAGGGGAGAATCAAATATTTTTACACTGAATTTTCTTTTGTCTACATAGCTCATAACTGGAAAATGTTCTAACTGAGATTTATCTTCCCTGTAGTGAGGATGTATGGTGCAGAAAGAAACAGGATGTGCCAAGTAGATGAAGTTTAGTAACAAGCCATATATTTAATGATCCTGTTATGACTTTCCTAGGGTTCTGCAATGTATTTATTGATGTGCTAGCATTTAGCTCCCTGTTGGGCTTAAATCATTACTAATTACAGCTGGTCCTACTTTTTTAGATATACTATTATGATTGTCAGCACTTCCAGAGACTGATGTTAAGCTGTCCTGTGATACAGGATCTCCCCCAGCGTGAAATCAGTCTTTGAACTTGTTTTGAGCAAAATCAAATGTTCTTAGTGCCAAAGCCTCAGTGAAGCCACCTGCTTTTACAGGCAGATATCTCTAGTAGGATCTTCACCATCAAATTCATAGTCTCTGAAACATGACAGTAAATACTGGCAGTGGAGCAAGTGAAAGTCTCACATATAGGTTTCTGAAGATCCTTCTTTCTGCTGTGTGTGCAAAAAATGTTTGCTCCCAAATAGGCACTGATACACATAGGCCAAAGTAGTCATAAAATTCACCTCTGCATGCAAAGAAAGCAGTACTCCATGGGGATGCAGTTGAACATGCTACATTTAACAATATACCTCCTTTTTATTATTTACTGCTACTGTATAACTTCCTGTAAACATATATTTTATTCTTTTCCTTTTATAACTATGAATAACATAAATGTAGCCGTTCCCTAATTACAGCAGTCTGTAGGAAGCCCTTTTGATTATCGTGAGAAAACAGTTGTAGATAATCAGAGGTTTGGATGTGTGGTCAATTTTTTTTGTTGTTTTTTTGGTGGTGCCATTTTATTATTTTGCAGTTGTAATTCTGGAATACTGTGACGTTTGGTGAAGGAGCATGTTGTCTGCCTTGAAAACAAACATTATGTGACCTCTAGTAATAAATCCTTTTTCAGTAAAAGTACCAAGTTTCTGGAGTAATTGTCAGAATTGTTGTAAATGATTGGTTTGTGAATTGTGCAGATGATCTTACCTATGCAGCCTTGTTTTTGACTTTCTCTGGTTTGTACTGTTATTAAAAGTTTATTGTATTATAGAGCTGTTCAGATATTTTAAATATAAAGATGTATTGTTTCCATAATATAGCTATATGATATATGTTTAGGTAGTCGATGCATTAATTGGAAAGCTCTGCTTTGATAAACTGACAATTTGCCTACACTTATAAGCAAAAATCATATTGCTTATTATTGGCTTAAGTCAACAGAGCATCCCTGAGAAGTTAAAATTGGACCAATTATAAAACAGTATAAAATTTGCACTTGTTAAACCACTGGATGTATGTTAGTACTTTTTTATTTTTTTACTGATTTGAAATTCCTATTTTCATTATGAAATTGCTAGGATTCTTAATTTATGACTGATTTTAAATAAGGTATTCTCATTATTATTATTATTATGGTAATCATAATATAAGATGCAGCATGGTTTATGCAAGCAAAAAGCAAATTATTCAACATTAAAACTGGCCTCTTTTTTGAAGGTGTTCCACAAACCAGCAATATTATGAAAGATTGGCATGTACATACTGCTAGTTCTATTTGTGAGTGGTGTGACAGCTCTTCAACGCTTCACTGCTCTGACTTAGTCACATTGCAAAATTAAAATTCATATGTGGATATTTTCAGAAAAAGTGCCTGATGTACTTCTACAGACACATGAGAACAATCCCTGACAATTTGTTGTATAAAGCCATAAATGTATATAAATTATGTTTAAAAGGTTTTGTGTCCTTTCTTGTATACAGAGAATGAGATTTGTACCAGTATTCTACTTGTGATTAGTAATCCTTCTACTCAGAGTTTGATGTAATCACTTTCCTTACCGTGTAATCTTTTTAATGATGATGATCCCATTTGGACAATCCTGATGGCATTAGCAATTTTATACAGAAAAATACCTCATGGTACCAAGATTTGCCTGGTGAAATGATAGCATAGTAATGAGCAAACACTAACTGCAGAATAGTTAACAAATTTTCCATTACTTGGTATAAAGGAATTTTTCTCTTTTGGCATTGCTTCTGGAATTGGAACTGTAGCAGGTACAGGAACCTAACAGAGCTATGTTACCAGTGTTCTGTCACAACCTAGTGTGCTATAAGTAACTTGTTTACAAGTCTTTGAGACTAAACACAAGAAGAATCCATGCCTAACTCCTAGGGCTCATGAGATCTTTGTGTAGAGATGTGTTGTTTGTTACTGGAAGCTACATTAGGTGGCATCAGACCATGTTGCCAATGCTTCAACAAGTGCAGTTCAGAGAAAATTAGAAAAAAAGTCCTGAAATCCTTTCAGAATGGGTATTTGTAAGTATAAGCTCTTAATAAAATTGCTATGACATGAGATGGTAATTAGTGTATCAGAATGTTATGTAATACATTATTAAAGAAGAAAAAAGAAAGGGATGCTAATATCCATCAAACCACAGAAAAGAATTAGTCTTTGAGTGCAAATTACATGTTAGAACCTAATGCTATTAAATGTGGGAGAGAGTCAGCTCTGGAGCGAGATTTTTCTCTTCTCTTTACTCCCCTTGTTAAAGTAAGGCAGTCCACAAAGCCCTCTTGGCCCTCTCTGCCCTGGTTTTCACCTCTTGCCTTCCTCTGCCACTCCTGCAGTATGTACCTTTTCTTGGAGTACGTGTTTTCTTTGTCGAACATTTGTGATATATCGGCCAACTTGCACGGTGCCGCTCCTTTGGCAGCCATGCTTTACGCTGTGGCAGTGGGAGCACTGCTGATGTGAGTAGAGAGGAGCAGGAATGTCTAATTTTTTTTTTTTTTTTAATTTAGATTGTATTTCAAAACAGAGCTGGAAGAAAGGATGAGAGGCTGCCAAAACAGACAGCCAATAACACCCACGCCACAGTTGTCTTGTGGGGCCCAGATTCCTGCTTGCCTGCAGGTGGGGAGGGAGAGTGGTGGCAGAAAACAGGCTTTAAGTGAATTGCTGGCAAAAAAAGCCAGTTTGATCTTAAAGTGAGCAGAGATAGACCTAAAGAGCATGAAAGAAAGCATTGCACATAAAAATAGAAATTTTTAAAGATAGCTGAAAAATAATTTCGACTTGTACTTTGCAGTTCTGTCTTTATTTTACCTTCACCCTTCTTTCTTCAGTGCACATTTTGGAAGTGTTTTTTCATGTTAGGGAAAGCTGAGGATATCTTCCCTGACATTTTAAAAAGACTGACTTCTGGAATGAGAGGGTTGTAACATCTAAAGAAACTCTATTTGGGTGTTCGTGAAGCTGCTGTTGGAAAGGATGCACATTTAATTGGTACATGACTAGTTACTGCTGCCAGGAGAGATAGTCAAAGCTTGTCACTTGGGAAGGGACCGGCTAGCAATTTATGCCAATCTGGCAACAAGGGATTTGAATCTGCTGATCAAGCACAGAAACTTCAAAGCATACTTCTGCTCTGAGTTCTACATCATTGTAATAAATTCGTTTTTGTGCAGAAACATCAACTACTATGTCATGCCAATTGATAATCCAATTAAAACTACAAATGACATTAGATCTTGCAGCCGTTTATTGTGCAGCTAGTGTGCAAAGATGTGGTTTGTGAAGATCCTCGGAAGGAATAACTTGCACTGATCAGAGCCTGTGGTCATGCCCACTGCTGGAATTGCATGCAAATCTCTGTTTGTTACCTGGTGATGTTTTGCTTTGGGTAATGTTCTGGCATGTGCCAAAATGATAGCTAAAATGAGGAGGCAGGGACAGCGCCCCATCTTATTTTATATTTTTCTGCTTGCTGTTGTACCCTGGGGCATTCAGAAATTTTGCATGTATTTTTTGCAAATAAACTTCTTGTGTGGGTGTTTATCACTGAGGTGATGGGAAAAGGGATGAGGGCTTCGGGCAGTACCAATGGAAGAGCATTACAGGAAGCTTCTGATGGGTATAATAGGGCTGTAGAGTGAAGAAGCAGACAAAGAGAGTGTTCATAACTTGGAACCTCAACATTTTACGTCCTTCCTGTCTACTTCTCTACAGTTGCTCATGCCACCCTTAAATGAAGAGGTCTTTCCATGCGAGATGACTGAATGTTGGTCTCTTCTCCTAAGTAACAAGAAGAAAGAGGAAATGGCCTCAAGTTGCCCCAGGGAAGGTTTAGATTGGTTATTAGGAAAAATTTCTTCACCAAGCAAGTTGACAAGCATTGGAACAGGCTGTCCAGGGAAGTGGTTGAGTCACCATCCTGGGAAGTATTTAAAAGCTGTGTAGATGAGTCACTCAGGGACATGGTTTAGTGGTGGACTTGGCAATGCTAGGTTAATGGTTGGGCTCAAGACCTAAGTTAGTCTATGATTGTATGGTTATATTTCCTTCTCGGGACCCTGGAGGGACACTGCCTGAACAGGCAACTGCCCAGACCTTGCTCGTGCAAAAAAAAAAAAAAAAAAAAAAAAGCGTTTTACTAGGTTTTCAGGGAATTATGTTTGGCAGGAATGTCTAAATTGTTTCTGAAATATTCAATCAACTTCAGTCAAGTGTGAAGAGTTCATGGAAAAGCCCATTATAGAAACCTATATGCATTGGAAAGGGAGGGGGTATGAGAGATTCTGGGATGATGAAGCACATTAAGTGGTTGCATTGAAGGCTGAAGAACCTCTTAGGGGTAAGGGCTAAAGCAGCAAATAAAAGAGCTTCCTTTCTGTTGAAGTGTCCAATAACAGCCACAGATGCCACAAAATCCTGGCCTGAATTGTTGCTTGAGTGTTTTTGACCAGGTGAAAACAAGTGATGAGCTGTGAAACCCTGTGAGAATTGGAGTTTCATTTCAGGAGTCCAAATAAGTTACCACTTCCTGCCCCTCCCTCTCTTCCTCCTGCACCCCACCAATTTACAGCACTTGAGAGGAGTGTTCCTGTTTGGGTTTTGTATTTTGTTTTTTAAATATCTTTCCACCCTGCTCAGAAGAGTTGGACTAGGCAAGGCCCTGTGCCCCTCTTTCATCCCCAATGCCCATGGCTGAGCTGTGCTAGGGAAATTCTTTGCTTCTTCCTTCCTCAGCCCATACAACAGATCTCTCAATTTAACACCCAAATGAGCCCTAAAGCCAAAGCTGATTCACTCAGTGGATGACTCCAGGAATCCTCTGTGGCTCTCCTGCTGGGAGGTTTCTGAATTGAAAATAGCTTGGGATGACAGGGGAGGCCCTGGGAAAGGGTATTGTCTTGGAGCCATTCAGCTGCTCCACTACTGGCCCTGTCTTTAACCTTTACACCCTTGTTGGTCTTTAAGGCAAGGCTTTCTGGAGAGGGCTTTCTGAGTAGGGTTTCCACATCCCTTTCTGCCACAGGCAAACTCTGTTTGTATAAGCACATCTGTCTGGAAGTTTATTTTGAGCAAAAAATAAGAAGTACAGCCCTCTTGCCTACAGACTCCTTGAGCTGCTGGTTGTCTTCATCTCAGTGGTCCTGGTGTGGTAGGTACAGAATGCCAAGAGCCTGCTGGTGACTGAGGAACGCCAGGCAGATGGGGTAGTATTTACTCCAAAAATAACACTGAATAATATTATAATGATATTGGATATGCTAGACTCCAGCATAACTACTGGGTGATCAGTTACTTAAATAGGACTTCATACCAGATAAATTAGGTTAAAAAAATGATGATGATGGTTTTAGGAAAGGGTGCTAGCACAGTTGTAGGAGCTGCGCTTGACTTCCAAGTGGGGTAGCTTCAAAGAACATCTGACACAGACTCAGTAGCTGTGTGGAGTGATTGGGGGAAAACAGTGGCTATGTTCCTGCTAGAGGAAGTTGTGCTTCACAAACGTGGCTAAGTCAGCAAGCATGGGAACAGGAGTGATCAGTGTGACCTGTCTGGATTTTCACTTGCTTCAGAATTTTCCTCATTGAAGTTCCTCAGACAACTGGGATGTAATGAAAGTCCTCAGTGCCTACAGTGATTGAAAGGGTTGGTCATCCAAATGTGAGTAATAACTTGGCTTTTCCATACTGGGGAGCCTTGCCTTTCCTCAAGGACCTGTATTATTGGATGAGTTTGAACTATCAGCAAAAGCAGCTGATAACCTAAATCACTGAGGACACAGCTGTACAGAACAGTGAAATGTCAGGATGTGCCAAGGATTTCACCATGTTTTGTGACAGGCTGATAAACCAGCAGATATGATTAAGTGTTGATCAATGTGGAATAATGCATCAGGGAGGAGGGAAGAGTGAACTCTGGATGAGGTGTTACCACTATGAGAAATATCTTGGAGTCATTAAAAGTATTTCTTGTAGGTTTCAGCTGACAATTAGCTGTGGACAAAAAAAACACAGTAGAAATAGTAGTAGGACTAGCAGAGTCCATAGCAGAGACGAAGTAGGAGAAAGGATGAGAGAGGGTGGGTATAGATGAGTGAGGTGATAGGGTTTGTAAAACTGTGGATTCTGTGGAGACGGGGAATAGGAAGTGATTAATCAGTATTTCTTGTGACACAATTGGAGGCACCCAGTGAAATGATCGGGCAGCAGGTTTAAAACAAACAAGAGGAAGTACTTCTTCACACAGTACATAATTAAAATTTGGAACTCATTGCCATGGGATGTGGTGAAGGCCAAAAGTATAAATGGATTCAAAAAAAGATTATACAATTTGATAGAAAATATGTCCATCAGCAATTAAAGACAGTGGTCCGGATGCAGCTCCTAGCTCAGGAAGTCTCTAAATGGCCAGTTGCTGGAAGCTTGGAGCATGTACCAGGGAAGGGATTACTCACTTTGTGGCCCGTCCCTTATGCCCTTTCTTCCTATACATCCGCTGCTGGCCACTATCAGTGACTGGACATTGTTGTAGGCAGACCTTTTAATCTGACCTTACAGGAGTTGCCTTCAGAGTCCTAGTTACGCTGGGAATAGGTACAGTCAGAAGCAGTTGCCTGACACCCTTCTGTGAGGGGGTTTCAAACATCCACCTATCCCTTTCCAATTCTCTGTCAGTGATCATGGATATTGTGTTGGGAGTCTTGATACCTTTCACTGGGAGGCATCAACTGAGATTATGTTCTCACCATAATAAGCAGTGATGTAACAAATGCAAAATACCTGGTTACCTTTTTAAGCTTTTAAGGCAGGAAAAGATGCACAGAAATATGTCAGAGGAAGGCAGAGCAGGGAGAAACAAAATCTCTGTTCATCCCAGACAGCTCTTCTGTAGCAGCTATATGGAAGCTGTGCTCAGGATAAGATAGCGTGTTACAAATCCCATGCCCCCTCGCACACCCATGACTAAAGCACTGCTTTTTTTTTTTTTATTTTGTTGTCTGTTAAGGTGTTAAAATTTTTCATGTGAGCATGTGAAAGCCTTTCAGAGATATTCAACAGTGATACTGGATAGTGAGCCTAGCAGTACTGGTCCAGAAGTAACGGTGTGTCAGTGGTAGGAGCTTCTCCAGTGCTGATAGCCAGGGTCAGCCAGAAGAGAAATGTGTGTGAAATACGCGGTTTTATTGCTTTTAAAATATTTTAATGATGTATAATGGAATTCCAGTGGAGGACAAAACAGCATTTTCTTGCCAGATCCATAGTTTGAAGTCTTTCCTTCGGATGTTAACAGAATGACACCAGGCTTGTTAACTCACAGTAACTGATTAAGAAATGCTGACCTAAAGGTGAAGGAAAGGTAAGTTTCATCCTGCCTGGAGCTTAAATCAGCCCATTATAGGACTTCATGTGAAGAGAGACACTGAGTAGACATTGCAACTGAGCCTTGAATGCCAGCAGCTATAAATACCATGTGAGAGTGAATTTATGCTGCAGCTCACCAGTCAACATGCAGGAAATCACAGACTTCACTCAAGTGTTGAAAATACAATGCTAATGGACTACCGTATGCATTGCAAACGTAGCTTTCTTTCCTTAGATCTGTGTCCAACGCTGCTTCCTCTGTGAAGCTTTGAAATGTGAAGTCTGATCAATGCTGACTCTTCTCAAAACATTCAAAAAGAATTCTTAAGAAAGCTGTCACCTCTGTATGTTTCTCTTCAAAACTGCATGGTTATTTTATCTAAATTTCCACTGTTAAAAGAAAGTGGAGATATCTAAACCTCCATAAATGCAAACTGTAAGGTGTTTAACTTAATGTTTGGTACCTCAATTATCTGAAATCCTGACTTTTTAATGTATTTCAAATTGAATAATAAAGAACCATGCATTTTATAAAGCACTGGTTAGACTTTATTATCAAGCCAGATCCATTCTCCCCTGTCTTTCCTCACCCACCTTCTTGTTGTTGATAGGTTTGGCAACGGTTTAGTGGCACCCAAATCATGGGTGCAATGTCCAAAAATGGGCATCCAGAGTTCATTCCTGTTTATATTGGCATCTGCTATTATTTAGCAGGTTTTCTTTTGCCTGCTTTGATTAACAGTGTTCTCAAGGTGTGTAGCACTTTCCAAACATGATGAAAATAATGCTATTTCTGAAAAACCTTGTAACTGACAATTTGTAGTAAGCAATAGTTTTGTATGACCAGTTCTGAAAGATTCCATGTCTCTCCTCAAAGTTTCCTAGTTTGTCCTGAACCCTGTTTTGACTGCATTAGCAATTAGCAACATTAAGATATGTTAAGGTCATTATGAGAACTTCAGGAAGCTCTCTGCCACCCACTCCAGAAGCTGTGCAGACACTCTGAAGCTATTACAAATGCAAAGTGAAACATGTAAGCCTACTCCCTCTGAATAAACTTAATTTGGAGGTGATTTGTATAATTTTTTTTGTTTGCTTGGTTTTTTAGTTTTTTTCTTTAACCTTTTTTTTTTTTTCCCCCAATTTCTTTTTATTTATTTTGTCCCCCTCATGGGTAGTGATCTGGTGGTACTTACACAGTCAGTTACTGCAGCTTTGTGGAGAAGTTCGGACTTCTTGCACCTTTGGTTGGGTAAAGAGAACCCACAATATAGGTGACCATGACAGCTCCTTTACTCACTGTGTTACTGTGCATCCTCATAATCTGACTGAGGAAGGCCTCATAATTCCATAATTTAAGAGGCAATTGCATACCAACATCACAGTTGCCTTTTGCGCATTAGTTAACTGAGTGATGATACAAAGCTGTTTCTGGCAGCCAAGGGGATGAAATCCAGCTGGCAGATCTGCTGGCGCGGGGTCTCAGTCAGCCAGCCCTGCACGCTCTGCATTCCTGGGGCTGCTGTGCTAATTGCTGGAATGCGATTCCTACCCACGGCACAAGGGGAGAACGTGAACCCTGGCCAAGGGAGGCTTGCCTAGCCCATTGCCAAGCCTATGACTGCCCCCAACTCTGAAGGCTTGCTCTGCTTAGGTAAGTCACTGCTGCATTCCAAGTGCTTGTGGGCTGCCCACTGAGAGTCCTGAGCCCTCCTCCCTGCATGAAGGGAGCGGTCCTTCTGGGGCTCACAATGGCACTGATTTTCTGAGGGTTTTTTTAAGGATTTGGTTTACCCAGTTGGAAAACACTCATCAAAGGCAGAATGTAGGGAGGGTGATCTCCGATTCTGCATGTTCAGGTTCTTAGAGGCTTTAGTGGTGCAGACATAATAAATTGTGCTCAGCAGCTGCAAGAGCAGACTCTTAACTTCAGTGACACTGGAAACCATATGAAAACAGCATATGTGCTTATTTGGGGTGCTTTCTGTCTGTTGAAAAAGTGACCCACTTCTCTCGGGCACTGTCATTTTTTTTAGAACAGCACTGTTTTAAAAATTCCTGTGTGACTTTTTTAAGGTTAAGATACATTAACCATATTTGAAAATTATCTACTTATTGCTCAGTTGAGAGAGAAAGGATTCTGATATACCAATAGGAACATGCTCAATGACTTATTTTGACTTTTTTTTTTTAAAGGCAAGACAAAAACGTCTCTGATCAATGAATTTAAATAAAAAAAATAGTCTCTATTCCTTCATGCTTTTTTAGGCTATAAACAATACTGAACCACATTTCATCTATACATTTGAACAAAGTGTATCTTAGTTACTAGGTTTGTGTAGAGAAATAACTGATTTGGTGTTTCAGTAAGACACAGTCCTAAACAAATCCAATAATTTGGAGCATAGAGATAAAACATACTCCTTGACAGATGATGGAAATCGAGGGGGGCAAGGCTTCTGGGTACCTGTTTTTTATTACATTTATATGGTCCTCTGCTCTTTAAAGAGATTTATACTCCTATTTATCAGCATTGTATATGGCAGAATGGGGTCCTTTTGGGCTGGGTGTTGGAAAAACCTTCTCCAGGAAGTCATCTCTGATTTGCAGCCTCTATGGTCTTTGTTGTGAAAAAGGAAACAGGGTGGAAAAAGGAAAACAAAAAATGGATTGAATAGCATGCTGGCAACCAGTATTATGATCCAAGTGTTTCATACTTGATTTTGATGGGTTTAACAAGAAAGAAGTAAGGGGAAGGAAAACTTAAAGGATAGGAGTTGCAGAAAGGAAGGGAGGTAAATGAAAAGGAACTGGGGAGGAGAGCGGAGGGCCATATGGATAAAAAAATGGCAAAGAGAAGACCCAGTAGCTGGTCAGTGCAGGGTAGAGAGAGGGAGGGAGTTACCAGTCATTTGAATCAGTGACTGGGCAGGATGTACCTGGTCTAAGAGTCACTGTGGTGCAGAGCCAGCAAACATGCTGGTCACATATCCAGGCAGCTTCTCAGCCAGTTTGCGCTGTGTGACAGTGTATGCTCTTTCTGCCAAATACCTCTTTGCTTGCTATATCAGCTTCTAAATCTGTCACCTATTTGGTCACAGAATTGGGGTGAAGCAGATGAATTTGTGGTGTCTAGGCAGGCAGCTTCAAGAAAATGGTGGGCGCATGCACACCTATTGTCAAGGCTATATATGGGGCTGGGTTTTGCCCATCTTTAGGGAAACTGGAAATGGGATTCATCTAGCCAAGTGCTGAGCTTTGGGATGGGGCTATTAGTTGTCTGTTCAAACCAGCAGTCACCTGCAAAAACAAACAGCTGAGACACACCTTTCAGCTCCAGCCAAACCCAACACCATCTGCACCTCCACAGATTAGCGACTGCAGAGACTCAGAAACTCTGGCTACTTGTTCTGATCCTTTTGCTGACCATGCAGGGTGGCTGCTCAGGGAATGGGCTCAGGGAGCTGATTCAGTCAAAAAATAACTTGACAGAAAAGAGGTCTTGGAAATTACAGAGTTAGCAGCTGTGGCTAAGAGATGGAACTATGCTAGGTCAGCATTTCCTCCCAAACAAGGCACAGGGAAACCTAGACATTACTATCCAGACTAAAAGGCAGGTGCTGAAACCTACACCACTGACTCTGCTTGTGAACACAAGTGACAGACAGCACTGGCCAAGCAAGAAAGCTTTCACTTTTGAGAAAGCCCTGAAGGACCATGCTTTAAATATTATTTTGTTCATGCCAGCTACATTTTTTTCTCTGCAAAGCCAGGTCCATTTGATTAACAGAACTCCAAACAGTGCTTCTGGCCTAGAAACTTTGGAATAATTTCTTCTTTTTATCCTGTTACGAACCTATTTCAGTTGAAAGTGAGATGGCTGGAAGATAAACAAATGCTGAAACAGAAACCTTAAAGCTGGAATACAGTTATGGATTTAGCAACTTAAATTTTCCAACAAATGCAGTAAAGCCCCATCTGACTTGGGCTCTAACCTTACTTCTGGCATGAAAACTCCCCAGAGCTTCTTTGTTCAGTTCTGGTTGAGAAGTGTAGCCCTATTTATGGTGCTAGCCACCAAATTCCTATTTATATGAGAGAATTCAGAACAACTGACATGTCCTCTCCATCCACTCTCTCACCCTCTGGTGGCTCTTGTCCACAGTTTAAGCCCCTAGAGAAACTAGCAGAAACTGAAATATGCATAATTTGCAGTATAGAAGGATTTCTAGGAGGCCCTTTACTTTTAGGCATGAACGGATCTGTGCAAAAGAAGACTATATGTACATATTCCAATGCTCAAATTTACTCTCATCTCATAACTATTTTGAAGAAAAAAGTCTGGAGGAGAAGACAGGCTTTTTCCTTCTCCTATTCCTTCCCTTTGTTTTTGGACTATGCGGTGTTGTTAGTTCTTTCGGAGCCTGCAGTTGATGTACAGTGGATTTCACTTCCAGGGAGTTCAGCTTCTCCTTGCAATGGACAAGCGCTCCACAACCAGGTGCAGCAAGCTGCTGTTTCCAGTCCAACATCCTGTTCAAACATGACTTTGTGATAAGGCATGAGCATGCCCATAACACATGATACGTGGAATAGGTCACTGTTGAGATATTTTGCTGTGCTTTTATTAAACTGGCTGATGTCCTCAGTTTGAACTGTCTGGTTCTAGCAATAAAACTCAGCAGCTGTGAAGTCTATCAGGTGCTGAGGGACCTTTAAGCATAGGTTAAGCCTGATGTCTTTATGTCTGAGATGCTCAGCGTTGGAAAAAACCCCTGCATTTGTTGGAAAATTTAAGCTGCTGAATCAAAAAATGTGTTCCAGTTTTAAGGTTTCAGCTTCAGTATTTGTTTAGCTTCTAGTTATCTCACTTAGCTGAAATGGTCTGGTAAAATTAAAAACCAAAAAAATGAAAAAATTACTCCAGAGCTTCTATACCATGTTTCCAAACCCATGGGGCTACCTACCTATTTCACAGGAGATTTTAAGAAGGTAGTTAATGACAGTTTATAAATATTTTGAGTTCTTCAGATGAAAATACATATGAAACCTAAATGTTGTTCCTACAGAGGCCATTTGCTGAGGCTAGAGCTTCCCTCTTACCTCTGTGCACACTGTAAAGTGGAGATCTGTGTGTAGAAGAGCCTTGCACAGGAAAACGAGAGGAGCCCTTTGGCCATCCCCTAATATTTCTGAGGAACCCAGCTGACAGTTCCACAAACAGCAGGTGTTTGAGCTAACTTGGAGTTTTTGACTCAGAACAAACATGGTTAAAAAAGTGCCTGAAAAACTCCTCATCTTGCAATCTCTTTTTTTTTTTTTTTTTTTTTTTTTTATTCCTTTAGTCACCTGGTACTACAAAAGTGACCAGACGCCCTCTACTCTGAGCAACTCTTCTTAGTAACACTATCCTCTCTCTATGTGTTAGCTTGACCATTTGTCAGTGGATTGGATTCTTGTTAGGCAGCTGTTGTTATTTGATTTAACTGTGACCCACAAAACTGAGCTATGTGCTGTAGTAAAGGACAGATTTTACTTGATAGTTTGAAAATAGCCATGCCACTTTCTATTTCTTCTCCCATTGCTTTATTATCTTTGTTCCTAAGACTGCCAGGACAGTGACAGTCCCAGACCCAAACTAGCATGGACAGGTTTAAGATGATTGTTTGCTTCTTGGTCACATGTGGAACTGTAATAGCCCTTGGCTGGATTTTGGAAAGGAAAGGTGTGCAATTCTGTGGCAGCTCCACCCCAGACAGAGATGAGGGAATGATTCTCCCTAATTTACAATAGGGAGAGCAAGCGTTCCCTCCCACAAAGTTGCAACACAAGATGTGAACTGGCCGGGCTAACTCCTGCCTTTCATTTGGCCTCTGCTTCTCACCAAGGCAGAACTTGAAGAGCAGAAAAACAAGTGAGAGGTGTGAATGCTGTTAGGAGATGCTAGGATGGCATTTGTAGGTATCTTCTTAAAAAATCTCTGGTTTTACTGGTATTATGGACCAACCAAGAAGAACTGCTGGCAAGACCTTGTCTAGTTAACAAGCAAAACAATTTAAATGGTCTTCTTTCATATGTTTCTGCTGTTGCGCATTTCCCTCTGGATAGGGGAAAATGGTCAGTGCTTCAGGGGGGATCAACAAACAGTATCAACTAACCTTGCCTATTTTTTTTATACTCTATGTTGACAAACTGATGACTCTTCACTGTTATAGATGGAAACTTCTACTGTGCTAAAGCAGGGTTCTGCTTAGTGAATTATAGAATCATTGAATTGTAGAATGGTTTAGGTTGGAAAGGACCTTAAAGATATGAAGTTCCAAACCCCCTGCCATGGGCAGGGACACCTTTCACTGGACCAGTTTGCTCAGAGTCCTAGTCAGCCTGGCCTTGAACTCTTTCAGTGATGGGGCATCCATAACTTCTCTGGGCAACATGTGGCAGTGTCTCACCACCTTCACAACCAAAAAATTTCTTTTTTATATCTAATTCAGACATATCTTATTTCAGTTTAAAGCATTCCCCCTTTGTTCTATCGCTACATGCCCTTGACAGAAGTCCTTCTCCAGCCTTCTTCTAGCGCTTCTTTACGTACTATAAGGTCTGCTATAAGGTCTTCCCTGAGTTTTTCCAGGCTGAACAGCCCAAAATGTCCTGAACATGAGTTTATTTCCCAGTGCACAGTGCCAACTCACGCACAATGAGGCAAGGTATTTCAATTTTTGATCCTAATTTGTGCAAAGTAGGGAGCTGGGTGGTGACCCACAAAAGGCTGGCTCCCCGATCATCAAAACTTTATGCTATTTATACATTTAAACAAATGCATCAGCCTTCATTGGTTACATATTGCATAACATTTTAATTAATATTACTCAATCTCCTGTTTGTAGTTGTATCTCTCGCTTCTCATGCTAATTAGCCCACATGTGCAGGTCTTCCCTCCATTTGGGTCTGGGGTCTGTTTTGAGTAGTTGGTCAACGAGTTGGACGTCACAATCTCCCACTGCCAGAATGAGCCAGTGTCACCAGTCACTGCTCAGTTCTGCTGACTTCACTCCTGGTGGTTCTTGTCCAGACAGCCCATTCATGTTGGGATTGTCTTCCCTTTCCCTTAAAACAAAATATTAGCCAAGCATATGATGTTCACAATGCAATTGCTTAAGCATAACTGTAACAGCTAAAAAAAATTGCAAAGTTTGACTCAAACGACTATTCAAATCTCGAGGGTCTTGGTATCACAACTGTCTCAGTCTGCCTTCACAGGAGAGGCGCTCTGTCCCTCTGATCATCTTCATGGCCCTCCTCTGGACTTGCTCCAACAGGTCCATATTCTTCTTTTGTTGGGGACCCCGGAGTTGGTTGCAGTACTCCAGGTGGGATCTCACTAGAGAAGAGTAGTGGGGGAGAATCACCTCCCTTGACCTGCTGGTCAGCAAAGAAAACGTCAGAAAGGCACCAACGGCCTAGATCCAAGTACACTGTAGTGAATCTGACAGGTATCTTGTTGCTGGGTCAAGATCCAGACATAAAAGTAAAAATTCTGTGTTTATATACATACAGACGTGTTATCTATTTATGTAAGTGTACACAAGCACACACATAATGTTTATTTAAGCCTGCATAGTATAGCCATTGTTACCTGGCAATATGCAGTGAAAAAAGACTGATGGTTTAAATAAATGGAATTGCTCACGTGAAGAATTCAAGCCACCTCTCAAGCAATTAGCCAAGTGTAGATTGATGGAAGGCCAGAAGGAAACACTGCAACAGCGCTGCCTGACCGCCTGCATAATGCAGGCCAGGGGACTTGTCATAAAAGCAATGTACCTTCTGACCCTGACTTAGATGGCATTGCTGAAGGAAATCTACTCTGACTACTGATATGTTATCCCGGTGCTGTCAAAAGTGAATCTGACTCCCAGCTGGGCTGGGTGGGTTATCTCACTCCCAGCTTCAGATCTCCATAGAAGGAGTACTCAAGCTTGTTTCAATCCAGTTTCTGGAAAGCAAAGAGATATAGGCACTTTTGGGGTATGATGCATCTCATCTGAAGTTAGGCATCTAAAATGGGTGTAGATGAACTGCATCCCATAACACCCTATTTTTGTCTGTTGACTATAAATGCAGTCCAAAGCAACCAACCCTGCTGAAGATGCTGTGTTGGGTGCCTAACCTTTACTTTCAGCCTGTGAATCTCGTCATCATATTTTCTGATAGAGTGGGTGAATTTCTACTCCCTGATAAAATTTTATCTCTTAATCTTTTTGAGGAGCAAATTAGAGTGACTGGTTGGAATGTTCATAAGGCACATCTTTAAAACCCTTTAGCCATTCTTTGAGTTCTTCTCTGATTTCCAGTGTTCCCCTTGATATCAAGGGTGGATACACTGATACAGAATTATTCCTATGATTCCCACAGTGGATTTAGTACAGATCTGTCCAAACATCCAAAGATTGCATTTGTGTTTTGGCCAAAGTTCAGCACTGCAAGTTTGACATCAAATAATGACCCATGATTGGTCAGAGTCATGGATGCCTGAGGGGATTCTCTGCCTATGAAGCATCGCTTAAGACTGTTGCTTGATGACTATTGCCATTGACATTTTGCCAATATGGTTTTGATTAAACTTATTGCACATTTTATCGACTCTGTCCTTCTGGTGCAAATGTTAGTAACCACCAAAAGCCTCTCTATATATTTAAGCTGTTCTACCATGCCTATTACTGCTATGAAAAACTGTCATGCTAGGACATCAATTTAATTTGATAGGATTTATTTTCCATAAATATATGGTGATTATAATTTTCTATATATAATTCTACATAGTTTTCAATCCTTTTGCCAATCATTTTACTAGGTTCAGTATCAAAGTGATAGAATAGAGTTGACCTATTATTTATCCATTAGCCTGGGCTACTAATATGACATTATAATTTGTCCATGCTCTTCCTCTTACTTAATTTTCTTCCACGCTTGCATGCTGAGGGTTTTGGAAGCCCTGATGCATGTC
Organism: Empidonax traillii; assembly: GCF_003031625.1. Taxonomy (NCBI): domain Eukaryota; kingdom Metazoa; phylum Chordata; class Aves; order Passeriformes; family Tyrannidae; genus Empidonax; species Empidonax traillii. The sequence goes on from NW_020955412.1 coordinate 275,092, forward strand.
TGTCTTCAGCTTACCTTGTGACTTGCCTAGAAAAGGCCTAATACTCTGAGTGTAGTCAAACAGAAGTTGTGGTACAAAGGAATCAGAAGTATAAGCATTTGGTCTATCTTGATTTTCTTACTCAATCAACGTTGTTGCTTAAGAGTTGTAGTGTGAAGGGTTTTCTTCCTTTGGTAACCTGAAAATGTTGTATGGGAATATTGGAAACAAGGCTTTAGAACATGAGCAGTGATGGCAAGAAAAGTTGTTTGTCTGCAGACTCATAAAGATGAATAATTTTGACAAAAATGTAAGCCATATTTGGACAGTCTGTATAATTAAAGTTAGTGGTTTTTAAACTGCACTTTGTGGATCTTAATGATCTCTAAGACCATGGTAAGAACACTTTGTATTTCACTAGCACATCAGATTTGCCTCTTGCAATGGGATGTCTTGGCTTCTGTGCACACTGGGAGTAGCCCTCCTTCTTCAGCCCCTTTGACCACAATCTCCCCTTGTGCAAAGGATCACAGCACAGCAATTTCTTCTCTGACATACCTCTCAGACCACCGGATATGATGGAATCTCCTGCTACACTCCACATGGCTCTGAAATAGTCCATGGGAAAAAATGCCCAGGGACGTAGGTTTGTGGAAGAGCTGCTTGGGGGTTGTCCTAGGACCTGGGGATGAGCTCTTGAGAGGAATAAGTTGAGTGTTCCTTAGTTGTTTGCAGCCCAGAGTCTCCTGCAAAACAGGCTTAATTATTGCAGAACAGTCACTCATGGGCATTGAAAGGCATTGCTGCTTGCTGTAAAAAAAGGGTGTGGACCAAGATGAGCTGATTTTTCGAGAGGTAATTAAGAGGCAATCTACAATGTAAACAGTTCAAATAAATTTGGCAGAGTTGCTGCCAGAAGCTAGATAGTGAAACCAATCTAGCTTATGTTAGCCCACTGACTATATTAGTTTATTGTCTTGAACTTAAGTCCTTTGCAAAGGATTTAATGATGTTGTGGATATTGGCTTTTTAGTTGTGCCTTTGGGTTATAAGGATATATCAGGCTAAAAAGATTTTTCAGAGAAAGGAATAAACGTATAGACCTGTCTTACTAGTTGATCTTGGAGGCAGCACAACTATCTAAATGAAAAATATCCTTCTAAGGATATTTTTTGATGGAAATGGAGTTGTTTAGTGGGAGGAAATGGTGGAAGCTATTGCCAAGGTCCTTCTTTTATTCATGGAATCAGCATATTCCTAGCTCTAGGGAGAGGTACTCCACCAAGCAGGGTTATAATGCAGTAGTTGCTTCTCTGGGAACAATAGGAAATTCAGAAATGTTGAGAAACTTGTAGATGGAATGGAACATTTGCTCTCCAGGATAGTTGTTTGTGAACAGCTTGGGTGCTCTCTGTGGGAGGATCCAGGCGTGTCTCTGCTGGCAGGATCTAAAGCTCATCACCCTGAACACCTACGCAGCAGGATGTTCTTGCCAGCTGGGGACTCCAAGTCTAGAGCGAAGCTACTGAAGTCGGACCTGTGTTGCGTACATGAATCAGGTGGACTTTTCCCATGGTTTGGCAGAAAGATTGAGGGCTAGCAGGGAGACCCTATGGGTTTGGGGTAAGAACTTGTACCACCTGGGCCTCTTACAGCTCACACTGTAGAATGTTGATTGCCACATCAATGCCCCAAAGCAGATTTTTAACTTTGATGAAGAAACGATGGAAAAAGCAAACCAGGCAATGGAAAGGTCGTACAGGACCTCAGAAAATTTCCTTTGAAGTGTGTGTTGATGTCTGGTAGATAATACTTTGAAAGCATACCTTCACTCACAGAGGGGCTTGAGACCACCTTGATGCTGATTTTCAAATAGAATATCAGCCAAACCTAAAACACACAAACACTTTCAAAACCAAGAGCTTGCTGGTGTGCATACTGCTCTGTTGAGAATTTTATGTCTGCCTGTAGATCAGAACAGGAAGCAAGGGTTTGAGAGCTTTTGTCAGAAGACCTCAAATCTTATGATGATATTATAAATGTCAGTGTTATAAGAAGGAGGAAAGTACCAGACTGTTCTGTACAATACAACAGGGACTTTATAACATTACAGGAAGCTGCATATGAGAATTACAGAGAAGTTAAGGTCTGTGGTGTTAATGTAGAGTAATAACTGGAGTCTCATAGCATTCAGTTTATCCCTCTTTCAGTATATTCGGAGTCACAAGCAGTATAACACTGGTTGAACTGTGGAGTGAGACTTGTAACTTTAAGAAGCACTTAAAGAGAATTTTCCCCCAAGTTCCAGTCCTCTTAGGTAAAAAGGTTGAAGCAAAATAATCAAAATCAAGCTCTTATGCTTAATTGTACATCAGATAAGTTGGTCAGCAGAAAGCATTGTATTTAGCAATTAATCTGGAAAAAATGAGAGAAACAGTGATGTTAGAAGAACAAAGAATGGGAAGGTAGGCTGTATCTGGACCCTGCACAAGAGGTGAACTAGTAATTATTCACATCTCAAAGACATTTGAATTAAGCAGGAAAGTAAAAACTTCTACCTCACAGCTAGATATGTGCTGAACATAAAAAGCTAGGATTACAATATGCTTGGACACACTGTAGGAAGCTCAGAATACGAAGTGACCCTGAAAATACTTCTGCAATCTTCTACTCCTTTGCTGTTGGCCTTGTACCAACCATCTATGATTCCATCTTGGCTGAACTGAAGCAGAACCTATTATAATCCACCCAAGACTAAGTTGTCTGTAGATAACTGGACAGTGGAGAAACTGAATTATGAAGTACAACTATATCAATGGGAGAATGTATTAGGGAATCCTGAATGAGTGCTCTATCTTATTCAACAACCTTTTGTATTTTTTTTTGTTCTTCCTTTCCTACTGTAGATTTTTGTGGGGAAGATTTCTGAGTTGATAATAAACATGGCCCAAAAGCACTGTTTTTAAACTTTCAATTTTTTTTGCCTATTTTATGCCAGTAGACCGGTGTTAACTGTGTATAAAGATGGATATATGAAACTAAAAAAAAAAAAAAAAAAGTTTTCTCCGTAAACTGAGAGAGAATAACAAGGGGTGCGGAGTACCAGAGCCCACTGGGTCAATTTCTAGGCTTTATTTTCTTCCTGTGAAATGTTTATCCAATCTAATGAGTAGTGGGGGGAAAAATTATGCTTTAAATTTAAGTAACAACTTGTCTTTCTAAAAACATTCTTTTATCAGCCCAAGAAGAAACCCCTCCTCTTTCACCTTTTTTTCAGGCCTTATCCTTTCCCACTAGCCTTGCTAGAACTTGCCAGCTCTGCCAGACCAATAATACTGAGAACAGTAAATGTGGTATGAAATTTCCTAAATTACTGGTGAGCACAAGGCTAAGCTGTTGCTTACAGCTGTCTTGTGTTCTCATCATAAGTGCCAATCTGCATGGCAGGCTGCAGCATGGCTTGGGATCTCCAGTGCTCCTGTTCCTTGTGTAATGATTCTTTCTGACTATTGACTTTTTTCTGACCACATCCCACTTTGTCACGGGAGATATCTCCTCGGTGGACTCAGTTACCTGCTCTGTCCTGTTTCTTGGGCACTTGTCTGTTCTTCTTGCTACTCCCTAGTGACCAAAGTGATTCCCAGAAGGGGGGCTGCCAGCCTTTTATGACAACTCTCTCAAAGCTTGCTTGTCTCTACCTGCATTTCTGCTAGTTAATAGTAGCACTCTTGTCAGGTCTAAACCCAAAGCTTCTGCAGCCAGTAGCAGCCTGTGAGTCTTCCGTTTTATATATTTTCTATATCCATCCGTATTGCAGTTTAGCTGCAGAAATAAATCTCTCTCTCTCTCTTTCTCTCTCTTTCTCTCTCTTTCTCTCTCTTTCTCTCTCTTTCTCTCCTCTTCATTTATTCCTGCAGCTAAACTGAAGCATATGCAGGTCAAGGCCTGAGGAGTGGACATGGATGTATTGGTCAGTAAGGACAGAATGCTGCAAGAGAAACATTCAAAGGGATAGTTTAGAGTGGTGCAAATTCGAATTCATTTCCCAGCTGACACTAGTGGGACTTGATAGTGGTCCTTGATGGCGTCTCATTGTACATGCATGTGTAAGTGCTTCTCTGAATCATGTCTCTTGTTCATAGGCAAGGAAGAGCAGAGAGTAGAAAAAAGGGTATAATTTTCAAAAACTATTTTGAAGCTTTATAAAGCTAGCCTTCTTTTAAGACCAAGAAATTAAACTTCACAGAGATATTTTGATGATTTGCACTTGCGAATTGAGATTTATCATGTCAGCAACTTGCACTTGCTTAGTATTACTTTCCTCACTGTGCTGAATCTCTATATCTTTAGTTTTTATTAGTTAGATCAAAATCCTGGTGCCTGGAGTAGGGTTTGTGTAGGCAGAGAGTGAGGAAGATTGAAGTCTGGATAATCATTATTATTTCAGCTCTGCTTTCATGCCTTCAGAGGTCATAAAAATCATCCCTTGCCACAGATATTATTTTTCACACAGTAAAAGGAAAGATTAAAGTTTTTTTTTTTTTTTTTTGTCCTGAATTTAGCAAAAGACTTTCAGGAAGTATGTTTCCTTTTCTTAAAACAAAAACAAGGGGTGATTGAAATGCAGGGTATAATTTTCATATTTTACATTTCCCACTGCAGTTCAAATGATCACACTTTGGAGCTCCCCAGATCATACAGGTTTTGATAACATTAAAGATATGCTCGAGATCCAGTCATCCTTGAGTTAAAAGGATGCAAACTCTGTCTAGCAAACATGGCATTTCCATAGCAGATTTGATTTGGTTTGCTTTTGTAGTGCTGTTGCAAAACAGGCACACAGAACCACCTCACAAGCAAAACAGGGGCATCAAAAAGACAATATACCTTCCTTCCTGCGGCAGATATTTCAGGAGGTGGGGAAACACAGCTTCCTGTGTTCTCACATGGGTTTAGATAATGAAACTCTTGTCTGATTCAGAAAGAACAGAGCATTACACAGTTGCTTGAAAATATTATGATGTTATTGTACGATGTTCTGTACCATTAAATGGCCAGATGTAGTGAAATCTTTTGTGTACATGTCCTAGAAAACAATCATAGCCTGCAGGCTGTGACTGGTCTTTTCACAACATACTCAGGCTGGGATGGGAGGAGCTGGAGGTGAGTGGCAGATGGGAAAAAAAAAAAAAAAAAAAAAGGTGTAGTAATAATGAACACAAAGATGTTAGAAATGGCTGGTTTATTTCTATTCTTTTAAAGATGTGATTACAGGTGGGACTCTTAGCTTTGGCTACCATTATATTATTATTGTCATGTGATGCCTGGCAGCTCAATATTCTGTTTTTAATTATTGCTCACGTTCTCAACCATGTAGGCTGAAATTTTCAAAGCAGTATAGTGCCATAAGGTAAGTATAACAGGCAAATGATGCCAGAATGGCTTTTTAAATTTTTTTCCCCACCGAAGAATTCAAGATAAAATAATAATAAAAAAATTATTATCACTATAGTGATTTTTTTTTTTATGCTTTCATTTCATGTGCATGCTCCATCCCCCTGCAGAACATCTGAGTCTGTGGTGGGCTGGAAAGCATCTCCTGTGACTGTCTCCTGAACTGCTGTGGGCAGCTGCTGGAAGTGAGAACAAAATGGAGAACAACTCTTCTGCATGTGATCTTTTCCTGATGCCACTGTAGCATGGAGGAGAAAGCTGTCTTATCCAATTATGAGGAGGTTTATAAGGACCTCAGCAGGTAAAGGTGGCACGAGGGAAGAGAAACAGTGTCGAAAGGTTAAATGGGGAGAAATTCAGTTTAAGTGGATGAAGGATTTAGCGAAGAGGGAGGTAGATGGGAAGGCAGCTAGAGTCAGATATGTGACCGAAGGGGAGTCTGGGACTGACTGAACAAGGAAAACTGGAGTCAAGTGAAGGGAGGGAGGAGGTCTGGAATATAGACTAGGTTCACTGAGTTGCAGAGGCATGGACTAGGTAGCTGAACATGATGTAGCTTGAGACAGGGATAAGGAATACAGACCTGCTGTAGGTTTGTATCAAGAATGCCTGAATTTTATCAGCTCTCTTGCTGCTGGCAGGTCATTTCTCTGCTATCCAGTCTGGATGATTTCCATTCTGTCAGTTCTTTTAAAGCAGGTTTATACTGTTCAAAAGAAGTAAAAGTTCTAAAAAATTTCAGGCTTCCAGCATCATGAATTCTAAATGATAATGATGTTATCTGAAAGTTTATTGTGCGTAATTCTCTACCCAGCACATGCTACAGTGTACAAATAAATGAATCCATCTCCAAATTTCTTTCAGTCCAACGGCATGATGAAGTGAGAGGCTAATACAGTAAAAAGGATCAGGAAACTACATGGCAGCAGCAACTGCACACAGGGATAACAGAGGTTGCACAGGCCAAATATGGTTTTGGTTTTTCACCCTCCTGATTTTCTACAAACATCTTTATCCCCAAGAGTGCAGCTAAGAGCACTCTCAGGATGGCCAGGAGTCTTTGAGTGAGAGCAGAACTTAAAACTTGATGTTTGAGGTCCCTTTGGCACAGGTGCCTTAGGAACGTTCAGTGTCCAAGGTTGGGTGTGTTCTCCACATAAATGAGGAGAAGGGTGAAAGGCTTTTCTCTTCAGACAGGATTCTGACCTGGGAAATGTTTGCTCTGTCTCAGATATTGATGAAAGATGCACTAAGCAGACATGCTGTGCTGATTCTACTTCAAAATAACCAATTTTTTTTTCCCAAGCGTGTAAGAATATGGAGAACCATAACCACTCATACTAAATATGGATTTGGCAGCATGATCTCTGAACACCTGAGAGTTTCTCAGTGCAAGATGGCAATATTACAGTACTTAGAGAAAACAGCAGAAAAGACAGTCTTACTGGAAATGAATTCTTAGGCCTCTTGAAATATTTTTATTAGTGCTGATGCATACATGTAAGAGAAATGGGAATTTTTGTCTTTCACTTGATTCACATCAGAGTCTTGCTGGAAAGCAAAACACAACACAGCTGTTATCAAGAGATTTGAGTTCATATTCAGTTGGAACATTTGATGTACACTGTGATGAGCAGCGCTGAGACAGCATTGCATCAATGGCACCTCGTCAGGCTTGCCATTGCCTCTCAGCATCAAGCCTGGCACAGCTTTTGGATAAACAATTTGTCCTGTCTTTGAGGACAGTGCCATGTCATGTTTCTACCTGCACAGAATCAAGACTTTGCTGAAGAACAGCTGTTGAACTTAGATTAATGGCAAAATCACAGAACTTTAAAGTGATTGCAATCAAAAGATTGTCTCTGAAGAAGTCAACCAAGGTAAAGTAAGGCTGCAGCTGTGCTTTTCTGGTGGGAAAGTGAGTCTACTGAGGATGGGGTACCTCTAATTTTAATGGGTGGTCCCTGTTTAAATTTTCTTCTCCCATTTCCTTTTTCTCAGTTCAACAGAATTAGAACTGATGTGTAAAGTGCTTATATTACTAGGAACAACAGTAGGAAACCCTTTGTTAACCTTAATTTCCCATCTAATATTTCTGTGCAGCGTCAGCCAGTCTCCAAGGTGATAGGGTTGTTGATAATAACTCCAAATTGCTATGTAACTGTCAGTCTGTGCAGCTTCTAAAGAGCAGTATGGTTCATTCGTTGGTGTTCTTTTCAGAGACTGTGGACTATTCAGAACTTCTCACATCTCTCAGATTTTAAGTAAATGACTGATAGAGTTTCTTACCTAAGAAACAGTATATTTTCATCAAGGAGTAGGTCCAGCAGGTTGCTGAGAATCCACTGTAAAGCACTGTGAATGCTGTGCTTCTTAGGAAGCCAAGAGAAAGTGAGAGCACTCAGTAGCACAGGAGCTATACAGTTAGTTGCAGAATCTAGACTTTGCCATTTAAGAAGAAATAATAAGATATGTAGAAAACCTACTTAGCAGTACAAAAACCTGGAGATGTCCAGCAGCATACCTGGTTCCATTTCTGGACGGCTTGATGGTGGGTTTGAGAGTCCACATAGGCTCCACAGAATGTACCCAGAAGAAGGGCAGGTATCAGTGTCTCTTGGCAATTACGGGACCCCAGATTGTTTGTTCAGTTTTGCTATTTTGCACAGTTGCTTTGATGAAAGAACCACAACAGTTCCTGAAGGAAATATTCGACTCAGTGAAATTTCATATTTTCTAAATGCATTTGGTTCAACAATTGTAATCTTCAACAGAGCCTGTGTCATTTTCCTCACCACCTACCTATGGCACCTGCTCTTCCAGGCTGTTGGCATGACTTTCATTCTCCTGGAAGCAGGAAGTGTCAAGACTTTGAAACAATCATATTTATTTGTCTTTCAGAAATGGTGAGAAAGTGGCCTACTCAAGATGTTTCACCTGTTGTTAAGATATGAATGCAAAGCAGTGGCCCAAAATAAGAACAGGTCTTATCTCTATGTCAGAAGAGCTTTTCCACCCCTTGGAAAAGTGGAGGGTGAAAGAGGAGTACAGCATCTAAATTAAAGGTCTAAATTGTCATTCAGGCTCCATCCAAGTCCAGGAAAAGAGTGTAGCTCCCAGGAGTGACATTTTGGTTGAAAGAAAACACTGCATTTTGGTATTTTCACTTTTCTTGGCCATTAAATAGATTTTTGAAGACTGTAAAACTCAAATGTAGGTTTTGGAACATAACAAACTCTTGACAAGGAGAAATAAAATACATATCATTAAAAGACAAAAATGCAAGGTAAGGAACACAACAAGATTTAAATATTCCTTTGCTTCATTCCTGAAGGAATAAAAAAGTGAGGCAATTCATAGAAACAGTGACTCAGAGCAGTAACAATTAGTGAAAGAAATAATTAGCTTATGATTAGCCTTTTTTTCCTGTCTGTTCTCTTGTTTGGGTAAAGCATATTGTTCTTGCAAATGTTGAGCGGACATTTATCACATCCTCTGTCATAATTACTAGTGACAAGTCAAGCCTGAATGAAAACAAATGGAAGAAGTAAGTGTTTATCTCACTGTGAATTCTTTCTGATAATGTCTCATGAAATTCTTTCCATCTTGTACTTGCGGGAACTGAAGGAGAATTTTGACCCTAGGACACACTGAGTGTATTACCGTTGTTAATTGGAAAGAACAACCCCTTTAACTCCCTTAACAGTAGAAGAAAGAGGCCAGTTTTATCCCAGGAACCTTGCACTTCTATTATTTTCACACATTTTTAAAATTTAAATTGCACTTAGTTGAATTGTGCAAGGTACATTTTAGTCCCTCTGATCTGTTCATAGAACATCCAAAGTGTTACCAAGTTTTGTACTGGGAGAGTTAAGCCTGAACGAATTTCTTCCCAGTATGCACTGGTTTTTGTTTTTTGGTTTTTGGTTTTTTTTCAGAAGAGGAAAAGTAAGAGATAAGGTAGGATACTCTCCGATGGCAGTCAAACTGGGAGGTGTGGAACTATGTTTTGAAGAGTACCCCAGTGCCCTGAAAGGTGAGAGGAGGTGAAACCTCTGACACTACTGCTCATTCACAACCTTTCCTCCTAATGGTCTATTGATGCTGGGAGTTGTACTGCATATCAGCGGAGGAAGGAAACAAACCTGTTTGGCAGAGAAAGGGATTAATGCTATTACCATGTGTTTGCTCCTAGGGACTAGACTGGACTATGACAAAGAGATTTTAAAGGGAAATCCTTCAGAAGAACCTAGTAATGGTCACTCCTTTTGCCCCTTGAGACAAAACGCCTGTGGGTTTCAGTGACAGCTTTATCCTACCGATTCTGAACTGATTACTTAACATGCTTGAGGATTTTTTTGTTTTTTAATACTCTAAGAAGTTTTACAGGGAGAAGAAACAATTTCAAAAGAACAGCTCATGGTCTGGGTAATGAGGCCCAGCTGTTAAAGGCAGTCTACTTTGGAAGGGGAAGGATGGCCTCACAGGCAGGCCCAAGAAAGATGCTTTTCCCATACAGAATGTGCCAGAAAGGTGAGCTCTCTTCATCTGCTTTGAAACCTACCAATCAACATGAAACAAATCACCAAATTATCATATTTCTGTGGCAATTGCTCTAAAGTCAAGTGCATTAAACTTTCTGCAGTTTTAAAAATCTCAGGAGCTTAGTTTGGGTTCCTTAGTTTGAACACATCAATGGTAAAGAGAGGTCTTCTCTCTCCTTAGCATGTTAAGAAATGTGCTTGGTATCCTTTTATCCTCTAGAAATGCTGATTTCTAGATACCGTGTCAGGGAGTGGGTTTGTTTCCAAGGGTTGGGTGGGAGAGTTGGGAACCGGAGTGTAGTCGAAAACTTCATGAAAGTCAACATGGCAAGCCTGTGATTTAATGGCAGTTTGAGCAGATTAACTAGAGATTATATACCCAGAGCATGAACATAAAATCTGAGTCATGTCCAGCACAGTGGGCTGCTGTGTAGCAGCAGGATCAGGTAGGTCAGATAGTCTGTGGGTGATTGTGGTTGGATCCCATAATGTGTCTGTGATAAAAGGAACCACCTCTAGGACTCTGTTGCTTGTTTTGAGGTTTTGGGATCTTTGTATAACCCTACCCATAACATCATTCTTTGTTTTGGTGGATCACTGGTTTGCAGAAGTGTGGTGCCAGTAGTATACAAAGGCAGTGGGAACATTATTGGACCTGATTCCAATATTTTTTCTTGCATGCTTTTTTTTTTTTTTTTCTTTTCTACCTCTTCCTTCTTTCACCTGGCCTGAAAGCAGCTCAGAGATTCCTCTCCCTGCATTCATTAGTTTGCTCCTGTATTCAGTGTCTTGAAGGTGTATTTATGTGACTGGTCATGCAGCTTTGCCACGTCAAGGCCAGCACCTGCTTCTGGTCCATACAAAAACTCAGGGGGAAATTTATGGATGCACTACCCCTGCATGCTGGTGTGGAAAGGCGCCCTCAAGGCTGATAGCTAGCAGTTAGAGAAAGGTTCCAGCCAAACTTCCAAGCAGTCATGTGCACTTGGGGACAAACAGAGGCTGACCATGAACCTTTCATCTTTCAAAAATAGCCAATTTAGTTTGCTTGCTTTTGAAGAGGATTCTTCAGCAGACTAATTTAACTGGGAAAAGAAAGCAGTCTTCTGGTTTTAGGCCACAGCCACTCTGGAAAAAAAGAGAACAATTTGATGTTGAAGTACATGAGGCTGAACTCAAAGTAATTTGGGGAGCAATGAGTTTGGCAGTACCAGCCACTGACCTTAGGTGAGTCTGGAATCACATCAGTTTGAAATGGACAGATCCATATTTCAGATAATTTATTACATAACAGCCCTTAGTCAGACAACTTTCCTGAGGTGAATGAATGGGGATTACTTTCAGGTCACGCTGCTTTCTCTTTAATTTTCCAGTCCTTGCTGAGCTGGAAATACAGTAAAAAATAGTTTTTTTCATACCACATTTCAGTGTTTCCCTCCCAGTCTGAACAGAGGAAGCAAAGAAGAATGGGAAAATAAATAAAATCAAGTAAATTATTCTGAAGGATCAAAAGAGTTTAATTTGAGTTTTGGGGCAGAACTTTGAATTGCTTTTTATTTTCTATGAGTTTATTTTCCTTTCACTCTGGCTCTGAACACAGTGCACTTTCAAGATAACATTGTTCAAAATCTCATGAAATTTACACATGAAGTGTCTTAAATGAAAGGGAATATTTAAGTTTGGAGATAGTTGTAGAGTGTCATGATCTAATTACAATAGCATTTTTGAAGGATAACGAATGTCAAAAGAAACAAACTGGATGTTATGGAAAATAAAAATAGGGCCAAGAATCTAAGGCTAGCCAGAGAAATTAAACATTGAGGCTTTTCCTTTGGAAGGTTTTAAATCAATTTAGTGTTGGTGAAAAGTACCAGATTCATAGCAGAGGAAAATGATGCCTTTTATTTATTTACAGGCGAGGCAGGCAAGCGCCAGTGACAGCATCTCTGCTTTAGACTGTCGCTGTACTTTGACACTCAGCTGACCATCAGGAAAAGCAGCTGAAAAGTCTTTCTGTCTCTCTTCCCTTCTGTCCTCTGAGCTTTCCAGCAGCCTGACTGCACTTTGCTTTTGAAAGTGGTTTTGATCATGTGCATATACCCATCAGACAAATGACTCCTTGCATTCAAGTCGAGGAACAGTTAAAAAAAAGTCTGAAATCTTTTTTATTTTTTTATTTGCACACAAATATGAATGCCTGCGGATCAAGAGATGGACTCAGGACAAAGTTTCTCTTTTGGGAGCACACAGCTCATGACAAGGTTTATTCATGATGTATTTCCACCATGCTTTGGGAATAATAGGCAAGGAGACCCTCCAGAAATATTAGCTGCTCTCCAGTGAGGCAACATGGTGAGGAGACTAGCAAAAGAAAGTGTTGGTTTTCAAGCTGGTTGCGAAGAGGAGAGATTTTTGATGGCAATAAATGCATCTTTTCTTAGCTGTTCAGAGCAACTTTCCTTCATGGCTAAGCCTTCAAAATTGGCTGATGCAGTAGGATATGTAAACTTTGTACAGTCTGTGGGGCTCCTTGTGGGAGTCCTCAGGTGGTAAGTTAAGTTGGAATTCAGGAACTATTCCACAAAATACAATTTTTTCATGAGGTTTTACCTCTTACTGAATGTAGAACTGGGACTGAATGAAGGAATTCAACTTTTGTTGGATGTTTGGTGAGTAGACGAAAAAGAATCCTTTCATAGGGCCCTGCGTTTGGTGGTGGGGCTCTATGACATGGTGAGAAATGCTTAGCTACCTGGAAGGGTCTCTAAAACATGCAGTTCAAAGCATCCTATAGCTCATGTAAAGGTGTTAAGGTATCAAGCACGTCTTGAGGGAGATGCTCCAGCTTTGTAGGGTCAGACTCTGTATAGCTGGCTACTAAGAAATCAGGTCAGAGATGCTTAATACTTTCATGCCATTCAGAGAGTTGCTGGCAGTGGAAGAGAAAAAGGCAATGCCTGTCTGCAGCTGCAGATGACACTGCTTTGAATCACTGGGGTTAATGGGATCCACTGACTAACTGGGTGTTTCCATGAAGCAGATATTTGCCAAGGAAGTGAGGGGAGGGAAGGTGTCTGTCAGGATCTTCTCTCTCTCTCTCTGGCATGTGGTATCACAGATCCTGTGAAATTTGGCCTGGGATAAGGCAGAGCAGTTGCACAGAGCCAGTCTCATGTCTAGTTGTTTAAGGCCTGGCTAATAAAACAAAGGCTGAAAAGGAAATAGTAACCTGGTTTGAAAACAAAACACAATAAGGCATTGCAAGAAAAGTCCAGAGGGAAAACTAGTACTCAGGGCTGTTCTCAAATATCTGAAATCAAATTTGTAGGAAAGGGACAAAAATAAAGAGCAGGGTGAGGGATCTCTAGGACCTGTTGCAAATGAGGGAGGGGAGGTTGGGGTTTTGTGCTGCTGTCCGTGGAGGGGGGATCCCTGCTCCCCATGTGAGCAGCACCCTCGGGTCACAGGGTCCCGTTCCAGAGAGTTTTTGTGCTGAAGGAACCCTGGCAAGCTCCCTGTGACTTGCAGCTCTGGGGAGGTGTTTTGCTCTCTTGAGCAGAGTGAAAGCCTCGTTGTAGGCAGCCCCTTGTTCCTGCTGGTGCTGTTGTCTGCTTGGGATGCTGTCCCAGGGTCGCTGGCCAGTCAGGGTTGCTGCCGGGAGCAGAAAGGGCCGACGGCCGGCAGCCTCTCGCGGGGGAAGGGTTTTCACTCAGAAATGCCACAGCTGGGTCTTTCAGGAGAGAGAGATGGCTCCCTGCAGAATTCGAGAGGAAAATATGGAAGTATTCCCCCCCATATCCAATAATAAACTTGAAATGTCCATAGGAAAAAGTACTTAGCACTCACAGAAACGTTTGGCTTACTGAAAAACCCCCAGAGACAATAGCACTTCACTGGTTTGTATAGACGCTCTACACTGGCAAAGGGCTTGCCAGCTTTTATGCACTGCCCCACCAATCTAAATTAATTTGAGATCTTTGGGACTAACTCCAAAGGTGATAAAGTCGGTCAGCTTTCATTTCCTCTCATTCTTTGATCTCTCTCCTGAGGCTGCCTTCAATGGAACATAATGAATTGATTTTATTGTTATTCTTGATGATGAGACACACTCCCAGTGGGAATAGAACAGAAACTGTGAGGATTTTTTTTTGTTTGTTTGGTTTTCTTTTTTTCTCCCCCCTCCCTTTTTTTTTATTTTTTTTTTGGTGTTGTTTGTTTTGTTTGGGTTTTTTGTTTTCTTTTGCTTGTTTTCCAAACAAGATTTCAAGAATTTTTATTTACTGGAACTGTGTTTTAGAGAGGTTTTATTGTGCTTTGCTGATCTCCAATGCAAAGCTGTGACTTCTTTGTGAGGTGTCTATAGCTGGGTGGAGTGAGTCTTTAACTGCAAAACTCTGCAGCTGCCTTGGTGATACACCCCTCCTCTGCTCCTGAAAGAACAATACAGAGGGCAATTGTTAGACTCACATCTGTTTCTGTGACAGGCAATATTTATTTTTATTGAGAAAAGAATAATTTGTGCATTGCCTATATATACCAATTAATGAAATAAATAATTTTAAACAACCTTTAAAAGCTTTTTTCCCAAGTACCTTAAAGAAAAGTGACATTATTTTTTCATATTTCATATTTTCATGTTGTAGGATTATTTACCAGATCTACCAGCTCTAAATCTTTGTCCTTCTAGTCACTAGTTTTGCCTGGGTGACTTTGGCAGTAAAACATAGCATTATGACCATTACAACCAATGTCACTAGGCTGAACCTTTTGATATTAAGGAGCAGTTGTTTGATAGCTGAGGTAAAGAGAGTTTTAGAGGATTGATCTCACTCTTTTGAATCAGGGTTGCCATCTCTACTTGTAATTTAGTAAGGAAGACTTTTAATCTTCCTGCCTTTGAGACAGGATCTCTTTGAGCATACGGAAATGATCCTCCTAGTTTTCTTAATTCCCAAGAGAAATAAATGTCTTAAACTTGCTTTACACTTCTCTGAAATGTTCCTGTGTTATTCCAGTGTATACAATAATGCCTTAGACTAGTTAGCTTTCCAGCATGTATCTTCTGGTGTTTTAATCATATATCAAGTGGTAAGGAAAACAGTGATCCTGAAGACATCTGGCAGCTCTGCCTCTTTTTCCCCCCTCTTTAATGTGGTAGTAGTCTGAGGTTTTATAAATGCTGAGGTTGCTGAAAAAAAACCCCAACCAACCAACCAACCAACCAACCAACCAAAAAAAAAAAACAAAAACCAAGCCCTACCAAAAAGACCCTTATCCCAAACCAAGTCAGCTTCTTTGTCCATCCAGTGCCTAGTTACACAATCCTGTTATCTGACCTATTATAAGCTCTGGTATTTGAAGTAATGGTTACTCCAAGATTGTCTACACAAGGAACAATAAATGAGGGGATTAGTCAATCCATAAATAATTGCTTAAATGATTTAACTATTTAATAAGTATTGAATTATTTAAATGCTTAGGGATTATGCAGCCTGCTCCTCCCACCACATTGCTCTGCAGTAGGATTAATGTAGGTTTCTTACTCTCATGAATCTTCTCATGCTATTTCTTCATCTGGTAATGGTTTGTAACCCTAACCAGCAGCAAGCTCTACAGCCTTTGTCTACCTTTACTTCTTTGTGAATGCTTTCAGTAGATCTCTGGATATCTATGTGCAAAGAATTGTAATCTGTCCTACAAGGCAAGCAAGTGGCATTGTTCTTTGGAAGGCCTAAACACAGCCACAGAAAGAGCTGGTGTGAAGTACCTCCTATGTTATTAAATGCATACCTAGGTGGGGCCTTCCTGTGTTATGAATCTCCCGGTACTGTAGGTAACCATCCTGTCACAAACTGTCTCTGCCCCATCCTGGAACTAATTTAATTTTTTACACCCTTTTCTGTTGAGAGGCTCTTCCAGAGACTCCCAGTCTCCAGGCTTTGTTCTAATCACCAGTCCGACTATATCCAAGCTTCATTTACATCTGAACCCAGTTTACATCTTTGTCCTAACACTGCCTTTCATTCCCAATAACTCTGCTTCTTGCCTGGTACTTTCAGCGATATGTACAGAGAGGAGTCATAACTTTTTAACTCAACATATACGATGGAATCTTCATGTCACTCATTATTTTAGTTTGATTTTGTACTTCTGTTCCTATTCAAGGTGAAACTTACATTTCTTGGGCATGGATGAGTGGATTAGACATACAAACATTAAATTTATACTCATTAGAATGCAAAAGAAAAATCCCCATCCATATAAAATATAGGAACTATTAGGTGCAGAAAGAGAACACAACAGCTTTATGACACTGTTTAAAACTGTGACTTGACCATGCCTTGAAATCTGTCCTGCTCTCCTTAGCTCAGGAAGGGTCTATTTAAACTGAGAGTAGGTCAGCAGGGATGATCAGGGGTATGGACTGACTGAAGACATGGGACCTGTTTGGCCTGGAAGAGAGCCCACTTGGGAACATATGACAGAAGATTACAAAATTCAGGAAAAGGTTGATGGGAATTGACTGTTCCTTGTTTCATCCTGAACAAGAATTAGGGGGCACATTATAAAACTGTTTGGAACTAGTCTCAAATCGAAAAGAAAGGGAGTAATTCTCCATGTGATAAGCAGTAAATGTGAGTAAGTCCTTGCAGCAGGACACAGTGGATTCAAGTCATTAACACTGGCTCACAAGTAGATTGAAAATAATTTGGAAGAAAAAACCATTGTGGGTTGCTTAACAGTCAAACCACAACTATTGAAGGAAATCCCCTGAGCTGAAAATGTTTCAAGGCTGTGAGAGTATCAGAAGGAAGTCTTAGACGTGCTTACCCTATTCTCATTCTTTCTGTTCTTACTCTGTCCATAGCTGAAGAAATGGTAGTGGGTTAGGAGGACTCTTGATCTGAATTAGTACAGCCATTTTATTACTATTCCATGTTGCACCACTGCTTTATGTCATGACAACCCCTGCGTGTCTTCTCTGGAAATATCTTGGCTGACATATCGTAGGATCACGTTTGCTTTTTCTCACAGTTGCATCACCTGGTAGCTTAAGTCATCCTATAATTACCTAATGCTCCCTACTTCTTCTCTCCTCAGTCATCTCCAGTTAATGAGCTCTGCGCTTATGGTAGCAGTTCTCACTATTACTCCACAAAGACATGATCTTGTGTTGAGTAGCTTTGAATTTCATCCCATTTTTCTGTCTCCACTCACCTTGCTCCTCCAGTTCTTGGCTTTGCAAACCTCTCCTAGAAAAATGGGACCTGTCTCCTTTATGGTGTGAACATCTACCAGCAGCACATCGCTTTGCCCATCATGCTCACTTGCAAAAACATTAAAGAAAATGGAGCCAAGGTTGCTCTCTGAATATTTCTATTAGTAGCCTCTCTACAGACTGATGGTTCCTCTTTCATCAAAGCTCACTACAGTCTCTTCTTTACCTACTTCCTTCTCACTTGAAGTTCTGTTATTTGGGCCCTGATTTTGCACAGCCTGTGCATGTGGATGACCTTCTGGGCAGCATCTGGGTCTTTAAAGACAGGTAGCAATGGTTTAACCTTGCTCTACCAAAATCAGCTGCTGTTTCCCCATGCCTTTGACTTCAGTGATGATGGTGATGGACTAACATTAATATAACCAAAAAATGCCATTCAGGTTTGTTGTTGTTGTTTTGGTGTTTGTTTTTTTTTTTTTTTTTTTTTTTTTTTTTTTTTTTTTTTTTTTTTTTTTTTTTTTTTTTTAATCGAAAGAGCAAATCTACTTTCATAGCCAAATATTTGTTTTCTTTCATGAAAAAGATGTAAAACTCCATTAGTTTCAAATTTTGGTGTTCACTTCTATCCCATTTAGAAAAATGACACAGTGACACTTATCACCTTTGGTTCAAACTTCATTTTCTTCTGAACTCTGTTTACCTGTGAAACAGTAATTGGCAGTCTGTGGTTAAAGTCATACGGTTTTGCTATTCCACTGCTATTGTTCCATGTAATGTGAGGTAAGTTACAGGGCTAACTTGCTATATTCCAGTAAGTTAAGAGATATTTCTGAGGACACATGACCCTCAAAAGAAGCGTTACCAGAATCTGATTATTTTGCAGATGAAGATGAGGACAGCACTTGTGAAGATTCCCCAGTGACTGAAGTTTGTTTTGAATTAGAGTTGAAAAAGTATTTAACACCTGAAGATGCAGTTGGGTATTGGAGATGATAGTTCCAGGGACCTGATTTCACTGAGCAGGGAACACCTCCTGTATGTGAATACCCATTTTCTTCCTTCCAGCCTTTTGGATACTCCTCTGTGTTGTGAGAGACATTTGAAATTGTCTCATGGGTCTGTGTGTAGGTCCTGTGCAGTTATTTCTGTGTACGTGGAGTAGTGCTACTTGCGGACCCACACTTTATGGGTTTGTGTTGGAGGAACACAGCAGTGTAGGCACTTCCAGATGCTAAGCCAGGTTTTTCTGGATGCTCATTTACATGTGCCTCTCCTGTGGAGTTGCTCCTAGCTAAACTGCAACCAATCTCTAAGACTTCATTTCTTAACCACCTAGACTGGACTAATAAGTACTTTTAATATAATGAAGTCAGCATCTCCCTTTGTCTCAGCAGAATGTTCCCTGCTTCTTGAAAACCAGTGTTCTAAAAGAAGAAAGTTGGCAGATCTAGGGTCTATCATCCAGGTGCTCACTCCCCCAGTTCTTATTTACAGAAACTGGCCAAAGAAAAATTGTCTTCTATAACATTGCCAAGAGAAGTAATGTGGGGCTGGTCAAGCACTGTAGCCAGACAGTAAATAGAATTTTTTAAAATTTCATCATGTGTCAGTTGCTTTTTTGGCAGAAGCATGTAACATAGTTGTAGCTTTAAAAAGTGTACTTGGTGGATGCGTAGTTAAGGAGGTGAATGTTCCAGAAATGATGTCTGCATGCACAAGCAGAGCTGCAGGATGGCTACCCTGCCAGCCAGCCCCTCACTGTCTTGCTGGCATTGCTCTCTCTATGGACTCAACAGCGTGGCCCCAGGGAAAACTAAATTACTTGGAACTTCTCAAGGGGTTGCTCGGTTACTTAATTATTATAATGGCTCACTTGTAATTTCCTCCAATCTGTGGTATGTGTGTGTGTTTTACAGAGACTTGAACAATGATATGCATATTGATTATAATTGGATAGACTTCCCATTGGCATAAATGGACAGAATGCCACAGGTCTTAGGATGTGCACCTTCTAGTAGCAGTGCGGGGTCCATAGTTTAAACCACCTGTCTGCAAAGAAGGAGAATTTTTTTGCTGTGTACACTCAGTAATCATTTGCCCTGTGGCTGTTCATTGAATGAATACAAACACATCCCTTTGAGAACACTTGCATTTAATTTGCAGAATAGAAGCTGTTTAGTTACATTATCTGTCATTGCTAGTGTGCATGGCAAGGACTGTAGTTTTACTGTGCCTGTTTTAAAAACAACTGTTTGGAACTCATGGTGCTAGTGACACTGATTTCTAAGCAAGTTTAAAACAGCATTTTTTCCTTTCATGTCATCTGGTCAAGGATGATTTACAATTATGCTTTCAGTGAGTGAATAAGAAGGAATTTTATTTTCCTTTTCTACTCACAGCAATGTCTTTTACTCATTGCTAAAGGAAGTTGCAGCGTGGTGGCAATGTCTCTATGGTGTTACCATCCTGCAGCTAATACTTGACACTTACCTCATGCTTTTGTGTTTGTAGATTTCCGAAGAGGGTAAATATTTTCACCTCTAGAAATGAGCCTGACAGAGACCCAGTCAAGTGAAGTGATTTGTGGTGGAGAGCAAACACACTCTTCCTGATGTTTATGCAGTCGCCATCACCTCCAGCTCATTCTCATTGTGAAACGCAGCTCAACTCCTAAGTGGATGAAAGTGGATGAAGCTCAACACCTCAGAGGGAAGCAGCATCTAATGGAAACAAGCTTTGCAAGCAGGTGCAAAACTTAATCTTACATGTAAGGTAATACGTAAGGTTTATGCATCAAGACAATAAGAATTAAATAGAAAACTTTAGGAACAGATGCAGTCTGTCAACATGCTTGAGCTATCGCCTCCCCTCCCCTCCTCAGTGGGTGCCTAAGATGAGGCTACAAAGGGCAAGTGGACACTTTTTCTGAGAGATTTTACCTGACTTCCAACAGTAACCCTTCTAGGCACTTCCTCAGCTGTGAGGAAGGGGAATTAATATCTTAATATCTGTCAATAGATTATTTTTTTTTCCCAGGCTCTCAAAGTTTTCACAAGTTTTATGAATTTGTAGGGTTGCCTTTTAAACTGTTTAATGTCCACAGTAGCCAGTTGTGAGAAGCACAGCTGAACCTCGTGTGAAGTGTGTCTTATCATTTGTTTGGAATCTGCCATCTGCTAATTTTATAAAATGCTCCCTAATTCTTTGCCTATGAGGAGACAAACATAGAAAAGTTCCCGGTTTCCTCCGTATCTCTCAAGATATGATACATGTGTATTTAATACCTGTGTTTGATACATATGTGTTTGATACATGTATGTATTGTATATGTGTGTATTTGATACACATGTATTTGAGACATGTATTTGATACATTCACATTTGATATAATGTTACATTCCCCCTCAGTCCCTATTTTGCATAGAATCATAGGATGGCTTGGCTTGGAAGTGCCCTTAAAGGTCATCTGATTCTAACCCCCTTGCCATGGGAAGAGACACCTTCCACTTCACTAGGTTCTCACAGTCCCATGTAACCTAGCCTTGAACACTGCCAGGGATGGGGCACCCCCAACTTCACTGGGCAACCTGTGCCAGTGTCTCACCACCCTCACAGTATTATTTCTTCCTAATATCTAACCTAAACCCAGCCTCAGTCAGTTCCATTACCCCTTGTTCTATCACTGCATGTCCTTGTAAAAGTCCCTCTCCAGCCTTCTTCTAACTCCTCTTCCGGTACTGGAGGGCTACTCCAAGGTCTCCTTAGATCTCCTTGGAACTTTCTCTTCTCCAGGCTGAACAGCCCAAACTCTCTTGGCCTGTCTTCACAAGAGAGGTGTTCCATCCCTCTGATAATCTTCACGGTCTTCTTCTGGACTTCCTCCAACAGGTCCATGTTGGGAGCTCCAGATGTGGTTGCAGTACTCCAGGTGGTATCTCTTGAGAGCAGTGTAGAGGGGCAGAATCACCTCCCTTGACCTGCTGGCCATGCTGCTTTTGATGCAGTCCAGGATATGGTTGGTTTTCTGGGCTGCAAGTGCATACTGTCAGCTCGTGTTGAGTTTCTCACCAACCAACAACCCCATGTCCTTCTCCTCAGGATTGATCTCAATCCATTCTTCACCCAGCCGGCATTTGTGCTTAGGATCGCCCCATCCCAGGTGCAGGACCTTGCACTTGGCCTTATTGAACTTCATGAGGTTCCCACAGGTCCACCTCTCAAGTCTGCCCAGCTCCCTCTGGGTGGCATCCCTTCCCTCCACCATGTCAACCACACCACACCACACAGCTCAGTTTCACCTGCAAACTTACTGAGGGTGCACTCCATCCCACTGTCCACGTTGCCAACAAAAACATTAAACAGCGCTGGTCCCAGTACCGACCGCAGAGGAATGCCACTCATCGCTGGCCTCTGCCTGAACATTGCACCATTGACCACAACTATAGAGCACAACCAGCCAGCCAGTTCCTTATCCACTAAGTGGTTGATCTGTCAAATCCATGTCTCTCCGGTCTAGAGACAAGGATGTCCTGTTTCACACAAGTCCAAATAGTTTCTGGACAGACATGTTTTTGTATCCATGAGCGTTGCTTACACAGCAGTCGCTTCAAGTTTTTGACTTTGTATCAGTCCTTCACTATATGCTTTTCAATTCTGCTATATACTTTTTGAAATTATAGGGACAAAATATGCCACAGTATTCAAAATGTAGGCCTGCCATGATCCTGTTTTCCTTGTGCTAAAGATACTTTGCACAGGCCTGAAGGCATGGAGTTCCAGGACTACAAGATATTCATGCATCAGCGTGCAGTATGCTGCACAGCTTTGTGTGGTCTTTCTTGGCTCTACCTCTCTCTTGGACATGCCTGTGTGAGGGCAGACATGACCTGAGAGCATAAAATAAGAGAAAAGTGCTTGCAAACTTTTCCACTTAGTGTAGCAACAGAAATGCTCATTTTGCTCCTCATTGCCTGTCTGAGGAATCCCCGGAGATTGGTCAATAGGTAGTCGCCAGGGAATAAGGCCTGAAGGGTGCTGGGGGCATCACAGTAGGAAAGTCCAGCACAGCCAAGGAGACCTTCTTCTCTGAACAGTGGCATTTGATATCATCATCAGTCTGTAAATCACTGTGGGTTCTCCTCCTTTGCTTCCATTTAATCCGTTGTATAAGAGAGATGAAAACTGTGCTTAGAAGCAGATAAAAGGATTTCATCCTGTCCACTGGTGATGTTGTAACCAAACCAAACTCTCTGCTGTCTCTGGGTGAAATATAGTGCCTCTTGATGTGTCCTACTATACAACAACTTCCTTATTCTTTCAGCTAGTTAGAAGGGCATGATGGGTTTGCTTTTCTTTTGAAAAAGGTAGGATAAGAGAAGGAAAATGCCTCATACCCATTCACAATGCTGCCAGATCATCTTGCTAGCTTAGATTTTGCTTAGTAAAACAGATGTTATTGTGCTCTGCTGCCCTGGCCTTGGAGGGGGAAACCTTACCCATTGCGCCTTGATATCCTTAAAGCACCATCTTAATAAATACTTGCAGTAATAACATAAATTAGGCCCACCATCTTTTCTGCAAAGTATAGGACTAGCCGCAAAAAAAGAGATTAGCAACTGAAAGTAGAGACTGAGCTTTGTAAATGAATGAGATTAAACTATTCAAGGAAGTTGCAAGAATTATTGTTCGAGATTAGGTCTATGGCAAGCAGTTTTCAACAGTAGGATTGTTAGTGCCTATTGGACCTAAGCAGCAAGAGGCCTGTGTATGCAGAAGAGAACATACCTTTTACATTTCCTAGTTATGCAAAGGAATTATTTTATGGAAAACTTCATTTAATCAAGATTGTATTTGATTGAGTATTTCAGATCACTTATCAGAGCTCATTTGGGAGAATATCTGCAGATTCAGGTACTGAAAAATGTGCATTTGTATGCACTCACCAGAGAATAGCTCCGGGCTGATGCTATTAATATTGATTCTGCTGGTGTGTTGCTTTGAAGAGAAAGTCTTGAATCACAGGAACAGATAGTGCAAGCTCTTCACCAATGCAGATGGGTGATAGGCCTGACTGTAGGCCAGGTGAATTACAGCCATTTTCTGTTTCTTCATTTCCTAATATGAAAAATGGGACAAAAAAATTTCAGTGCAGGAAAGAGTTAGTGCTGTCGCTCATACCAGCAGGAAGTGCCTGTTTTCTTGACAGTTAAATCCACCCAGCTGAGGCCGTTCTTGGGTGATTCTCACAGAGCTGCTATGGCACAGATAGCTGGGGTGGAAAGTCTCCCTCAATTGTGGGATCTCTGCTTTTTAATCAGTCATGCAAAGGCACTGCAGACACATCTTCAAGTGCTGGAAACAGGCCTGTCCATTCTTTTATCACTGCAAAGAGTGGAGTTTTGTGTATGTGGAGCTACAATTGCACTCTGCCCAAAACAGTACGGTACTTCTTTTCCCTACTATCATGTCTACTCTAGACATTTATATTTCCATATAAATACAACATGGTTTCTCTCAGTAACACAAACCTTGAAAGTCAAAGCAGTAGCTAGGAATAAGTCACTGCACTTTATTTTTCAGCCCAGATGACACCTGCAGACCATGCCCTTCCTGGGTAAGAGGCAGGAAGTCTTCATAACCCAGCACACCAGCTACACGCTCATCCGTTCTGCACACTCTTAGTGTGAGTTTCCTAAAAACACATTGCACAGTTGCTTTGTAGGGAGATGGTGGGCAGGGTCTGGCTGTAGGTTGCAAGGAACAACCCTGAGATGGGTTTGCCCTCGGTGTTGAGGTTTGCGATGGTGAGGTTAGCAGTCTTGCAACCTCACCTCTATGTTATGAAAGGTTTTGCACAGTAACTCGTCATATGAGTTGGCATAGGAGCTGATATTCACACAGATAGAGTACCACACGTAGAAGCAGGTCCTTCACCACACATACTTCTTTTGTAACGCCCTCATCTCTGCTGCTTTTCCCAAGCTTGGGTTTGGCCTCTCAAAGCAGTTTTGTTTCAGCATCATGCTAATCTCAGAGTAGACCTTATAATTTAGCAGCATTGAACAGCTGAGGTCTAAATGTGGTCATTTACTAATTTTCTCTTATTGCTGCATCTCTTCTTGTTCCTGACAGCAGGAAAGGTGCTTTCCTTGCGTATTTCCCCTGTCAGAAGTGGGTTATTTATATTCTCAACAACTCATGGAAACACATCTTTTAAGTGTCCCATGTGGCGCTTCTCACAATGTTCTGCGCAGGAGTTTCTGTTTCTACTAGATCATGAAGGTAGCAAAATTTTCTACTGCAGGCTGTTGTCATGCCCTCATTGCATAAAACCCTGAGGCAGCTGCTTGCAGTTTGTTGGATGAGAGCACAGAACTGTGAACCAAGATTGGCACTAGGCTTCTTCTCTTTTGTTACTTCATTGGGATACAAAGCAGGAATAATTTCTTACGGAGGTGAGCCCAGTGCTATAAAGCTACAAGAGCACAGACCACTCTAGCAGAAAGGTTTTGGTAGTACAATCTCTCTTGGGAGTCTCTTTTGTCAGGTGCAGATGCTAGACTACTTTCTGGTGAAGAGGTTGCTCCCACAGTCCCTCCCAGCCCCATGGTTTGTGGTTTTTCAGGTCTGCTGGCAGCAAGGGGAGGAAATGCACTTGCTGCTCTGCCTGCTTCCCTAGATCTTTCAGATGTGGTCTTCAGACATAAAAATGTGTGTGTGCTCCAGACAGCATGTTAGGATCTGGGTCCTCAAAAACTGGACAAAGGACTATTCCAGGACCTCAGCAGCTGCTCCTGCTCACATAGATGCTGTGTTTCAGTTCCTTTTAGCTCTCTGTTGGCAGCATATCTGTTTTTCAGAGACGTGCCAGTGGGAGTTCATGGTGGCAGGAACCATATTGTCTTTCCAGTGAGATGAAACTGGTCTTGTCATGCAGGGAGGGCTGGAAAGTGTGGCACAGACCATCTTAGCAACCAGCAGCACTTGTTCCTGAGCTCCTAGGATGCAATGCCAGGAGAGGCAAAGGCATGATCTTGATGTTGTTCCAATGTCAAGGTGTTGAAGAATCTGTATTTATAATATATTTCCCTTCTCCCTTTCCAGCTCCCTGAAGTTACCTGGAAGGCTTACTGTTGCTGGGGAGCCTTTTGCTTTACCTGCAGGGTTGCTGTGGGTTGGGAAGCAGCAGTAGCTGAGGGGTCCTGGACATCACAGGTGTATAGGGCTGTGCCTCGAGCACTGTTGGGACACGGAGCTGCTTGGAGGAAGGGCTTTTCCTCATGTAACCATAGCCTTCCACAGGTCCAAAAGTGCCACATTTGGGCTCAGGCTGCTGTTTTACAAGTGGATAGGAGATCTCTTTCTTTGACCTGTACCTAGTAGAAAGAATCCTTCAGTGAGGAAAAATCTATAATGTGCAGGTTAAATTTCAGTGTATGGGATGCAGTGCAGCTGTAGTTTCATCTACAATCATTTGGTGCCAAAAGATTTATTCATATATTATTTTTATATGACATCAGAATCAGACTACGAAGATTAAGGAAGGGAAAGAGTAGCAGTGGACAGAAATGGAGGTCTATTATGTTAACTGTCCCAGTCAGACTGTAGAAATTTGGCCCTTTTGTGACAAGTGGTGACTTTAATCCGCCCTAGTAGAAGAATTCAGTTGTTAATTTTTATCTAACAGTGTAAGTAGTGTGGGGTCTGGGACAAAATAGGGTCTTCAAAATGGCCTGCCTCATGGCAGCAATAAGAGATAATGTCACAGATCAGAGGCAATAAAAGATGCTTTCCACAAAACTGTTGATGTGAGGGAAGGA
Source organism: Empidonax traillii (assembly GCF_003031625.1). Classification (NCBI taxonomy): domain Eukaryota; kingdom Metazoa; phylum Chordata; class Aves; order Passeriformes; family Tyrannidae; genus Empidonax; species Empidonax traillii. The sequence continues at coordinate 301,106 of NW_020955412.1, forward strand.
TAGAAATCTTCTCTCTGACCTGGGAATGATCACCCGCAGCTGATGGGATGAAGAAAGGGTAGATATAGGTCATTTGACTGACACAGTATTTTGTACTGAGCTTCCACAGGGATACTATTTGCCATGATCACTAGGCTTTACCATAATCTTCCTGTAGGAATGAATGAGTATGTTTATGCTAAGATGCTTAGCATATTCTAGCAGCTCTTTATAAAGATCATTATCTATAATTAGGTAAATGTGTGTAACTGTTATTGCTCTTGTGCTAAAAATTGCTGCAAATGGAGCTGAGGAGGGAGAAGATTCTAATTTAGACATCCGATAATTGGACTTAATTTGCTTAAGAGATGTACTAGTCATGGCTGCTTAAAACAGTAAGTCATAAGCTCAGAAATAAAATGTCTTTCAAAAAGTATTTGGTGTCACTGTTCATATTTGTGTCAATATTTCCACTGGAGGTAAGTGGTTTTGTTACTGAAACTTAGCATATGAAAATGCCAGTCTGTGCACTGATGAACATTATGGTCCTGATTTTCTTTTTCTCACAGATATCTGAAATTAGAAACAGGCTGTCATTTCTTAAACTTTAGTCAGTTCTGCTGAACTATGCTGAGGTTCACTGGTCACTTTCACACTGATCAGATTTCCATGCAGAGTTTAAAGGTACATTTGCCACTCCTTTGGTCACAAGTGTGGTAGTGATGGATTCTGATGTAACTAATAAAGGTATCTACAAAGCTAATGCTGTTCCCTAAAGGCTGAACTTCACCTCTCTGCACAAGCCTGGCCCTAGGTCTAGATTTCACCACCAGTTTTGTGAAAGACTGTGCTGCCTTTACATGCATTTGGAAAGAAATTGCTAAGCCAATGTAACCATCCACAGAATCATCTGCTGCATTGTATCGGTACCCAGTTGCCCTTACATTTCCTAAACCTGCTCTGGGACCAGCACTGCTCCTGTGTGGGGTGGCTCCCCTAAGTGCAGAGAGTTTGTGTTACGGTGTGTGTGAAGGAGAGTACTTAGGACTATGTGGACTGTGGGCTTCAGTACAGCCCAAATTTAATGCAGACATCTTCATGAGAGTCAGTTTTGCCCTTACTTTCTGTATCCCCTGTTCAGTGCCTTTTGGAGGATCCTGATATGCCTTTCACTTCTGAAAAGAATTGACCCAGCTCCCATCCTTTCAAAGCAATTATTTTTGAATGCCTTTACTGCATTCTCATTTTTGTCACTGAAAGTTTAGCTGGTTCTTTCATGCTTTCTGTTTTACTCTGGCAAGTCTGAAGATGGAAATTGACTACTTGTCTTATTTTATATGTGAAATAAATAAAAAATTATCTGTGCTGTTTATACAGAGCTGTCAGTGTGTAATATTTGGGGCTTAGTGTTATCCTCTGAGTGTGAGGACTAAATAGTTGTTCTGTTTCTTGGGTTCCTGTGCTGGAGCCTAACTGCTAAAGCATGTGGGCAGTATGGGATGATGGGCTTCAAGGACAGGCCAGCAGTAGATGTCAGTGACCCCCGGTATTCAATGCTGGCCTGCTGCATGCTGAATCCTCTGCAAGCTCTGGAAAAGATATGTTTCCATGTGAGGCCATTCCAAGGACAGGACATATAAGGACTTAAGCTCTGTCACTGAAAAAGCAGGCAAACCATGGCATGAAAAGCATGGAGGTAGAAGAACAGTACTTTCCAGCCATTACTAAAGTTATGCATGAGGCCCTGAATCTATAGATATTTCAACGGAGTTCTCTTGGTGTCTTGAAAATTATGGCTACCAAATCTGGAAAATCAAATGCTGAGCATGCACACAGATGAGTGCTGTGCCAGCTGCAGTCATTGGGGCAGATGGTCTCCAGTCAAACCTGAAGTGTGTGCTCAGACCATGTCTTGGTGAAGGCTGTTTATCCAGCAGTCAGAGAGAATGGAACCCAGACAGTTAAAAGGTTCCTCCATCAGGTTCAAATTCTTCTCTTTGATCTAAATAGCAAGGTGAACTGTTGTCTGTGGAGAATTATGGTGTGAGGCTTTCTTAATCTTGGCTGTTGAACACTGTACAAATAGCTTATGAGAAGGATCTGATCCTCAATCTCTTGTACCTCAGATGAAAGCCTCATTGAACAGAATATGAAGCCAATTGATGTGGATAAGGGAAGAAGTGAAATAGGTCTAGCTGGAAGCCCACCCCAGAATGTCTGAAAGCTTAAGAGGAAATGTATTTGGTCCTCTCCAATTCGGGTAGAAGAATCTCAGATTCTTATTTACTCACCAGGTAAGTAACCAAGGAGATCAGTGTGCAAATATACTTTTAAAAATGCTGTCTTCTGAGAAAATGATGCGAAAGTCTTCTGAGAATACATTCTGCATGTATATTCTTGCTAGCTCTCCCCCCTGCCCCTGGTCCTTTACACTGTATGGACTGGAGACCATGTGTGGCTCCTAGAGCTGTTTGTTTGCTCCACAAGAACAGACTCATAAGCTTAGGTGGAAGTCACAAGAGAGCAGCTGGGCAGCTAGTGTGTGGGAATGCTAAGTGGTCAGAGACAGGTGCTGCTGATACATTCAGCCTCTTAGGCTGTGTCTGCCCTGCTATTACTGTGTTGATGTTTTATCTTGTTGACTTCTACAAAAGAGATCCCAGGTGTGAAGTAATACAAATGGAGGATAGGTGCAAGAGGACCAAGATGCAGGAGTAAGCATGGAAAGTAAGTTATTAGATAATGGAAACAACTCTTATATACTTCAAGCACCATCTCTTTCCTTTGTGTCTTTGCTAGCTTAAGTGAATCCCAACCTGGCTGCTTTCCAGGATTTCTTCGTTTAGACAATCCACACTCCTTGGGCATTGCGTGCAGTTGGGATGAAGATTCCACAAGAGAATGAGGTGTTGTGGGGTCACATATCACAAAAATAGGTATTGAATACTTTGAGGACTTCATCTGAAATGAATGGTGGAATGAAGAATGTGAAAACAAACACTGAGTCTAGAAAAGATTCTTTATACTCTTTTTATTTTTTGCATCAGTGATTTTGTTAAGAGTCTTAATACCCTGATTAGGTATGGCTGTGGCAGGGAATGTTTCATCAGCCTAGCAGAGAAATGATTGAAGACATAAGGTAACTATCTGCTCTAAAACCACTGTGTGTTACCATCATCTGTGGAGAAGGGAGATACAACTGGATATCCTTCTGCAATAGTCACTGTTGGCTTATTGACTTGATTATTCTCCTTGGATATATATTCACTCAACAGATCACAGCAACCCCAAAGAGATTAATTACATGTATTTTTAAATTCCCTAAGTGCACATTTGCATAACTAGCATTTTTAAATATTCATAAATACATATTTGCTTGATAGATTGTAGCGGCATCATTTGCAGCTTCAAAAGGGACCTTCACTTAATCAAACCAGAAATGTTAATCATTTCTTGAGGCTCAGACAGATGATCAGCATATTGTAGCACAATAAATACATTGACTATCAGCGAGGGTGCAGTAACTGTGTGCATACTCCTACTCTTTGGCACATGGGAGGAAATCTGAACCAGCTTAACCCCCTCTTACTGTGGTTTAGACAGACCCTCTTTGCATTTACTACAGACAGCAGACTTATACCTAACTGACATGGATTGGCTCATTTGAGTTAATCCTTGCTAGGTCCAGTTTCCCAGTGACAAAAGCCTTGCAGGTATGCCATTGTGGACATTCCCAGAAAGGGTGTGGCTGTGCATGGGCACTCCACACCCTCAGCCATATCAGGTATGTCCATAGTGTTAAACAGAAAAGGCGGAGAAAGAAATTGAAGTCATGGCTGGCTCTACAGCTTGACTCATTCTCTGGCTTTCTTTTGAAAACTTTCAGTGAGCTGAGTCCAAGACTCAGTCCCAGCTCATATTGTCCCCTAGGAGGGCACAGGGTGTGCATGCCCTGCGCAGTCATCCAGCGCTATCTCAGAGGGCTGTGTGTCCTCAAACATGCCTGCACACCTTCTTGTCACCCCAGGAGTGTGCAGCATGGACTCTCGGTGCCATGACACTATACACTTGGGCTGGAGCCAAGTCCTCATTACTTCAGAAAATTTCAGTTAAGAAATGCATGAAAAATAATAATACTCAATCACTTGAGCAGGCTCCCTAGAGAAATCATCGTGGCACCAATCCTGTCAAGAGTTCAAGTACTATCTGGAAGATACTTTTAGCCATGTAGTTTAGCTTTAGGTGGTCCTGTGAGGAGGAAGGAGTTGAACTCGATGATCCTTGTGGGTTCATACCAACTCAAGATATTCTATGAATCTATGAGTCTGATAGTGTTATAGGAGACCACAGTGACAGAGATCCAGGGCTACATGCTACATAATACAGATATAGCCTTTCTGCCATCGAAGGGTTAGTCCCAAAGGATCATGAGTGTGGGCTGGTCTGTACATCCCCCTACTGCAGCTTACAGGCAGAGCTGCTGAAGCCAATAGCAGCTTGTACCTCAGACACTGACTGATGTGCAGTTCCTCATTCCCCTCTCAGCCTGACTTTATGCTTATTTAATTCTGGTTGCAGGGAAATAGTCCTGATTATCTTCAACTCAAGAGAGAAGAGTGTAATTTTTATTCATGCAAGCAGATTGTGACCAGGTGTTACAACTAGAAGGGCTTCACCCCCCTCTGCCTTCTCTTATTCATTTGATATGAAGAGTCTTTGCAGTATCAAAGCAGGAAACCTCAAAGCAGGGTGACAAGGAAGTTAACTCCTTCTGGGTCTGTCTATGAGGTGGTGAGTCAGACTTGAAGCATAGTCCCTTAGCAAGTAACTGAAAACAAAAAAAGAAAAAGGACAGTTTTCCCCATGAGCTGTATTTTGAGCTCAAGTTCAGGAAGAGAGGAGCATGAATTCAAAACACACTAGAAATGTCAAAGTTGGTGCTCACACATTGCAGTTCATAGCTCGGAGTGCAGGGAGTGGCGCTATGAGAAAGGATTAAGAAATTCCATTTGTGATGTAGGTCTGATGGGAGCAGGGTATAGGGGAAAGGAAGAGGGACAGTGCTTTTGGAAGAGCAAAGGAGTAATCCAGAAAGAGGGAAGGATATGATTCACATGCATCAGCATTCCTGACCTCTCAAGGAGGGTCTCTGGTGTCTGGGCTGTTGGTCCCATACCCAGAGGTGCATTTTGGGGTCAGTGGTGACTGAGAGCTCATACATCTGCTGTGCTGCCCTTGTCTGTAGGCTACATGGCACCCTGAGTAGCTGCCAGCTCACGGACTGTTTGCCTGGGAAGAGGAAGGCCACGAAGGGGGAACCAGTGACCTGAGCTTGTGCATGATCCCTCCTCATCAGACCACATCCCTGTAATTGAGTCAGTGTGGGACACGTGCATTTTAGTTTTCTGCTGGGTGATATTGCATAAACTGGGTGATATTGCATACTGCATCTACACCAAATAAGACACTCCCTGGCTTGGCAAGTGGAAATGAGGCTTTGAAAGCAAAGCCTGCTTGTCAGATTGCCTCAAAGCTGAATTTATGTCCCAGTGCTTGTATTTTGAAACATTTTAATAGCATTGTGTCTTAGCAGAAGTGATCTCCTGAGCTTAATCCATCAGGGCAAATTTAGTCAGAGGTCCAAAGTTTTGGAGGCTCAGTAGTTGACAGCTGAATTTCTTACTGAGAATTATTGTGTTTTGGTCCATTGGAAATAAGAGCCAAATTACAATTACAAGTATATAATTTTAGTTAAAAATGGATACTCTGTAATAATTGGATACCAGCCTCTACCCATTAAAGCATCCCAATCATTTATTTTGGAAACACACAAATTTCAGCCAATCACAACAGTTTGATCACCAAGAAATAAAACTTTTTATAGTAACTGAAAGCCAATCTTAGCTTGAATATTGTATCTGCTTGAATATATTTTCGTTAGGAACCCACTGGCCTTTCAAACTGCACAGCAGAGAATGGTGGAAGATCTCAACTCATCAAAGTTTATGGCATTCGTATTTCATTGTTGAGAGATCCTTTTCATAAAGGCATCCCAATTTTTTAATTGGAGCTGTAAAGAAAAACTACCCCTGCAGATTTGTCAAGCTTGTCATGGCAATGAACGTTTAATATGAATCTCTGATTCAGTGTCGCTGAAATAAGCCCCTTACATCAAACAAGAAAGCAGTCTTACAGGGACTGGCTCTCTTATGTGAGGAGCAAAGGGAGAATGAAATACTGAGGTGGATTTTTTCTTTGTACAGGTGTCATATCTGCAGGACAGGAATCTGGAGGCTGAGAGTTACCAGATCCATTAATTAATCTTTGAGTTTCCACTTGACTGGCTGCCCTTTATACCTTTTATAATTTGGATGCATCCTAACTCATAGTGGACCACAGAGCTCTGACCACCTCGAAGTGTCAGACTGGCTGGCTTTCACCAAGGATTAAGGAAAATAACTCAATGCCAGTTGTTCAGTTGGGGACATTATAACTTTTTTTGGCCACTCTAAACCCTCCTACGTTCCTACCTGATCAGATTTATTTTTATCATTAGCAAGTAATCATGGCACAAGATTAAAGTGTGTATACTTATTCTTTCTAAAATGAGTTATTAACCAGCCCATGATAGGATAAGGAATTCGCTCTGGATGACTTCATGGTGGGAAGAAAAAGAGAGACAATATAAGTAATTTCTTTTTCTTCTTTTCCCAAACATTAGTGCCAGGGCAATTTTTGTTGTTCAGTACATGGAAAACAGGCCAATTGACAACTCTAGGCTTCTATATTAGTTATATTATATTTAGTTATATTTTCATAAATAAAATTCAATATCTCTGTCAAAGCATAATGTCTAGTTCTGTTCATCACTGAGAAGTTGAATCTTGTGACAATGCATGGATTGGTAATAAAACACTTATCTTAATTACTAGTCATGCCCAAACTAAGATTAAAGAATTCTTATGATTTTCCTTCTTCTTACAGACTGAATAGTTTGGGGAAAATAAAACTGTGGAGAGGTGAGGACACCCTGCTTTCCCTGCATTCACCTCTAGTTGCTATTCCTTTTTGTGCTTCAAAGAGTTGACTGGTTTGGGATGAAGGATAGAGATGACAGGTAAAGTGCTCCCAGACCTACCAGGACAGGTCTACCACAATGCCTGAGGGGTGAAAGCCCTTTGGCTCAGTCAGGTGCTTGCTCCCTAGACAGGCAGGGGCTGCTCCTTCAGGGCTGTAGGAGAGAGTGGCTCTCTGGCTTCCTCCCAAGCCACACTGCTCCAGGGCAAGACGGTGGCTGCCCTTCTGGCAGCCCCCTCTGCAAGATAAACAGCAAGCTGCTGCAGCCTAAAATATCAGTCTCAGGCTGGGGACAGTGAAAACAAGGTAGTCTAACATGCAACTGAAAAAACAAAGGCTGAACCACAGCCAATCCTGCTTGTCCTTGGTGGTCTGGGAGGGTTGAGTTTAAAGGATTAGGGGATGCTGCCAGTCTCTCCACGACACTACCTCAATACTGCAAGATGAAGGGGTCTAACAGGGAGACTTGCCTGCAGACAACCCTAAGCCTTTTTTAATGATCATGTCTGCAATGTACGAACACTAACAAAATGCTAAGTTCCCACTGCCAGAAAATGCAAGGCTTGATTTAAAACCTAGGATACATTATTTTGGGACAGTCTTGACTTCAGCTTTTCAGGTCCTCGGCAAGGAAACCACAGGGAAATGCAGACATGCCTATGTGCGCAAACCCACAGAGGGTCAGAGACTGAGAAAGTAGATCCTCAGCTAGGTATTGCTTCAGCTTTGCTCCAGGACCCACCCTATTGACATATTCTAATCACAGCTACAGAAATGATCACCTGGCCTGCCAAAATGGGGGCTATATGACCAAATGGAGCTCTGGGTGCTTCATGTCTTTGTGATTACATCTGTTTTGTAGGAGAAGTGATCTGAAATGCCCTCAGGCAGGAGGACTTGCCATGGACTCCTTGTCTGGTGTCCACAAGGAGTATACTCTGGTCAAGGGTTTCTTGCACTGGCTTTCTCCAACTGAGCCTCAAGGAGACAGGATTGTTGTATTGTCTATGTCCTGGAGAATCTCAAAGGAATGAAAAGCCCTTTCTGCATACCAGAGTCAAGCTCTAAACTTTCTTAGAGGTTATTTCTTAGAACAGCTTACAGGCCTCCCCACTCTTTAACAGATTCATGCGCCCCCCAGATTCCACCATACATTGCACAAGGCATGAAATTGCCTAGCTAAGATGCCCTGTTGCATTCCACTGTGCTGTAAACTCTGGTTGCATTCTTATCTAATTTTTGCCATTTAAAGGAAGCATCTAATTTAGGAACTGGATTCTCCAAATTTCTACTGTCAGCAGTGGTGGGAGAGTGAGATCTCTGAGAGTAATACAAGGCTTGGATGGGCTGGAAATCTCTATCTCCCTCCACTGACTAATGAGGTCACCAAGGGTGAAGAGGCACTACTATTACATGCCTGAGTTAGAGGGGGTGAATTCAAGCACAAGCCCCCTGGAAGTCCAGAATGGGACCACTGAAAATCACTGCAATGTTCATCTGCTTTCACATCTGTAATGTTTCATGTGCCATCTGGTTCATTCTTGGGGTTGTAGGATTTACTTGAACATAGCCTCCTTGCATGTGTTTGAGCCCCCACACTAGCACACAGCTTGCTGATTTTCTTGCCAGATAATGGAAGAAAAAAGTAGGTGGCTCAGCAGGATCTCTCAGGCATCATTTGGGTGGGGACCAAGTGAATGCTAGTATCTGAATAGAATAAAATTTTAATAGAGGGCTTGTGATTGAGATTTGGAGTTTCTGCTTGGTTTTTTATCTATTTCTTTTTCTATTTTAACTCTCATTATCTGGTTTCCATGGAAAGCTTTTTCAATAGAACTGGAGAACAGCTTCAATATTTTTCTAACAAAAGTTAATAAAGAAATAAGATGCATCTCTCTCTCTTTCTTTTTAAAGTCAAGAATCCCAGGCATGGAAAATTGAATTAGCCAAAATGGATTGGTTTCTCCTGGCCTCCATTTTCCTTCTTGAAATGTGCAGAGCAAATAAAAGCTGCTAGTCAGAACACCATTGAAAATGCCCTTAAACAACTGCTCTATTTTTTTCTTTAGAAAAGCCATGCATGAAATAAGCCACACATTCACAAGGCTGCCTGTCACTAAAGTGGTTTGATTATGTTGCATGGAGTGCCAGTTTAAATTGCAAACTCAGTGGGCCTTCTTGGAAGCTTCTTCTTTTTGCTCGTTGGCAAAACAACTTGGAATATATATTTGGCTTAATCCAGCCTAATCTGATCTGTTTCACAATGCCATCTGGATCTCATCATGGGCTGGATGCTCTCCGTATTTGATCCAGGCAATGTTTTTTTCCCTTAATGGCTATTCTTTAAGAATTAAGCATTTTGGAGAAGTGTTGTTCCCAATTCACTCTTATTCATTGTGTGGAGGATGTCCAGGAGCAGACACTGAGATATTTATTGCCACTAAGGATCCAATAGCTAATTGAATCTGAATCAGTTGCTATCAGTTGTTGTCTTGGGAGTGGCTCAAAAACATTTCTGTATCTTTCAAGGATGGAATATTCCTTTACCAAAAGTTAAGCCTAAGTAAGCACCTGGTGGATTTGGATGACAGCACAGCATTATCTCAAAGCATTTCTCAGTGACTGATATGTCTTCCAGTAGATGATCCTACTTTCTGGGAAGAAAAACTTTCTAATGATAAGGATAGTTATGCTCTGGCACGGTTGCCTAGGGAAATGATGAAATCTCCATCACTGGAGGTTTTTAAGAACCGGTTAGACAAGCAGCTGGCAAGAACAACTGATGTATAGTCAACTCTGCCTTTGGGCACCACTAGATGACCTCCTGAAAACCCTCTCTTCTGAATATTTTGATCTGTGAGCTTATATCTGAACAATGAACCAATCAACAAGAAATTAAAAGGGAATTGGAACAAATATTTTGTTTGTGTAAGAATTAAAAGCACAAAGAGAATAAAAAGCACACTTTGTATATGATGCTTTGTTTAAAAATAATAACAATAAAAAATCATTAGAGAGATGTCTACAAAGATATAGACCTAGGAAGTTAGGTGCAAATGTGGAGAATCCTCATTCCAGAAAAAAACCAACTAAAAGAAAGACTAATTACTGTTATGGGATTTCATTTATAGGGCTTAAGGGAGATATATGCACTTGGAGAATGTATTTTGAGATGGTCTGTTGAAGTATGTTTAAGTTACACAAGGATACCTGTCCTTCACCTCTTGCCCAGACTTTCCAGATACAGAGGGCTAAATGTTCCAGAGCCTTATACCCATGGTTTAAGACAGAATATGATGGAGACGGAAATTTATTTCACAGCTTCCTATATAAGAGCCTTTTATTCAAAATATGTGAAAGAAATAAAACATTATCATGCATCCCAGGGGGCTCTGACAACCCAAGAGCACTAAAGTGTGATATTAAAATATAGAACTGAGACTGTTTATGTGGCAGTTGTGGTAAAATTCACCTTGTGCAGAAAACCAGGGGGCTTGTGATAGACTTTGTTCCTCACCAGGTCCCAGGACATAGGAAGGCTCTTACCTTTGCCCTGCTGCAGCAGAGCTTTGAGTGCAGGCTGACCATGTGTGTGTCCCACATGCATGTCTAAGGTATTTCACAGCGTGCTTAAAGTCTTGTTCAGGAATATGATGAACATGTTTCCAGGATGCTATGTTTATAAAGTTTTTTTTTGTAATAAGCAGCAACCACTGAAAAAATCCTACAGCTAGAATTGATGTTGGTTGTTTAATTCATGAAGATCTTCACAGATTACTGCATTTATTCTAGAAAAAATGCAGGACAATCTTTAGGGCAAATTAGATTTCTTCTCTTATCTGAAGAATAGACCTCCAAATGAGATTAAGCTGCTGGTCTTTCCCTGGACTGACCTGTCGCCACCTTCAGAGTTTTTGGCAACAATAGCTAGTCCTGACTCATCATTTTCTTCCTCTTCCCTTTTTCTTCCCTTTCCCTCCTTCTTTTATTTTTTCTCTTTTAATTTTCTTTCTATTTTCCTTTTTCTTTTATCTCTCTCTCTTTCCCTTTCATCTTTCCTTCCTTTCCCTTTTCTATCTCTTTCTATCTTTCTTTTTCTCTTTTTTTCCCATATTTGCCTTTGTTTTTCCTCAACCAAGACTGTTTTAACATGGCAATAAATTGAATTAATTTTCCCCAAGTCAAGTCTGTTTTGTGTATAATGGTAATTGATAAGTAATCTTTCTGTCTTGATCACTTGACCCACAAGCTTTTCATCTTACTTTCTCCCCGATCCTGTTGTGGAAGGGGAGTGACAGAGTGGCTAGGGACATTTGATAGCTGGACATGGTCAACTCACCACACTCCTGCAGGACACCTAAGCAGATGGCCATGGAACAAGTAGGGCACTTGGTGCTAAGTGTGGCCATTTGCCTTTTAAACAATGCCCAATGGAAGTTGCAGTACCTGAATGGAAGGGGGTCCTGAGCAACCCAAGAAGTGACCCAGCTCAGAACCACGTGGACTCCTGCCAGTGGGGCAGGGTGGTATGGGTGCTTGGGAGTGAGTCTATGGCAGTACCAAGGTAGAGAAGGCACAGGTGTATGCCCATCCTCATCACTTTCTCTGCTGCAGAGCAGGTTGCACCTCCAAAATAGACTGAGGCAATTTGGAGGTGCAGATCTGAACAAGCAGAAAGCCCTCCTTGGCTTGGGGGTTTTTCACTTTTGCTACATTCCACTATCTGTAAATGTATGCTTTTGCAACCTCTAAATAAAAGGTTTCCAAACTTAAAACTCATGGTAAAAATGGTTATGTTTCTTGCCTGACTAAAATTGTTAGCTGTGACTAGAATTGTTTTGTCCTGCTTCTTCTCACTCATCTCTCCTTTTCCTGACTCACCTGAGCAGGACTTCTGCACCATGCAAAGCACAAATCCGCATGTCACGAGGATGCTAGAACTAGGTTGCATGCTCTCAGGACAGCTTTCCCATTCCTGAGCCAGGCCTGCTTACTTTGTCCCTGGGGCTCCTCACTTGTGTATGTGTCTTCCCAGGCTGTTCCAGCAGCAGGGTTGAAACATATGGGTGTAAATGATGTAAAGAGAAGACAAAGTGAAGGACGGTCATTTGTTAAACACCAGTTTGTGGTGTGTTTGTAATACATGTGTCTTCATCGTTCAGGAGGAGACTTTGTTCATTTTTTATTTTAAGTAGATGCTGTGGTTGCTTGCTTCGTGTGAAGGCCACAGCAGTAGGATGTTGAAGAGATGTTTGGGTGTCAGGATGGCTGCACCTAAGCAAACCAGAGTAGGGATGAAGTTCTATGTCTGTGGCTGGGGAAGTAAGATGGCAAAACTTCATAAGGAGAGAAAGGCAAAATCCCGCTTCTTTCAAACATCTTCACATGCTCATCGAGGTTAATGAAAGATGGTCATGATACCAGTATATTTCTGTTCAGTTGCAAAATATTTTTTGCCATGCAAAAACATTTATGTCTCATTCTGGCTAGATGATATATTTATGTTGGGTGCAATGATCAATTGCAGTCACAGCCTGAGCTATGATGCTTCTTAGGAGTCTGATGGAAGTCCAGGTGAGCCATAGAAAGCAGATATTGGCCTGTGAGACTTCTCTGCTTCTTTCATCTCTACTGCTGTTTATTTTATTTTATTTTATTTTATTTTATTTTATTTTATTTTATTTTATTTTATTTTATTTTATTTTATTTTATTTTATTTTATTTTATTTTATTTTATTTTATTTTATTTTATTTTTCAAGCAGAAAAGATTTGAACAAAATACCCCAATTCTAGTGCAGATAGGAGCATGATCTGGTTTGTTACTCATTAGCATGGGCAAAAAGCTCTCTGTTAGCACTTCTGAGATGATGGTGTCTCTCTGCACAGATTCTTCATTCTTTTTCATATCACCGCTTTCTCTTCTTTTGGAGTAAACTGCAAAAGTTTTTTAATCTAAAAGGTCCAGTTTGGAGGGGCCAGATTCATGACCAAACCAAAAGCATTAACCTTTGTTTATAATTTAAAAGTGAAATAAGAAGTCAGAAGCAAAGAAGAAGTTATTATTTCTGTTACTGGTTGGATCTGAGCCCAGAGCCCTAGATTGGATGTATGAGCAGAACATTTCACTTAACAGGTGCATTTTTTTGTCTTTTTGTCTTGAATGTGGTGATGGTCCTATTCATTTTGGTTTCATTCAGCAGGTATAATGTAGGTAAGGTAGACCAGCAATTCCCAATCATGTTTTCCTTTTTCCTCTTCTCAACACAGATTTCAGTAATTAAAAAACCACAACAAACCAACCCACTTGAATTTATTTCAATTCAGTGATAGTTTAATTGGATAATTATTTCCATTTCAGTGTTCTTTACCTCCTTCCTCTTACCTCCCTACTGTCCCTATCTTCGCAGGTACATAATCTCCACTCTGCCTCACTAACCTCTCCTTCAAATTTTCTATCTTTCTTTGAGAGCAACAATCAGTACTGTCCACATGCACTGCCTTCTCTCACTGCAGAGATACTGGCAAATCCCTGTGAGGGCCTGGGCCCAATTCTCTATGTGGGCCTGGCTCCAGACCTCACAGAAATGTGGGAGATTGGATTGGTACATGGTCTGGGTGCAGCATCCACACTGTGCTTGCATTCAGCTCCCCAAGGTTCAGCTAGTCCTGATGACAATAAACTAGGAGGAGCTCTTGTCTCCCTCAAAGAGACACCCAGCAGAGAGACCCTGACAAATTAGAGGGCTGAGCAATCACCAACTGTGTCAAGTTTAACAAGGGCAAGTGACTGATTCTGTGCCTGGGACAGCCCAAAATGGATATACATACAGGATGTGGAACAAGACCTGGAGAGCAGCATCGTGGAAAAGGACCTTGGGTGTCCTGGTTGATGGCAAGTTCAATGTAAGTCAGCACTGCCCTGGCAGCCAGAAGGGCCAACCATGTCCTGGGGGGCATCAGGCAAAGCATTGTCAGCTGGTCGAGGAAGGGAATTGTCACGCTCTGCTCTGTGTTGGGGCGGCCTCACCTGGAATATTGTGTGCAGTTTTGGGTACCACAATATAGGAAACATATTAAGCTGTTAGAGAGCATCCACAGGAGAGCTACAAAGATGGTGAAGGGCCTTGAGGGGAAGCTGTATGAGGAGCAGCTGAGGTCACTTGGTCAGTTCAGCCTGGAGAAGAGGAGACTGAGGGGAGACCTCACTGGGACTAGAGTTTCCTTCAGAGGGGAAGTGGATGGGCAGGTTCCAATCTCTTCTCTCTGGTGGCCTGCAACAGGACTTGAGGGAACAGCAAGAAACTGCATAAGGGGATGTTTAGGTTAGATATTAGGAAAATGCTCTCAGGCACGTGGTGTGATTTTTCAGGTTGTCCAGTTCGGGGCCAGGAATTGAACTTCATTGATCCTTATGTGTACCTTCCAATTCCTGATATTCTGTGATTCTGTGATCCTCAGGGGGCTATCAGAGAGAGCGAAAAAGGGGTAGGGAATGAAGTCTGGATAGTCTGCTTCTCTTTCCCCTTCTCCATTATGAGGACCTCTAAACTGGAGAATTCTTCACTGTGGTTTTGCTTTGACATCCAAGATTCTTGACCTTCTGTACAGAACGCATAATCTTTTTATTTGTTGCTTCTGTTTAAGTTGGAGGACCCTAAAATATTTCTACAGATTGTTGGCAGCCCTCTTTTTATTTATTGAACTAGAATTTCTACAAACTGACAATGTCATCTGTATTGTACTGATGTATCAAGTTCTTTCCTTGGCTCTTACCCAGTCTTTATTGAGACGTTCCATTGACTCACTGAAATCAATATGACGTAATGCCCTATTTCTCCTTTCTTATCCTTCCAGGTGCTTTTATAACTTTGAGGTCTGATTGTACAATGAAACAACTCTGATTAGGCCAGGCCTAACTGATTACACAAATCTCAGAACTGTGTAGCAGCAGGTCCGATGGGAATTTAAACTAATTAGTGACTAAATAGATGTCAGGGTTTAGCATGAAGCGGATAACCCATCTTAATAAATGGAAGTGAAGTGCCACGCAGAAGAAACACTGTTGCAACACTGAAAAAATATTTTAGATTCTTTCCTCTTATTTGAGGGGTGTCAAGATCTAAGACAAGGGGTAAGATCACACGTACATCCACGCTCATTGGCACAGTGCTCTGATCCTGACTTCATAGTAGACTAGCATCCCCTAGTTATAGACTACAGTTTATCTCATGAATCTTTATAATCAGTTCATTTGTTAACCAGCATTTTGACATAATTCCTGTGTTAAAAATGCAATTCTTAATACTGGAAGATTTAGATCATAAGGATCTTGGTTATTAAAAAGGAAACATGTATTCCTTTGACATGACGGAAATTTGAAGTTCATCATTGTCAAGCATACAGATGTATTTCCACTCAGTTTTATATCCTGCACAACTTGTCTTGATCGATGTGATAATGGGAGCAAGAGGTGATAGATCTTTTAAGTCTGTTGCCCTTGTAAACAAATGATCTGGTAATGCAATTTGCAAAGGCAATTAAAATGAAATCAAATGCTTTTATAGGTTATGCATAATTATTGCTTTTAATTTACAGGCAGTCCTGCGCCATATTTAAGGCTTAGATCAATTGGATTACTTCTTCCATCTCATCTTCCACATTAAAACTTGGGCCCTAGAAATCAGTTGTATCTGAGATCTAACCCTATAGTTTGAAATAAATCTGCCATTGCCTATGAAGTTTCTTGCTGCCTTTCATACTTTTTAAATCTAAGGGTTTTCTGGGATGTGCAAAGCTTTGACACAATCTACTGAATCCTGCTAAGAGGATGCTTTGGGGTACCAATAAAGCCCTATGGGGCTGAGGACTGTAGCAAAAGATCAAGAAGTAAATACAACATTATGAAGCAGAGGTGTAACAAAACTGAAGATTTTGTCAGATGGTAAGGAAAGAAAGTTGGTTTCAAGGACAGTAAAGAAGAAACACATTGTGTAAGGGTTGTGTATGAATGTGGATAGAGACAGGAAAGGTGGTTTTGTAGGTTGGGTCTGTGCCCTGACAGTTCTTAGAAATTATTTGGTCAGGTACATAATATTTCTGTCCCTCACCTTTCTATCTATAAAACATGGATGATAAAACAATTGCTAACTCACTAGGGTATTTTGTGACTCATTTGTGCTATTTAGAAACAGGATGTGTAAGAAGGGGCACCAGTGTGGCAGGAAGAAGGGAAGAAACAACCAAGATTAAACAGAGAGAAAAAAGAGAGAGAATGAAGATCCTGGAAGACTAAATTAGCACAGGCCAGAGGAAATCTGGCTGGTTTGGCACCCTCATTATTAATTTTTCCTCCAAAGATATTCCACATGCTCAAGCAGTGTCAGCTGCTTTGGAGGGAGAGGGAGGGTGGGAAGGGGCAGTTCAGCAGTTCAGCTTTTTTCTTTACAGTACACCAATGTAGTATTCTTAGGAGAGTCTCCAGGCTGTGGCTTTCCTTCAAGGATCTTATGGATTTAACTATTTGCAGCACTAACCCCCTTGTTTCTTTTCAGCAACAGCAACCAGTGTAAGTTATATTTGTTGTTCCCCTCTGTCAACCCCCTAGCTTCCCTTTCAGCTGACACTGAAGTTTAGCTTCAAGCTCTAAGCTTGTAAAGTCTTTGAGGAAAAGCCTTAATGAGGATCTGATCCTTTTAAACTCTGGTCTAATTACTGTTAGTGCAATGTTTCTATTTTGGATGCTGCAAACAGATCAAATTTGCATGTTTGAAGATGGCACTATTTGGTGGACAAGAAGCAAACCCCACCCTGTAGGTTAAATAAATTTTCATACATAAATAAAAACATGAATAGCACCTATGTAAAGCAGCTGGCATAATTTCAGAAGAAGTTTGGGAGCATAGCCTGGGGAGCTACTGTAGTACAGAAATATGTTTTTCTCCCTTGCTGTATGTTTACTGGTTGAATGGTAGCAGAGCCACAGTGGTTTAAACTGTTAAGTGTATTGGTAGGGAATAAGGGCAAAGAGGACTGAAAACTAAAGACTCAGCCATGAAGATTGTTCTGGAGTGCCAGAAGCATTACCCAGAGCATGATTGGAACTTCATAGACTCTAACTCAGTGACAAAGAAAGCAAAGGAAGGGGAGGTTGAATCCTACAAGCCAACACTTTGACTTGATCTACTGCTGCGGCTTCAGTGTTCTGTGTGCTTTTATTCTGTGTTTCTATCACCTCTGGGATATGATTCTATGCGCTGAGCTCCCTCCATATGGTGTATGAAGATGCTCTTCTTGTCACATGCACTAGCTTTGCCCATCGTGGAGCACATGTGCATATTTCTGTACAATGAGTGCCAACAGGAAGACCTCTCTAAGGTGCAGATGTGGACATGGTCAATTTACAGTCTGTGCCTTAAACCCACCCATGTTTTTTTCAAAACATGGAACTGCATTGCCTGCTTTCCTGGCTGTAAAAGTGTTAGCCATTGCATGGATGCCTGTGATGCTGTTTGGCTTGGCTGGAAGCCTGCAGAGTGTGAAATGCTACCGCTGGCAAGCCAGGTGTGAAGTGAATTTGCCATGTACTGCTTAATGGGGGGTTACTGTAACTTCAAACCCTCATGGTGACCACTTCTAGGTTAACACCCTTCGGTAACTAACCAAAAGAAAAACATTAAGCAGGAAAAATGTTAAAATGCTATTATGAGCCACGGTTTTGTCCAATTAGCAGACTCCGCTTTAGGCTTGACCCAAGTGGCTTGTCTATATAAGGATGTATTAGTCATTTTCTTTTTTTATTTTTTTGACCATAAAAACAACAGATGTGATGCTCTGTGGTCAGCATAGACAAAAATTATTCATGGCAAGGCGTATTTAAACCTCCACTAGAAAACCATCCATCTGAGACCCTTTCCACCTCTTCCCCCTCATTTCAGACAATCAGAGCCAAAAGCATCTGTCACATGATAGATCTCAAAATTCATCAGCAATTCTCTCCATATGTCTTAGTTTTGAGGTGGCTGAGAGGAATCAGCTGCTCCTGCCTAGTCTCTTAGGACTGCATGGACTTTAGCAACATTAAGGTAGTGATAAAGAGGAAATTCTTGTGCCACAGTGACGTGGGTGAGCAAAGGAGCTATTATGGCTGAGCAAGGATCAGTTTGATCTTGTATAACATGATGGGTTTGGCTCTGATATCTGTGTAACCATCCTTGGAGCACTTTGGTGATAAATTTAGAAATGTTGGAGTCAATGCCTTCAGATGAAGGAAAAGGGGCTGTGGGCATGGAGTAAGGAAGCAGTCAGCAGCGAGTGCTGCACCTGTAAAGTAATTGTAGGAAGAGCTGGGAAGCAGAAATTGAGCCACTGAGGCTGTGTGTGGAGCAGTATGTGATTTGGGAAATGAGGGAATCAGAAATCCTATTAGGTATGGGATGGGGATCTTGGCTTCGGGAGCTGGCATTTGAAGTAGGGTAAGAAGAGGGCTTCCACTGGAATAGGCAGGAGAGAAGAAAAGGCTGTTATCCATGAGCATTTTGATGACAGTGTTGAGTCTACTCAGCTACCCCTAATCCATAGCTAGATCTGTGTGGAACTGCTTGAAGCCCCAGGGAAAATGCTCTGCTCAGTCTGGAATGTGGCTGCACACCACTGGGTGCTGTACAAGAAGCTTGGTCTTGCTTGTAAAGCAGGACTGGAAAGCTGGGGCTGTATGCGCTGTTACCCTCCTCTTAGCACTGTTGTCATGTCTGTTACCCTGCCACTTCAGTAGTACCTGGCTATGTGGTGGCCTCCGAGAGCTGCACCCCCAAGGAGTGGCCTGCTAAGGATTCTGCTGAATGGTGACTCATGACTGAAGGCGACACCTCCAGAGGAAATGAAACTGATGATCTGAGTCCCACTGAGTAAATTAAAACAATAAGTAGGAGATATATCAGTGTTTAAGACTGTGGAAAACAGCACAATGAAATTCAGTGTAGGTAAAAATAAGCCAGTCCCCTAGAGGTGATGTAAGGTCTCCTCCCACAGAAAGGAGAAGCTGGTGGATTAGTAAGCTTGAAAAACTGGGATGGGGGACAGGTAATGGAGATGAGACAGCTCAGATGAACCTTGTCTGACAACTGATCAGATGTTAGATTAGTTACTGTATTGTGAAGCACAAACAAGACAGGCCAATGAGGTTTTCCAGCTGAAGAGTCAGAAGTAGTAAATCACAAAGAAGGAAAGCCTTGCTTTCTCACTCTTGGCTTCTGGCATGGAAGAGACTGAACCCCTCCTGTGCTCCAAAGTACAAACATATACATGCAGAAAGTAAGTTACAAGAACTCCAAGGCTGCAAAATTCAACTTGTCCGAATTAGACTGAGAGTGAAGGCTCTTTCTGGATTTTTAACTTAATAATAATTTTCTGTGTCTATTTCCTGGCACAGTCTTTAGTTTCCTGAGAGAGGGCTCAGAAGCACTGCTTACTTCAGTGTACGGGATCAACACATTCTTCTGCTTCATCCTGCGCCAAATTGGACTGCTTGTTCCAATCCTTCTCTCCATGATCAGCCAGCTTCATTCCAGCACCTTCAGCTCTCGTATCTCAAATTCCAGTTTCCTCATTCAGCAGATCCTCTAATGACTTCTCCCTGCAAGTTCCCTGGTTGGTTTAGGCTGGAACCAACCTGTTGTAGTGGAAGGTATTCCTGTTCATGGTATGGGGGTTGGGACAAGATGATTTCTGAGGTCCCGTCTAACTCAATTCTATGATTCTATGATTCTCCCTTGATACTGTAACACTTTCATTTTGTCATCAGTTTCTCTCTGCTGGTGAGTACTTCCCTTCTGCCATTCCTCATCTTCATTTGTGCTCCTGACCATCTCTCCAGATTAGCTCCATGGGCTGATCTCCTTCTGGGCTGCTTGCTTGATGTCAGTGTTTTGCACAGTGTGAATCTGCCCAGTTAGGCCCAGTTCTCATGTGCAACATGGGTCTTTGTCAGGTTGTTCATTGCCTTTCCTTCAGTTTAATAGTCAACTGTGAGAAAGGAGGGGTTTCCCTATATCTTTCTGTAGTCTCAGGCTTTTTTGTCATTCACTTGTTCCCAATTGTCTTTTCTATTTTTCTATACACTTCCAGTTACTGTGTCTCAATCTTGTTCATTTCAATCATCAAGACATGGGAACTTTTGATAGAGCCTTGCAAGGGAAAGAGCAGGACTTTTTATAGTGGAGAAAACAATCGACTCTCCCCTTTGCTTGAGGGGGTAGGGTTTCCCACCAAGCATGGGTTCCAATGCTATACAGTTTCCCCAGATTCCTTGTGATCTGTACCCATCTGACAAAGCTGTAAGCAAGGACTTGGGTTCCTGATGTAGTGTGAGGCTTGTGCAGAACAGTTGCCTGACATGAACAATCCCTTTGGTTGCAAAGGGATGCACTGTTTTGTACTGGCAGAAATCATCCATGTCAGAGGTAGGAGCTGCACGGTCAGTGAAGCATCACATAGCACAAGAGTTGCTACTTACGAAATTTGCAGTGCTGTACCTCCTGCACCACTACGCAAAGCCTTCCCTCTGCAGGGAGCAGTGTGGGACATCTATCTCCACTTGGTCCTACAACCCTGTCTACTCTATTCCTGCCTATCCTGCAGCCTTGCTGTCTGTGGACTGACTCGATTAGTTGTCCGCTCATCACCCAAAAATATCAGGATTCTCCTCTGTCTCTTTCTTTCCATGTTTAGGTTGGGGTAATGTTGTATATTGTAGCAATTTTGAGGAAAGAACTGGGAAAACTAATGATCTGAGGAAAAGTTATATGGTATTGCATCAGTTTTGGGAGTCTGAGACCCAGCATCAAAGAACTTCTCTGGTTTTGCATGTGTTCTTTCCAGTTGTTCCTAAAGTAATTAGGGCATAAACCAACCTTCTTATAGGGTTGATATTTCAGCTGCTGTTCTTGCTTTTAATAGTTCCAAAAGAAAATTAATTAAATCTTGGTCGAAGTGTGAAGAACCACAGTTTTGTCCTTGTTGATTGTGAAAACTGAAATCTGGGATCAGAGGCAGATTTCATTTACTTTTAGATGTAAAGAACATAGTTTAATTGATCAGAAGTGGTCATGATGACATAAGAACTGTTTACCTTCTGAATCTATGTAAGTGACATAACAAGATTGCCCCCAGAACCTTGAGTAAGTTCTCTAAATTGCTCTGAAAATATTCTGTAAGTACCTCTCTTCACTAATTCTAGATATAAAATTGCCTAAAATTCTACTCTATCTGAATGTGACCCTTCAGGGAGCATCCTGTCTGCCTTTTAGAGAGGCTCACACAAATTGTGCTTACATGTCAGTTACAAATTGTAAGTTCAAGATAGCAAGGAGCTGAACGAGCTGCTTGCTATCCAGGGCTATGGGACTGGCTTTTTGTCCAGCCAACAGAGATGTAGGGGCTGTGTTTTCTAACCAGTACTTATAGTAAGTGCCTAATGTGGACACTGTGGCTATTTGTCTCCAAATGCTCTGTGGGGAGCCAAGCCAAACTGCTCCAGTTCCCCTGAGCTTTGGCTTCACAGATAGAGTGTTAGGGGCTATTTTGAGTAGTCTGAAAATAGCCCTAAGCAAGTGTTCATTATATTAGCAGGTAGCAAATGATTGGACTTAACAATGGTACTAAGTGTAAGCTGAAGTTTTTATAAACTTTCAAAAGTCCACTATTAGCCTAGTACTGTCAGAATTTTAAAAAGTACAATTAAAAATATGCAAATATACCCATACTTTCAATCAGGCCTTTTGAGAGAGCGGGCAAACAATGAAGACCAGGATGAAGTGCTTGAGTTAGTGTAGCATGAGAGATAAACAACAAGGCAGATGTATCAGATGTTACCTGCTTGACAACCACAATGTTTGCCAGGTATCAAGAATGATGAATATACAAAAATCAGTTAAACTAATCATTTTTATTTATCAGCAAGAAAGCTTACTATGCTGTTCCATGTCAATAGGCTACTATGTAACATAAAGTGAGTTTTGTTTTCATACATGAGTGTTGACATCTCTCACACTCCTCCAAAGAAGCAGCAGCACCACCACCACGAGACTGATGGAGGCTGAAATGAGCACTGAGGCTGCAAGTGATTGGGAGGTCTGAGCAAGTCTTCACATAACGGAGCTCTTTTCTGCAGTGACAGACAGGTGGGGGACACACACAGGTGCCTGTCATGCAAGGTCACCCCTAGGAGCAGTACTCTTCTCTCCTATTCAGGGACCTCCACAACACAGACAGCTCGTTAGCCAGCCCTGAGGGCTGGATGCTGAGAGTCAAAACCAAGCCAGAAATTGTCCTTGTGGTGTAGGTGACTGAGATTCTGCACCTGGGAAAGTTCCCTGTTATAAAAGTGCAACCCGCATGTCACCGTTGGCAGGACTATGAAAGTCCTCAGGACAAAGGAAGCTCAGAGAGCACCTCCCTCTTACGTGAAACATCTGTATGAACCAGACTTAGAACTTCCTTAAAACTGGAGTTATTTACCTTTGAGGTTTTGCTTTGGGACCCTCTCAGTATTGACTTTTTCTTGCATTTGAGCTGTCTAGGTCAATACTAGAGTTTTAAACCCTAGAAAGCCCCTATTTTTAGTTACTGAATGAGACAGTTTTAATTTATTTTTAGGAAAAAATGCACTACAAGGATAGGTTTACAGCTGTTTATCCAGATACTGTCCTGTAGCACTATTACAAATACATTAATGCTTGGTATACTGACTTTTGTCAGCCTTTTAATGACCTGTTAACGAATGAGTTGCTTCTTCACAGACTAACATCTCTTTTTTTAGCAAAGATGACAAGACTGTTTCTTGAATTTCAGCTCAAAATGCAAGAGGTTTCAGGAATTTCCATTTCAAAAATTCAGTTTTAGTTCAGTTGGGCTTATTATTACTCTACTCTTGTAAGTATTGGTACTAATAATCAGTCGGAGTATTGATATTAGAGCAATATAACTAGTAACACTAGTAGCTTTAATGAAATATATTGCTATTTTAAGTATCCTGTTTTCTTTTCAGAGCATCTGAAGGCCTGAGATACATTGGGACACCACAACATAGGGCATTACATAGTCAAGCAGCAAATTCTGATTTCTGCTACAAAATTCTTGTGATTTTGCTTAGGATTTGTTTGGCAACGTCTATAAGCTTGTAACAAACTATGATTATGATTTTTTTTTCAACCGAGGAAATATATTTACCTTAAAAAAAAACCCTCTTATTGCATTGGAGGCAGGATAAATGTCAAGTGGAGGACAAAACTCCAAACTACTTTGCAATAATGCTCATGGCAAGGATGGGAGGTAGTGCCATGGTCTAGTAACCACGGCGGTATTGGATCAAGGGTTGGAGTCGATGATCTCGGAGGTCTTTTCCAACCTGGTTGATTCTATGATTCTGTGATTAATTGTGGTAGCATTGATGGAGCCCTGCCAGAGGCATCCAGTTTCACCCACCTTTGCAGCTGGGGCTGCAGTAGAGGAGGAGGATCACAAGCTCTTGCCTTTGCTGTCATGTGAGGTGGCAGCAGCAGCAGCAGCAACTATAGGACACTGCTATGCTGCTTCCACTTTGCTGAGTCCCCCAGGACCAGAAGAGTCTGATTCTGCTCCTTGAAATCATCTTCAGGTCCATCTGTTTCCAGGAGCTGCAGGTTGGGAGTACATATTCTCTCTCCCTTCCCCTACCTGTTTTGGGATTTTGTGGACAATAATTTAATAACTCAGAAATGCAGTTTTGAGCTGACTCCAACACTTTGTAAATTTAACTTAAATTAGTGGAACAGATATGATGGATAACTTTCCCTTGAGAAATACACAAAATGATGGAGGAGCAATGTGCCAGTTCAACCTGGTAGCTTTGGATACTGCTCCCTTTGCTTTCCTGTGGGACCTGAATGTTCCTCCAGCCACCAGGTCATTGAACATTTTGGGATTTTTTTCCCCTATTTCTCATGATCAGGCTGTTCCACTTTGTACAGTGTGACTAACTGGAACACTGAATGCTGTCTGGATCCTTCTTAAATTATCTTATGTATGGTCAGTCTCTGGGCCTCTGCGCTGTTTCACAGTGAGGAGTATCTCCACCAGTTACTGAGAAAGACCTCCTCATAGTTGTCCCAGGACCCTTGGGCTGCAGTGCATGTCTTGGCCTCAAACTCCACACACCACCAGGCAGCAGGCCACTCCATCCATGCAGCATTTTCATCAATGTCATTAACTCCCCGCTGCTCTGACAGTGGATTTTAGCTCTTCAAAAACAATCGATGAGGCTCACAAAATTGACAAATAGTAGGTAAGTTCTCAGCCTTGTTTGCTGCCCGGACTCTCCTCCATTTGTTTTACCACGTGCCAGATAGTAGCTACATTTAAGAGACAGTTGAGCTAATAAAAGCATTCTTTATCTCTGCTTAAGGGGAGATTAAATAGAGGTGTATCTATCCCTTACTTAAGCAGAGTTTATCCCATATTTTTTGGAATAATACCAGATTACCTGTTGAACAAAGGATTTTGAGGTGCACCTGAGTATTTTTGTTGACAACCTGACTGTCACTGTGTAATCCATCCTGCAGTTCCATTACACTGACCTCTAAGGTTCTCTTACTGATGTCCTCTCTCAACTGCCTACATTGCTGTTTAGCCTATTCATCAATAAAGTGACTTAATTTCTATGAGTTTTACGGACTAGAGTCATGCTGCTATTCCTGAAAGTACGCTTTCCTGAGATAAACTGTGGAAAATGATAGCTGCAAAATGTCAAATTTAGAAGAAGGTGGGTGGAAACCTGAATTTTGTCACTTACACTTACTGCTTCAGCTGGCACTAAATGAGAGTTTTCAGCTCCCCGCTCCCTCCCTCACCTCCTTCATGGCAGCAGAGTGTGACTGTGCCTAAATATGATGCTGTGACAGGGTCACGGTTAACTCCTCTTCCCGTGGCCCAGGTGGAACACAGTGTACGGAAATGCTGCTGCACAAACATAAGCTCTTTACACTTGCAAGCGTTACACCCAGCTACGGTTACAGGGGAAGGGTTTCCATGATGCATTCCTGGTCTTCTGACATAGTTGCAACAATTTATATGCATGCTGAGGTTGAGGCGGGGGAGTCTAGGGGAGGAGTAGGTGTTTTGGGAAAAGCTGCTTCTGCTCGCACACCTGACTAACCACTGCACACAGGGGATGCTGCAGCACAGGGTTGCCCTTTGCTGAGTAGTGGGAATCTGGCCCTGTAGCCCCATTGCCTGTTCTGGTTTCTCGTTGCTTGAGATGGGTGTTTTGCTTTAAGGCAAAGGTTTTGTGTGTGGTTCAGAGAGACTGTGAAAGCCAATTTGGGAGCATTATATAAGCAGAAGTAGAGATATTCCAGGATCTGTGGTTTGAGAGGATGATGTGAGGAAAGGCTTGAAGCCTGCTGAAAACTGGTAAGTGTAGCCATGCCAAGTATATGGACACCCTGAGAAAACCACTTGGCAAGCTGCCCATCTACATTTTGTGGTAAGGATGCAGGAGCCTGACTGGTGCCATCGGGTGGGGATTACGAGCTCCCAGGAGAGGTCTGGTGGGTATCCTGTCTGCTAGGCACTCATTCTACATACCATGAACCAAATACTACTGTCCTCCAACAATTTAATCAAAAGTCGCACCGTTGGGCCTCTTTGTCAGCTCTTTCCAGCAGCGTTCCAGGGTGCACTCTGCCTGTCCTTATTCATCCCCTCCTGAATGGCATGTCTTGTTTCTTTTCCCACCTGGAGAGGCTGACTTAAGTGCCTCAGTCAACATTAGAACTCAAATTCTACCAGACGGCCTTGACAGAGCTGTAAAGGATCATGGTAACAACATGGACTTCATGACAAGCTACATGCTATGAATTAGGCTCTGTGACCTGATTGAGGCCTACAAGAGCCTACAAGAAGGATGGAGAGAGACTTTCTGCGAGAGCATGTGGTGACAGGACAGAGGGGAATGGCTTCAAACTGAAAGAGAGTAGGTTTAGCTTAGATATTAGGAAGAAATTCTTTACTGTGAGGGTGGTGAGGCACTGGAACAAATTGCCCAGAGGAGCTGTGGATATCACATCCCTGAAAGTGATCAAGGCCTGGGTTAGATGGAGGTCTGAGCTACTTGGTCTAATGGAAGGTGTCCTTTGCCCATAGCAGGTGGGTGGGAACTAGGTGATCTTTAAGATCCCTTCCAACCTAAGCCATCCTATGATTCTATAATTGATTCTATGTGCATGGAGAAGTCTTGCCTGACATGCTCCATCAGTTGTCTATCTTGCCCACTGCTAGTGGATCCTCAGCTATGACATATATGTGGTTTTGAAGACTGGGCTTCATGGCAAAAGTTGATCTGTGGAAGGTAATTCACAAGAGAGCTATGCCACCAGTCAATTAGTCAGTGATCTAGAAGTCCTGTGCTGTGAAGAAAATCTGAATAACAGACCTGATTTAATGGAGAGAAAAGAGCATTGGGGAATGGAAGGGATGATAACAGCCTACAGATATATCTGTAAGGTTGTTGTAAAATGGAAGGAAGCTATCTGGTTTCCATGTCCATGGTGGGGAAGATAGGTTTCGTTTTAAAGAGCAGCAAGGAATGTTGAGGTTAGATCAGCATTGGAGAGAGTAAAATATTGTAGGACATTCTGGGG
>NW_020955412.1:327856-329001 GCF_003031625.1 Empidonax traillii
GGGGAACTATGAATTCCCAACTTTCAGTATAAGTTAGACACTCAGAAGTATGCAGACAGGGGTAGCCTTGCTTTGAAGAAATTTAATGACTGGCTTAGTGAGGCTGTGTGATAAAAATGGCTGATATGACAATGAGTGTAAGGTTTTATAGCTGTAGGAAGCAAACAGAATCTGGACCAGGGTGGAGGATCAGAGGGCAGGGAGCCCTTTCACATGGTCGTATACAAGAAGTGCTCCTTAAAAGTATATGAGAATATACCCCTAGATTTTCAAAGCCTTTTTCTTCATGGCATCCTTGCACTCTGAACAAGTTTTAGGAACATTACTGTGGCTTCTGTGAAAAAGAAAGCCATGTTACAAACCACTGTGTGTGGGTACTGAGCTGAACTTCCCCAAAATGTGAGTTGTATGGACGCACTGTTTCAGCTTACTCACATCTACTGAAGCAGGGCCAGGAATAAATCAGATGAAGACCCAGTGTGGGTAATTTTTTGGCCTTGTTTATGTAAGATTTGGCATGGTTGGCTGTGAAGTCCATCTCATTGTGAGAGCAGAATTTGAATACTGGAAAGCAGTCATGGAAAGTTTTAGAAGCAGTCATATGAGCTTCAGAGCTGAATGAAGTTTGTGAGTAAGTGATGCTATGCTGTGTTTTATTAGCTGGGAACAGCCTGTGGGAATAGCCCCACTATTACAAAAGTTACTGGAGACAGTCTTCATAACCATGTCAGAATTTCCTCACTTGCCTCAAGTGTTTTACGCTGATATGGAGGGACGTGAGAAAGGAAAAAACCTCAGCCAGACTCATCCATTTCCAAATAAATATTATTTGATCGATATTAAAAAGCTCGGTTGGCCTTTTCTCTGAGAATTTTTGCCTCCCCCACACTGTGACATGGATTCAAAATTTGTCAGGATGATGGTCTTGCATTAAGGATGTATCTTTGGATCTGTGGGGAAATCTGCCGGTGCTTGCAAAACTCTCATCCCTTTATAAATAACTGGCTTTGTGACTTACATCCATAAAGGCTGTGCCCCTTTCTGCATAGTCATGCTGAGAGGAACAAGTGAGTGAATAGGGATTTTCCCCAGCCTGACTGCTGCCTCCCCTGCTATGTCCATGTCCAAACACAGGCACTGGGAGC